>NW_011888968.1:437312-437974 GCF_000151845.1 Pteropus vampyrus | reverse complement strand
CGGGCATGGCCACCACCACTCCTGCCA
Organism: Pteropus vampyrus; assembly: GCF_000151845.1. NCBI lineage: Eukaryota > Metazoa > Chordata > Mammalia > Chiroptera > Pteropodidae > Pteropus > Pteropus vampyrus. The sequence continues at coordinate 437,947 of NW_011888968.1, read as the reverse complement.
CCCGCTGACCGGCCATCCCTCCTCTACTCCATTTAGCAAACTTCTACGCACCCCACAAAGCCCAAGGCCGCTGGAGAGCCAGCCGAGTGCTGCCCGGGCTCTCCCCTGCCGACACTATCTATGTCCTTTGCCGCTGGCCTCCCGTCCAGGCAGGGCAGGGCCCCCTCAGTGGAGTACGGGGGGAACCCGTAACACGGAGAACCCCAGCTCGTTCACAGCCCTGGGGTTCCGCTGCCACTGGTGGCTTGGACCCGAGAACCACGGAGGAGAGAGGGGCCCACCCCCACTTACTCTCCGGCACCCTGTCCCCATGACCGACTGCACTGCAGCCCCCAGGGGCCCTGAGGGCCCCGCTCCACGTGTGTGCCCACTCCTCCAGGCCCCTGCACCCCCAGAATGCTTCCCACCCACATCTCTCGTCCATGCAATTTTGAAGGCAGCCTGCCTCCTCCCTGGGCGTGACCCGCAGAGGCCTGAGAGGACAAAGCACCGGTGCTCAGCCCAGGCTCAGACCCGACGCGGGTGGTGGCACCTTCCCCATCACCATGACTGTCCCCACACACTTCACCTCGTCGGACAAACCTCTTCTGAGGAGCACCCGAGTGGCAGGGGCCACCACGTCCCAGGCACCACAC
>NW_011888968.1:434275-435422 GCF_000151845.1 Pteropus vampyrus | reverse complement strand
GGACCTCTGGGCCAGCAAACCCTCTGGACACGTGAGTGAGGCTGAGCGACCCTTAGAAAGAAAAGGGACCCACTTATCCCTCCAGTTTCCCGTGGGATATTCGTGATCGGCTGCCACACCACAGAAGGCTGACCCTTCGACCGGGTCTGAAGTCGGCCTGAATGGCGAACTGGCCCAGCCGCCACCAGCCAGCCGCGGTGCCCAGCGGCAGATGCCTCTGCCCGAGTGTCTCCGTGCCCACCCTCGCCACCTGCACCTGCCCCGGGCTTCTCCAGGCTGCTCTTCCCGATGGTCTCTCCCTCACCTGGCCTCTCGGGCCGGCCGCACCCCAGCCGGGGTGCCATGCCCATCCGGGGGGCACCCCCCCGGCTAACACTCCAGCTAACAGCAAGGCCGGGGCCAGAGGGTGCGGCCCACCCTTGACGCCTGCCCTGCTGGCCTCGGATCTGTGCAGACACAGTGGTGAGCGGTGAGCAGGGGACGCCTGGGGCGTGGGGCGCGGCCGGGATGCAGGGTGGACATTTCCACGGTCGCGAGACGGAAACCCTCTCGTGGATGTGGAAAGACCAGGCGCCCCCTCAGACCGCCCCTTCCATTCCTTTCCAGAAAAGAAATCCAAACAGGATTTGTGCACCTATTTGAGAAAAACGTGGTTCGTTCCCAGCCGTTTGCCGTCGCTTCATTAACCAGAGATGTCCACCTTCCTCCTGTGCAGCCTAGAGCCCCGCGCCCCGCGGGGTGTCCCGGGCTGGGCCCCACGTCCGCGTGTGGATCCGGCTTCTCTGGGGCGTCTGTCTCCTTCTCTTCCACTTGTCACATCAGCAGCCCCTAAACCTGCAGCTGAGGAGAGTCTGGCCTTCCCTCCCTCCCTCGCTCGCTCGCTCAGCTGGCCGTGGCCTTCTCCCCCCCCACAGCACCCCCCGCCGTCACCAGCTGCTTGTCGCACTGAGATCTTTCTCGCCCACGTTTGCCGCTGCGTTCACCGCTCTCATAGGATGTCTCGAGCTCTCGCCACGGTGACATATTTTGAAATTAAAGCAACATATGCATATACGCGTGTATACATATATTTACTAAAACGCTTTCAAACGCATCCCAAAGGATGTTCTTTAGACCTAAAATGTAAACGTGTGTCCCCATGTTGTGT
>NW_011888968.1:432332-432828 GCF_000151845.1 Pteropus vampyrus | reverse complement strand
GACTAGGTTCTCAGTTTTCAGTGGTGGGCGGGGCTGGACGGAGATATCATCCGTTTCTAGGCTCCCATCCTCCCAGGAGACTATCCGGGACCGGGTCCCCAGATGCCACCGGAGGCCTCTCTGAAGGGCGGGAGGCCCTGCAGTCCTCATTCGTCTTGAACCTCAACCACCACGCCGACCCCGGCCTCAGGAGCGGGCACCACGGCCCAGCCCCCACCCTCACATCGAACCAGGCCGCCGGAGGCCCAGTGTCATGGGTTGAATCGTGTCTCCCTAAAATTCATATGCCGGAGCCCTGACGCCCAGTGCTTCAGGACGTGGCCTCATTTGGAGAGAGGGTCTTTAAAGAGGTAATGAAGTTGAAATGAAGTCATATGGGTGGGCCCTAGTCCACTGTGACTGTGTCCTCATAAGGAGAGATCAGGACACAGACACACACAGAGGGACGACCACGTGGGGACGCAGGGAGGAGACGCCGTCCACGCGCCCAGGAGAG
>NW_011888968.1:428806-430982 GCF_000151845.1 Pteropus vampyrus | reverse complement strand
GTGTCCTCATAAGGAGAGATCAGGACACAGACACACACAGAGGGACGACCACGTGGGGACGCAGGGAGGAGACGCCGTCCACGCGCCCAGGAGAGAGGCCGTAGCAGGAACCGCCCGCCCACACCTGCTTCTCAGCCGTCCAGCCTCCAGGACTGGCAGAGAATAGATGGTTTAAACCGTCTCGTCAGGGGCTTTGTGACAGCAACCGGAGCGAAGTGGGACACTAGTGTCCACCCCACCCCAGCTTGCGGAGGGAAACTTACCTGTCCCAGCCATGGAGACAGGGCGGAGAGAGACCACGCCCCAGACCTCCAGACCAGCAGAAACCCCCACCCGCGCCCACGTTTGAGACCCCTGAGCGAGTGACTCAGCTGCCTCCCGGCTAGCTTGATTTGGAAGCATCGCCCCAACACCTAGGGACGCGTCGTGAGCACGGGAGTCCCCCCGAAATGCCATTCTCCAAGGCCGAGACAAAAAAGCCACGTGTGGAGCGGACGGCTGTGTGCCCCTCATGCTAACCGGGGGCTGAGCGTCGGATCTGGCTGGCCGGGGTGGCCGGGGAGGCCGGGTGCCCCAGGGACGGAGCGCCCGCCCGCAGGACCCGGCCGGCGCCTCCCTCCCACTCACCGGGTTCATTAGGCGCCTCATCCGGTCCAGCTGGAGTCAGCTGATTAGCCGGGTCTAGTGGCACCGGAGTCCCGCGCATCTTTCCACCCCCCGCACATGTTCGATTCAATTTTGCTTTTGTGCCAGAGAGGCCTGTGACGTGAGCGTTTCTGGGGAGTTTTTCCATGTTTCTTTATGTCCTGGAAACCAAAGTCAGTCCCCACGTCTCAGAAAACACCCTCCTGGTTTGGAGCGGGGAAGAGGACCGAAAACACAAAACAAAAGCGGAAGAAACAAAAGGCGCAGCGCGGCCGCTTTGTGCAGGATCCTCCCGCGAGGGGACAATTCTCCGAGCGGAGGGATTCCATTGTGCCCGCGCCCGAACGAGCGCCTCGCGTTGGGCAGAAATGCAAATCCCCCTTCTTCCTTTGATTCAAATATTTAAATTTTCAAATATATATGCTGCGACAATTGAATGGCAGCTGACCTCACTTATTTTCATAGAAGAAATACGGAAGCCATGGGCGGCAGTTAATCTAGCGGGGCCGTGGCCCCCACAGGCCTGGGGAGGCGGGGGTGGGGAATAATCCTTTTATTCAGACATTTGGCTTAAAAGAATAACAAGGAGAAAAAGCTGGAACATAATTGCATTGCATGGAAAACAGAAAGATTTTCTCTCTCTCTCTCTCTCTCTCACGAGCTTTTTTTACTCTTCCTCAAAGAATCGAGGCCCAAAGCCAGAGGCTATTTTCCTGGTAAAGTGAGGAGTGCGTTCCTTACGCTGTTGTCCCCACCCTGGCCCTCACCCCGGCCCCCACCCCCCACCCCCAATGGGTTTTCCTAGGGGATTGGCTTCCACGAGTTCGTTCATTCATTCATTCATTCGTTCAGTAAACTCCAAGGGAAGCCCTACTGTGGGCACAGCAAAGCCTGACTCTGGCTGGGCCGGTGTCATCAGACACCCCCAGCTGTAGCTTACTTCTAGAGCCTTCCTTTGGGGCAAAGTGGAGCCTTGACGCCCCCATGGAGGCGTCCCCTGGCCCTTGGAGGCACCAGAAGCACTGTGAGCCATCAGCGCACGTGGGGTTCCCAGAGCACCTGGCACGCGCGGCCTGAGCGCCGAGGGGGAGGCCCGGCGTCTGCCTCAGTGGGCTGTCGCTAAGTCTTGCTCCTGGGCCCTGGGCTCCCAGAGGACCCCGGCCCAGCCCATCAGCGGGGCTGGGTCTTTAATATTTAAAGAGCTCTCTCGGACATTTCAAGAACTCCGGGACATGATTTTCTGTGATGCGTGTGCTGTCCGGACATCTGTCTTCTGTACCTAATAAAGTCGCCCCGATTCAGAATGAACTCGGCGTGGCTTTGAATCCGGGCTCACATATGGTTGGTAATTAGCTGGCTATCTCTTGGAGTTAAATGATTTTTCTTTTTTTTTTCTCTCCCGTTCGCATCTATAATAGACGCGAACAGACTTGTGATTGTTCCCTGTTGCGGGACATTCTGCGCCTGAATGAGCGGGGGGCTGCTGTGTCGTCGCGGATTTGCCATATGGTTGCGCGGAGCCGGGAAGAAT
>NW_011888968.1:424131-428091 GCF_000151845.1 Pteropus vampyrus | reverse complement strand
GAGCGCAGGGCGGCCAGCACCCTGCCGCACCGGCGGTCCTGCAGGGCGTCCAGGCACCCACGTACCAGCGCAGCTCTCTCAGGCTTGCTTTTGAACCAGATTCTTGGACTTTTGAAATCGAGTTGTTACTCTGGAGCCCTCTTGGGAATACAGGGCTCCCTTGCTGCTCCCCTGGGGTCTGGCGAAAACAACCCGCCTCCACCCCCCAGGGCTGCTGTGAGGCTGCCCCATTGTGCTAAACCGAAGGCCTGGCCCCTTCGTGGACTTGCCCCTGAAATCCGGGCCGGGCCTCCTGCCTGTCCCCGCCACACCTAGGCCTTCCATCCTGGGTGCCAGGCCAGGGGTCCAGCACTTCCCGCCCACTTCCCCTTTCAGACGCTGGGCTGAGGCCCCCAGCAGAGGGACACGCTGTAACATCTTCCCAGATGTTATTTCAAACATCTCTGATGGCCGCCCATCTCCTTCCTTGGAGGATGGGATCAATGGCTGAGACAGGCAGGATGTGGTCAAGAGCCACCTGGCGTGTGCCCAGATCCAGGGGATGCTCGCCTTGGGGCGTGGCCCACAGAGGTGGGGCGCAGGGCCTTGCTGCAAACAGCCAGGTCTGGTGGCCGCCGAGATGAGCCACCACCTCAGTGGAGTGAGGGCGTGGTACCTGGCCGGGGCAAGGGCGCCGAGGCCAGCTCTTCTCTCTCTAGCTGTGTCCCGTCACTTGGCTGGACACCCTGCCTCTCTTTCCATGCAGAGAATTAGACTCAGGCTCCCGGAGGTGCCCTTGGCACCGTACCGTCCTCAGGTATCCGCAAAGGTTGGCACACCGACTCGGCTGGGGCTCTCTTCCGGGAGAAGGCGTGCCTTCAGCTCCTAGGTCTTTGACCAGGCCAAGCCCGTGCCGGTGGCCCGCAGTGTGCGCCCCAAGCAACGCCATCTCCCCGCCTGGAGGGGAGGCCAGGCCTCTAAACACCGCTCCGAGGGGCCAGGCACGGGGCCACGTCTGGAGGGCTCCGAGCCTGCTCTGTGGTCACGGGGAGGCGCTCGCTCCCGCCCTCGGGGCACCGGCTTCCGCTTTTAATTATCTGTACTTTAATTATCTAGTGCCATCTCTTATCACCCCCTCCCCTCCCCTGATAAAGGACCAGCATTTTCCCACTCCCAGCTCCTCTCCCTGACATATTAGGTTTGTCCACTCCCTTTGATGTCCCTTACAAGTTGCATCTCATTTCCTGCCTGGGCATTTCCGACCTCAGTGGCTTCTTGCCGCCCGGCCGCGTGGCTGCTGTCCGCACCCCGCCCAGACGCCAGCGCGGGTTCCTCCCTGGGCAGTGGCCCAGCCAGCTCAATTTCCTCCCACCTTCCCCACCTTCTTCCCGGGCCTCCAAGGGGGCAGCCCCAGCCGGCCTTACACTGAGTTTCCCAAGGAAGGCTTCCAGCTCCCCAAGCCCGCGGAAACTCGCGGAGGTGTGCCCCTCCCAGATCCGGGGTCTCCACGTTTCTGTTGCTCCCCTCTGGGCGGGCTGGTCTTATTCTTTTTGCCTCCTTAGTGGGGTGATCTGGGTGGAAGAAGTCAGGGGTGTGCGAGGAGCTGGGGGCCTCTCCGAGTGTACGAGCCCAGCAGAGCAGGGGGCTGGGGCCTGCTCCCTAAGCCTGGCTCCAGGGCCCCCAAAGCAGCAGGTATAAAATTGAGGAAGAAAGCCCCTGAAATAAGCCACCAAAAAATACAACACAGGAAAGAACAAAGGAGAGTCATCTGCAGAACTTGAATGGTGTTTCTCCCCGTCTTCCTCCTTCCCTCCTTCCTTTCTTTCTTGTTTGGTCACGTGGCTCTGGGTTCAAAGCATCATCAGAAGCTATGACGGTATCTCCGGTGTGGGCTGGGAACTGGGTGCTGGGACCCAGGACACCCGTCTCTGCCCCTTTGGGGTAGAATATAATGGACCAACATGGCACGGGAGGGCCGTGGCTGAGGGCGCTCCCTCAGGGTGCACGGGACGAGGGGACAGACACCTGCCTTTGTCTGAGCTCCCCGGCTTGTCCCCTCCGCAGAGCCGGCAGGACGGTGGAGACACTGGAGGTCCGCCCTGCCCGCCGGGACCGTTCCTGGGAGAGTCGGGGTGCAGCATGACCCCCGCCCAAGGTAGCTGCACTCAGTGGACCCCAGGTGACGGGCAGCCACGACTCTGGCCTCTGCGGACCTCGGGTTTTGAGCCCTGTCCTCTGGCTGGTGCGCCTCTTCCCAGGACCGAGAGCAATGCATCTGGGCTGGGAGAGAAACCCCACGTGACCATCGAAAGGACAGGCCCCCAGAGCTTCCGGTCTGGGGGGCCCCTTCCCATACACCTGCCAATGAAGGTCTTCCAAGCCTGAGTCCAGGAGGGCCTCGGGGCGGGGCCAGCCCCAGAAGCGGAGGGTCTGTGGGGCGCATTCCAAAGCACCCAGAGAACATTGGAGTGAGGTGAGCCCTCCGAGACTCCCCAATATTCCTCTCTCCGTTCAGAGAGGGGAAACCAAGGCTCAGGGAGGGGAGGGGCCCCACAGGGGAGGTGTCAGACCCCAGTAAGGAGGGGAAGGCTCAAATGAGAGACAATCAGGAAGACGCCCTGCGCTGCCCCGGCTCCGGCTGACCCCACACGGGGCAGGGCTGGTACGAACTGAGTGTGTTTGCCGCGTCAGCCGTGAGCCAACCTCCCAGGCTGAACCCCCACCCACAGACCCCCTCAGAGGTGGGACTACTGGGGACAGCCCCGTACCATCGCACCTACGAAGTAGCTGCGGACAGGTAGCAGTTTGCAGAGAAAGAAGGTGATTGGACCACGAAGGTGACCCCGTGTGCTCCTAGGGCCAATCAGAGTGGCTGAGTAGCCAAGGTCGGTTCCTCGCTGACGTGCCTGCCTATTGCTATCTGCCTGCAATGGTTCACGTGTGTGACGTTACCATTTTTATTACGATCTCAGTCACTAAAAGTAGACCGATGGCTCGAAAGAGGTTCAGAAAAGCAGCCAGGACCCCAGGGCGAGCGTGGAGGGCCTGCCCGCCAAGCAGGACATGCCGAGAGAGCAGCCAATGAAGAAGCGAGGCCCTCGGGGTGGCGGTGGCAGAAACGGACATGGCTGGACCGGTCCCTGCGCGAGGTCTCAGGAAACTTGGCATAGCAGTGGCGTGAGGTCAGCCATGGTTTCGTGCCGTTTGCAAACAAAGCACGGGGCCTCCCCTGGAAGCCCACGGTATTCTTCTAGAAAAAAAGGAAGAGAATGCTTTCCGGGTCAAAGCCGAGAGACACAGCCCTGAGGAGGGGAAGGGACCGCGCTGCCAGGCGCAGTGGGTCCACGTGGCACTCGCAGGAACGAGGCCTGCTCGAGTCGCAAGGGCGGATTTGCCCGTGGAAGGCCCCGGGCTCTGGGATCGCTTTACAAAATAATAATAATAAAAGACGGGGGAGGGAAACAAATGGACACGATCGGAAAAATGTTACTGATTGTTGACGCCAGCTGCTGAGCCCGTGGCTCTGTTTAGGCTCGTGTTTGTTCTCCAGCCCCCCACCCCCTGTAAGAATTACTTTTAAAGGAGGTACAAGTGATACTATTGCTATTGCTGAGAAAATATAGAAGCAGCTACAAAGTTAACAAAAATAGAGAAAGGACAGTATATGTGTCGCGTGTTGAATACAATGTACACACATACGATACAAGAAGACAACGGGCTGCTCGCAGCGGGCTCTGATCAGGTGCTGCCAGGCGCCGTCTCAGTGGCCTCGGGAGGAGGGGTCCGTGCTGTCGTGTGCACGAGCCCACGGCTCTGCCGCTCGCCTGGACCCAGCTCTGTCCCAGCAGGAAGCCACTCCTGGCATTCGGTCCTGTTCAGACACAAGAAGTGCCCAGTGATCTTTCCTCCTGTGAAAGGACAACGGTTGTTTCGTGAGTCCTGAAGCAGCCCCTCAGGGACGTGCAGGGGACTCGCCGAGCA
>NW_011888968.1:419661-422330 GCF_000151845.1 Pteropus vampyrus | reverse complement strand
GTGTCCGTGTGCGTGCTGCCCCGAGGCCGCTCTGCAGCCCGCTCCCCGGCCCGCCCCCGCCCCCACAGAGTGGAGGGTCAGGTCAGGGAAGAGGGAGGAGCTGAGCTGTGATGCAGATCAGACCAAGGTCTCAGCCAGTCCCTCAGAGGCCCCAGAACTGGGGTGTCTGTCTGCTCCAGGCAAGGGCCCAGGCTTTGTCCCCCAAACCTGCTGTCACCAGAGCTGGAGCATCTAAGGGAAGGGGCACCTTCTTTGACAGAGAGCAAGTCCTAGAGAAAACCCACCAGGGCCGGAGGCCGCCAGCGCCCCGCGGCAGGCAGCCGGCGCCTTGTCCCACACCGCGCCTGTGAACGCGAGCCTCGCTCCAGAGCTGGCCCGTATTGGAGCCGTGCAGGCGAGGGGCCACCTGGGACTTCACTCATGCAGACACTTGTCACCAACCTGTTCTGTTGGTCCAGGGCGATTAATCCGCGTGGTGGGGATGACCATATATGGCCACCACATCCAGGGGCACGGTCAGATTCTGGGTCACGGTCACACTGGCTGTCCTTCCCCATGCCCTCCCGGGCCCCCTCTCCCCCCTACGGCCCCCTGTGCCCAGTGCTCTGCCTCACGTACCGGACACTTTTTAAAGCCCATACAAAGACGATAAAACAGAAGGCCGCCAGAGGAGACGTGGGACCCTGCCACACGCTGAAAGACTCGTCCTGCCAGCCCTTAAATGTGACAGGCTGGATTCAGCACCTGCGGGACACCGAATGCTGTGCTCAGAGAGGGGTCCACAATTTCCGAACACGTGTCCCGGTTTCCAGAACAGCCTACTTTCCCTGCCAGAAACCTGGAGGGGTGGGTTGGGGTCTTCAGAGGAAGTGTCCCAGTCAGCTCGGGAAGTTATGCCGCATAACAAAAAGCCCTGGTGGCTTAAGGCAGCTGCGCAGGATTCCTCACTCAGCGGGACGTCCAGAGGAAGGAAGACTATGCAGGGCTAAAGCGAAATGAGCCACGAACACGAAAGGTCGGTGGTTGTCCAGGGGGTTGGGGGGAGGGGTGAACAGACAGGGCACAGAGTCGGGGCGTGGAGGGAGGCGCAGTGGGACTGTTCCGTGTGAGACCGTGTCATGGTGGACACAGGACGTCATACATTCGTCCCAACCCACAGAATGCACAACACCCAGATTGGGCTCCTACACAAAATATAGACTTCGGCTAATAATAATGTTTTTATTTTATTTTTTTAAGAAACGGTCCTCTTGACGCAGCATCGGGGCCGAGGCACTGGCAGCTCTGGGCTGTGCTCTGGCTGCGTATTTAGCCAGAGAGTGACTCTGGGCCACTTGCTTCGTGTCTCCGAGCCTCGCTGCCCTCACCTGTAACCTGGAGTGCAGACATCTCGCGGGCAGGACTCTTGCAAAAACTAAGCACGTGTCCTGCGGTCCACAGGGCCTGACTCAGAGCGGAGGTCAGGACACGGAGGCCTGAATTACAGCTCCTGTTGGAAAGAAAGGGTCTGCACCCTTTGCCGACCCCTCCCGGGGGAAGGCTCCCTCGCTCACACTTACTCAGAACCAGACAGCCGGAGGGCTCCCGGCCCCATCCAGGCCCTCGACAAGGCCAAGGCCGGCAGTTCCCTCCATGTATCTCGCAGCTGCCCCCGCCCACCTCCAGCTCCGCCCGTCTATTAGCCCGTGAATATGCCAGGCCTCAGGGCCTTTGCACAGACTGTTCTCCGAACCATCTTGATCTTCTCCGTGGTTGATCCTCTCCGTGGTGGCTCCCACCCCTCACCTCAGCAGAGCTCCGATGTCGCCTGCTGGGGAGCTGGAGAGGGGCTTCCTGGCCTGGCCTGCTCTAAACAATAGCCCTCTGGCCTGCGGGCTCAGCTTGGCTGCTCCTAACACTTATCACCTCTGCTATAACTCACTTATCAGGTTTTGTTATGTCACCTCCCATTGTCCAGGCAGCTCCTGCCGGCAGGGGATTGTGTCCCTTTTATTCATTGCTGGGTCTCTGGTGCCCAGAGCGTCTGGCAGGCTAGAAGCACTGGACTATTTGCCCGACTGGAACCTCTGCCTCCAAGGCCACGGGAACTGTAAGAGTCCCCCTTCCCCCTCTACCCAGCACCCTCGGGTGCTTGTTCAGTCCCTTTGGCTCTGTCACCTGCTTCAATGCTTGCAGGGCTCCCGCTGTCTACAGATAAAGTCCAACCTTTGACTCCGGCCCATCAGCTCCAGGAAGGTCCAGGAGACCAGTGGGAGAGGACAGGAAGTGGGGAGGCCTGGCAGGCACACCCCGAAGGGCACTCTTATGTTGAGTAATGTTTAAGCCACATGCATGCTCAACACCCACCCCGAGGCCAGGCCAGCCCAGGGCCCAGGGCCCGGCAGCAGGGGACATCCCAAGCAGGGCCCTAGCCCTCACTCTGCGGCCTCCCGGTCGGGCTGTGACGCTCACCCTGCCTCCCCCGCGGCCGTGGTCCTCCCTCAGCTGCAGGCTCTGTCCCCGTTTTGCGCACTGTCTTGTCACGCTGGGCTGCGCTGAGCACCCAGTGCTCTGCCCACCACTGCCCAGGGCAGTCCTTTCTCAGCCTCTGCCTGGCTGTCCCGGCTTCGCCAGTTTATAGGCTGAAGGCTCCAGGTTTTGCCGTTCCAGCTCAGGGCACGAGAAGCTGC
>NW_011888968.1:415791-417941 GCF_000151845.1 Pteropus vampyrus | reverse complement strand
TCGGCGCCCACTCCTCCCCACCCCCACCGGGTCCGGGGCACTGCCCCGTGTCCTCCCCTCCCCCTCCCCGCAGGCCTTCAGGCCGCCCCTCCCCCCATGCCCGCGGGAAGATGCCAAGAACCCGTCAGGGGTCCCAAGGCCGCGCCCTGAGGGTCGCCAGCCCGCAGAAGCCGTTGATCCTGGAGCAATTGGAGCTCCACGTTGTTCGCGAGTCCCAGGCTGCCACTGCAGCCAGACGAGAGTGGGGGTCCGCGTGGGCGCAACCCCTACAGGTGCCGACCTGAGCCCCGTCTCCACTCAGCTCAAAGCAGCTGGAGAGTGGGCGGTTTCCTTGGAGCAAGGCGAGCTCCATCTTGGGGCACAGCCCCACAGGTGTGGGAGGGCGTGTGTGTCTGTGTGTGTCTCTATGTGTTTCTGTGTGAGTGTGTGTGTGTGTGTGTGTGTGTGTGTGTACCGCAGAGCCAGGGCGGGGCCGCTCATCCCTAAATTCGGGGCCTGCAGCAGGTGGGCCCGGGCCAGCCCTGCCAGAAGAAAGCCCGCCAGAAGAAAAAGTCCCCCCGTTTAGGGCTGCCACTCTACCTCCCTAACTTTGAAGATGCCCCAGGAAAAGCTGGAGTCAGTACAAGCACACGGAGCTGAGTTGCAGCATTTTTCGGCCTCTTTATTTAGAACCCGGCGGACAGGGGCCGGGGCAGTGGTGCAGACGGCTCAGGAACCATTTTTATAGATTTGACTTCAAGTTTAAAATACTCATAATAATAAAAGAGACAGCGAAAGCGCGAAGAGACTGCAAAGCTAGATGGGCTGGTACGGCAGCTGCGGCTTGTGAGCGACCCCCCCAGAGTCCGCTATAAAAATAAATTTACATTTGTGGATAACCAGATGCGGGTGACGAGCCTTTGGCATAGCCAATAACCGAGCAATCGCGTGGCAGAGCGGCCCACGCCTCGACATAAATAGAAAATATAAGTTAGTATAACTTTTTTTTTTTAACTTTTTGTACAAATATACATGTTTTTTTCTTTTTTTTTTCCATTTTTTTCTTTTTTCATTTTTTTGCACTGAGTTTCAGCAGAGATTAAACATTTTATATAAATGACTCTTAAAGCTTTACACCTTGGGACCAGTGTACTCTTCGTGCAGAATACATTTAGATATAAAAGACGTTATTAATACATTGCACAGTTTTCAAACTTTTAACACAAAACCGAACGCTGCTCAGTGGCAGCTGCCGCCGGTTGCTGCTACATGGACGGTCCCAGCCGAGGCCCAGCGCTCCTCTCCTGTCCGCTGCCCAGCGGGCTCCCTCGGGGCTCTTTGGGCGCGAGGCTGCGGGAGAGAAGCGCGTTGAGCAGGAGGGGACTCTGCGCCCGCAAACCCCGCGGGGCGACCACCCCCCCACCCCCCACCGCGCGCGCGCCCCTGGCGCCCCGCATACCTCATCGCAGACGCTTGCGCGGAGTTTGCTCCGCGGGGCCGACGGGTGGACCGCCGCCAGGCGCGGTGCATCCCGCAGGGACCTCGTTGGAAGCCTTGGCCTCGGGCGCAGGTCTCTTGCGCTTAGCAAAAAAATCTACGGGCGACAGCGCGCGCAGCCGGTCAAGGCGGGGGCGGCCCGGGGAACCTAAAAAGGAGCCGGGAGGGGGCGCGGGCGGCTGGCCGGCCGGAGTGGGGGTGCCGTCCCCGCCCGCGCCAAGGTCCGCGGCGGGTCAGCTTTGTTTACGTCGCCGCGCAATGTGCTGTGTAAGCATTTCCCCTTGTCCCGCGGCCAAGCCCCCCGGGGCCGCCGCGCGCTTAACCCGCTCCGCGCCGCGATCGCCGCGCCCGGCCGCGCCCGGGGAGGGGCTCCAGCGGCCGAGGCGAGGATCGCGCTCCGAGGGGTCCACAGCGCGCCCTCCCACCCCTCCCATTCCAGAGAGCACAACAGCGGGGTGGGGACCGGGTGCGGGCGCAGCCGCGCCCTGCACGCTGCGGGCCCTTTAATGCCACGGGAGGAGGCGGGGACCAAGCGAAGCTCCCGAGGGCCGCAGAGCCCGGCCAGCTGGACAAAGCAGGGCCGGGCCGGGCCGGGGCGGGGCCGCGCGCGACTCACCGGAGATGAGAGGCCCCGGCAGCTTCTTGATCGCCGCGCCTCCGCCGGCGGCGGCGGT
>NW_011888968.1:413021-415367 GCF_000151845.1 Pteropus vampyrus | reverse complement strand
GCCGGCGGCCCGGGGGGCGGGTTAGCGGCCGCGCCGTCCGGGCGGGGCCGAGGAGCCAGGAGCAGGCGGCAGCGCCCCACCTGCACCGTCTCGCGGTAGAAAGCGGGCACGGACTCGCTGTCCACCTCGGTCCACTGCAGGCGCCCAGGGCCCGGCAGCGGCATGTCCTGCTGGAAGTTGTAGTCCCAGCGGCGCTGGTCCTCGGCGGTCAGCTCGGCCAGGCGCATCTGCAGCTCACGGCTCAGCTCCTCGTGGTCCACCGGCCCGAAGAGGCTGCGGCAGGCGCTGGTGCGCACTAACGGGGGAAAACTACGGCGGGAGACAAGGCGCTCCATTGCCAATGCACTGCAAAGACACACGTCGGACGTGGCCAGGGACTGCCCTGGCCGCGACAGAGAGGGGAGAAGAGGAGGAGAGAAGGGCGGAGACCCCGCGCAAGTGAGACCCCGAGCAGCCGGAGTCTGCATTTGCAACGGGACGCGACGGGAGGGCGGGCGCGGCCGCTACCTGGCTGTCGGGCCGTGGACGGCTCCTGCGTCTAGCTCGCTGTGTCCTCCGGCCGGCGGCCGCGCCCCCTCGGTGCCTGTCCTCGTTCGCTCGGCTGGCTCTAGCCTGGCTGGCATCCACCGAGCGCAGAGCACTTGGCCTGTGGAACGCCCAGCCCTCGCGCGCCCCTTTATACACGAGGGTCCCACCCCCCCGGCCCGCGGGCCCCGCCGCGATTAGCATAAAATAGTATTTTCAGTTTCAACAACACGGCCTCGATTGGCGGGCACCGTGCGGCCCCCTCCCCGCTGGCGGCCCAGCCCCCGCGCGCCTCCCATTGGCCGCGAGCACACACCCACCCGAGGGCGGGCGGGGCGAGCGGGCCGATTGGCGGGGCGCGGACAGCGCGCGGCGGGCGGGGCGGGGCCAGAGTTAAAGGGCGCTGCCGGGCGGTAACGTGACACCGCGGCGCCCCGCCCCCTCGCCCCATTTCCCCCCCCCCCATCTCTCCCGCCCCCAACTGGCTCCTTTGTCTGCAGGCGGGGGCTGCCGGGCGGAGGCAGCGCGGGTCCCCCCACTCGGCCGGCGCGCCCTCCCTGGTGCAGCGGGCGACGGCCCCCGGCGGGTCCAGCGTCCGGCCAGGACTGACTCGCCCCCCAAGGGCGCCCAGCCCGCCGCCAGCGCTCGCCATTGGGCTTCCCGCGCCAGCTGACGGGGCTTTAACCCGCCACCGCCAGCTCGTCCCTGACGGGGTCTTCGGCTGCCCCCGCGCGGCCTGCTGCGCCTAGGGCTTGTGTCCCTGGTAGGGCTCCGCGCACCTGGAGCTTTAACACGCCAGCTGGTCCTAAGACCCTCGAGCAGGAAAGGGGAGGGCAGGCGGTAGGGAAGGAGGGCAGCTCCTGTCGAGCCCCGAAGCGGCGGACACCTCGAGAGCTGGCCCTCAGCCCCCTGGAGCCCGGGTTTGAAGCCTCAAGTTCTTGGGGCCCTCCCAGCCGTGTCCAGCGGGTGGGAAACAGGCCGAGCCCATCCTGGGCGGTGCCCGCCGTGTCGCTGACCGGGCGTCCAGCGCCCCTCAGGCTTGGGCCAGGCCACTCCGGGCAGGGGGGCTGAGTGCCCAGGCTGGCTAGGGGATTGGACGGCACTGGAGTCTTCTCCGTTGGCGTGGACCCCGCCCCCACCTAGCCTAGGGCCTTGACTGGGTTTGCTGATCCTTTGCGCCAGCCAGCGTTGTCCCTCGTCCCGGGGGGGCTCCCCCTCCCCCAGCGGCAGCCCAGGCAGCTGTGCTTTAGCTGCTGTAGGAGATGCATCTCTCCACCGATGTGGAAGGCTAGCACGCCCTCATTCGTGCCCAATAAATATTGTTGGTTGTTGGGGAAGGACGCCCCTAGGAATGGCAGGGTGTGCATGCCACGGGGCCCTGCGGGTGTCAGGGATGGGGAGGCCAGCCCAGAAAAGGGAGGGCCTGCCCGGGCCCATGCCCCTCCCCCACGGTGCTCCCTGTGGCAGCCCCCCATGCTCCAGGCCAGGCCCCCCAAGACCAGTGCTTCCTGCTGCTTTCCCTTGCCAGCCCGCCTGGGAGCTTAGGGTCTGGCAGAGCCCTGAGCTCTCAGCCCCATCCTGGTGTGGGCCCATGAGCCGGGCGAGGGAACTAAGGCCAGCAGGCCTGACCCCAACCAGCCTGCCTCCCTCGGAGTGTCTGGTGGGTTCTGGGATGCCCTGAGGAATAGGACACTGTGACAACAAGCAAATGCGTCCTGGTGGAGGGCCCTGGAGGCAAGGTTTTCAGTGAGGGGGTGACAGGAGAGGGCACCAACCAGGCGAGGGGCGAGCTCTCGATGGCAGAACCAAATGCGATTTTTT
>NW_011888968.1:400943-411481 GCF_000151845.1 Pteropus vampyrus | reverse complement strand
CAGAGCCTCTAGGTAGCAGAAGCCCCGAATGGCCGCTCAGAGCAGAGACACCAGCGCCATCCGCACACCCACCCGACTGTGATTGGAAAGAGAAACAAGTTTATTGTGTCTTAACCCGCTAGATTTGGGGGGTTGTCTATTTGCAGACACCACTCACTCGCACGTAGGACACGGGCATTTTCCTGACGGGGGGACGGAGAACTAGGAAGGTTATAGCGGGCAAGGCGTTCACCCGCACCCGGCCCCTCGCGGGGCTTAGTTCTCCTCCCAACGCCCTCGCCATGGGTGGACATCAGGGTCCCTTTCTCAGCCGAGGACGCCGAGGTTCGGGTCGCAAACACTCGCCCAAGTGAGGCGGGGCGGGGCTGGCCGGCGGCGCCGTCCGCGGCCGCACGCTGCCCCCTGGCGGCCAACTTGGGCACCAGCCACTCGGCCACCCCAGCCTCCCTTCGTCGGGGGAGGCGCAGGGAACTGCCTCTGGAAGCCTGGGGGGCGGTCTGCGTGCCCGGGGACGACCCCCTTCAGTGCTTCCAGGGACCCTGCAAGGGGTGTCTGTGTCTGCGCCCCTCCCGCAGCCACTTTGACGCTATCCGGGACGGTACCCGAGGGGGACGATGCAAACCCTGACAACACCAGCCACCTCAAGCCTGCCTGCTCGGGCGGGCTCCTGGCCTCATTAATCCTTCCAAGAACCCACGGAGGAGTGGGGGGCATTTCGATGCCCGCTTTGCTCCGAGAGTCGGAGAAGTTAAGCAGCCTGGCTGGGGTCACCCAGCGCCGGCGGCAGATTTGTGCCTTTCCCCAGCCCTGAGCCCTTCCACTGAACTTTCTGGAAGGGGCTGGTGAGCACAACAGGAAAGGAAGTCAAAGTTTCCCGGGTACACCTCCCCGGACACCCCCCAGACCCCAGAGCCAGAGGCGGCATCTGTGGGGGTTACGGCCCTGCCCAGGGATGGCCGAGCCCTCGGGTGCACCCCACCCGAGGGGTGACCCAGTCCCGCCCAGCCCGTCTGCCTTCCTCTGTGCTGGCCTTGACCTGTCCCCTCGCACCCCACCAGGGCAAAGCCCTCACTGCCTCACCCCTCTCCCCCGGCCCTCGGGGGTGCCCGCGCGGCCGTGGAAGGGCCCCCCCTTTGGCCTCAAGCCGCATCCCCCAGCCCCGGTCCTTCAACAAGGCCCTGGACAGGCCATGCGAGACCCCCCCTGGGAAGGCCGGGGCCCCGAGCCCCCCTTCTCCTCCATGAGATGGGGCCTGGAGGCCCCGCGGGTGTGGGGAGTTACAGATTAACCAGCCAGCCCCCAGCGGCAGGCGGCGCGGCGGCTCTGCGCCCGCGGAGGGGGAGGCTTTCCGGCGCCTTGGCGGGGGCCCAGCGCCGGGCGCAGCCAGCTTTCCTCCCGCACCAAGTTCCCGCGCTCGGCTCGCCCCGCCCCGCCCCCCTCCCAGCACGGGCTGTTCCCGCGGCGGCTGCCAGGCACGTCCTCCGCAGGTGCCGGCCTCCCTCGGTGACGCGTCCACATGCCGCGCAGCGCGGCTCGAAAGCTCCGATTACAGGGGCTGCCTTGTGCGCGGGGGGCCGGCCGGGTCCTCACGGCCCGGGCTCCGGCGGGAGGGGAGGCGGGCGCAGGGAACAGCCCTGGACGTGAGCGCCGCGAGGCCCATCTCCCAAAGGCCCAGGCGCTGCTCCCCTTCGGGGTCTCGAGCGGGGGCACCCCTCATCCCAGCTGGCGCAGGACTTTCCTGTTTCCAACAAAGAGCGTCCCAGAAACTCTAGACCATTGTGGTCAACCATCCCAGCTCCCACCCACCCCCACCTCCCAGCCCTGGCCAGACCCTCCCAGGGCTGGAGAGGGGGCCCAGGGTAGGGGGCAGGCACTGGAGGGTCTCAGGGCCGGGTGGGGACCTGTCTCAGACATCTCTATGGCCAGCTCTGAGCCCTACCAGTGCCCCTCCAACCCCCCACCCCCTAGCCACCCCTCAGGGCGCAGACTGGACAGCCCCAGGCCCCTGGCTCACTCTGCCAGGGAAATAGCAAGAAAAAGGAATGTGGGGTGAACCGATGCCCCCTTCCCAGGTCTCCTGGCCACCACACCCCCCAACTTCCTGTCTAGTCTTCTTGGGCTGGTGAGGACGCCTCGGAGTCAGCGTCTTCCGCTCACCCGGTACACCAAGGACCCCCACCTCCCACGCTGCTTCCAACACACCCACACAGCGTTCAGAACAGCCAGAAATGCCAGGAAGAAGTGAGGGGCCCTGTCCACACCCCGTTCCTCCCCCATGCAGGGGCCTGGCCGTGCGGTCACAGGGGAGCAGGAGGCAGGCGCCCCCGTGCCCCCAGGCCCAGGGGACCTCAGCTTGGACATTAGCTGAACACCTACTACTGGGCACACACTGGGCCGGGCACGGGGTGCGAGCCGCGGCTCCCACGGCGAGCCCCGCGGTGGCGGAGCAAGCTCCCGGCCTCCGCCGGGCGGTCAGCACCTCGTTCGCTCCCTCGGTCATTCACCCGTCCACCACGCGCGCCCACTCCTCCTGGCTGGGCCTCCACGGCCAGTGGCAGCTGCTCAGGACCAGGTTAGAGTTAAAAGCAGGCCGAGCCCTGGCGGGTCAGGGCTGCACAGAGTAGGGGCTCAGAGGAAGGGGTGCCCAGCCCCTCCCTCCCCCAACAGCTCAGGCAGGGGGTAGGACTGAGATGGGGGGGCAGGGAGGCCCTGGGCCACCTGCCAGACCAGTCCTGCCACCTCCTCACGCGCTGCCGGGCGGCCACAGGCGGAGGCCCAAAGCTGGGCGCCTGCTGCCCCCTGGTGTTCACAGACAGCACTGCTGCCAGCGGCCTGCCCGCCAGCCGCACTGGAGACTGGGAAAGAGGCCCCCAGCCCCACACGGCCTCTCTGCTCACCTCACTCTCTGTGACCCCCAAGTCTCAAGTCTAAGGTGGGGGTGTCTTGCCCACTGTGGAGAGGGGAAGCTTTATTTTCAAAAAAAAAAACAAAAAACCAATACCCCTAGGTGCTGGGGGGGCTGTCATTCACACCTTAGTGGGAAATAGCACAAGGTAAGGGGCACGGGGCCAAGAGGCCAAAGAGCAAGGAGGGGAGAGGGGAGGGACCGAGGGAGGCTAAAGACCCAAGGTGAAGGCCGCCCCACCCCTCGCCTCCCCTCCCCTCCCCTCCCCTCGGCCCCTTCCTCCTTCCCTCCCTCCTCCCCCCAGCTCCTCCCCTTCCTCTTCCTGCCCCGTAGCCCCTTCTGCCGGCCGCCTGCAGCCCAGCGCCCTCTGCCTTCGATCCTCCACCAGTGCTGCCGCTCAAAGCCCCCAAAGGAGGGAGCTCTGAGGCTGCCCTGGGCCTCCCCGTCAGGCCTGCACCTGCCTAGCCCCGCCCGCCATCGAGGGCCTGGGCGACCACAGCGGGTACACTCAGAACCTGAGCTCCGGCCGCTTGCAGCACCTCCGCCCAAAGCAGTAATCGTGACTCCTGTTGCCTGGCTGGGAGCTGGGGCCCGTTGGGGATCAGGGCACACACAGGCCCTTCCAGGCAGGAGTGTGGCCAGGGAGTGCCAGACAACAAAGCAGGCCTGACGGATGCGTGTGCCCCACAATCTCCATCAGCTGTCACACCCCCCAAATAAATCTACCACCTAAGGGAACCTCGTGGGCCACCAAGGAAGGCCTGGGGTCCACCTCCAAGCTGCCCACAGTTACTGACGTGAGCCATGCTATGATGGCAGGCAGTGGGGCATGAGCCCCCACCAGGGCCCACCCCGGGTTTGGGGTGAGAAGGAGCCTGGGAAGGGAGGGGGCCCAGGCGGGGAGGTGGGCACGCACGGGCCCTGAGCCCCTCACAGCTGGTGCTCAGGGTGAGCAAAGAATGAGCTGGAGCTGGAGGGGGCTGCGAGGGACAGGCCACGTTGGGAGAGTTCTGGCGACCCCGAAGGGTCCCAGCTCAGGGATCCTGCGACTGAGTAGTGATGTGAGGGTCACCACCAGAGGCTGGGAGGAGGGTGAGGACGGGCCTGGTGAGCCCGGCGGGGCTGAGGGCCCGGGTCAGAGAACTCTGGGGCCCTGGGATGCGGGGGCCGGGCTGACGGAGTGAGACGGGGCACGGTGGCAGCAGAGTCTCCATGGCACTGGGGCGATGGAGGGAGGGGAGAGGCAGCGGGGCCCTCGCTAGGGGCCGGGGAGTATGGCCGGCCACAGACCACGGCTGCCCCCAGGGTGCTAGTGGGCCCAGACTTCTGTGGGTGGCATCTAGCTTTTCTACCTCTGGCCACTCCGTGCTGGCAGCATTCACTCAGGAAGAATGGGGCAGGGGGCCAGGCAGGGGGTGCTGCCTGGAGTCACACGGGGTGACGGCCTCTCCCCTCTGTGTGACCTGGGGCACACGGCTTCATCTCTCTGTGCCTCTGCTCTCTCATCGGCGAGGCCCCTGACGAAGGTCGACGGCTGTGTGCACGTGTGCTGGCACAGTGTCCCTTTCCCTGAGAAGCTGGCATCGCCCACATCATTCCCGATCTTTCGCCGCAGCCTGGGGCGGGGGGCAGGGCACAGCCCCAGCACCGGCCACCCCTCCGGCTGCCGTTGTAATGAAGACTGGACAGCTGTTCTGAGCCCAGAGACAGGGCTGATGGCGGGATCCGGCCTCCAACAAGGCCTTGCGTCCCCGGTGACACGCAGCCCCCTGTCAGACGCAGGAAACTAACTGCGCGATGAGCCGCATGGACAGTGCTCCCACCCCACTGAGTCCCGGGGACTCCGGGAGGCAGACCGAGGACTCCGCTCGTCCCACTGGCCGCGCACAGGCCTGGCCCCTGGTGGACGCTGGTCAGTGCCCAGCTGGTGGCGCGTCCTCTCTGTGCCAGGCAGCCCCGTGCCGCGCCCTTTGTGTGAACTGTATCTCATTCAGCCCTCACCAGGATCCTATGGGACAGGGATTGCTGTTGTCTGCATCTCAGAGGTGGGGACAACAGGCTTGAGAGGACAAGATCCGTGGCAAGGCCTGGTGACTCATGGGGATGCCAGGCAAGCAGAGCTGGCTACGGGGCCGGTCTAGCCCCAGCTCGGCCACCGTTGGCCACTGAGCAGCCCCGCGACTATCCAGTCGGGACCCGTGATCTGCGTCCTCGCCCGTGTCCACGCGTTTAGCCAGCAGACGTCTCTCTCCTTGGGACCACCACTCCGGGCGCGTGGGCGCGGGCCTGGCCTCCGGCTCCCCGAAAGTGCTTCCTGCTTCTCTCCGCATTCTCCGCCGGGTCCCCAGTGGACGGAGGTTCTAGGAGACGCTGGGTGTGGGACGGAAGGACAAAACGCTGTCGGGAGAGCCGCGTCCACACCGCCCGGTGGGCCGCGTCTCCCCCAGCCGGGCCTGGCGCTCGGGCGCATGGCTGGCCTCTGAGCCTCGCTCTCCTGTGTCCCACGGCCTTCCGAGGGCCTGGCCAGGCCGGACCACCAGCAGCCAGCCGCTGGCCCCTCGGCCTCCCTGGACGGACACCCCGCCTTTGAAGCTGCTATTCCCGCCCAAGTACAGAAGTTGGGGCGCGGCATCCCTTGGGGGGCCTGGGGGGGCCCGTGACCTCGCGGTGCCCACCCCCACGCCGCTGCTCGGGCTGCGCACCCCCTGTCTTTCCTTTCTTCTTCCACTCCAGGTCAAGGTCCAGAGTGAGTCTATCTGGCCTCCAGGGAGCCATGGGCACAGGGGGGCCGCCCTCCCCGCTTTGTCTAGGGCTGTCGTTCTCACGTGGGAAGCCCCACTTCCCAGGCAGCCAGGGTGCAGGGGTCTGTGTGCGGGGCGACCCCAAGGCAGGGGCCCCTGCTCTTCCTCTCCTCTGGTTGTGGAACAAACAGGACGGCCACCCCGCGGCGTACCCCAGCTGTCACCCGAGGGCCCCTGGTCTCATGTCCGGTCTGCGTGTCCGGTCTGCAGGCCTCTCGCCTGGACACCACCCTCGCAGCCTTCTGTGCCATCGAGACCTGTATCTCTCTCACTTGGGGCCACCACCTGGCATGAGCCCCTGGAGTGACCCCACCCCACCGCACGGGACCCCGCGCGCCAGCACTGGGCCCAGTACGGCAGAGCTCAGCGGGTGAGCGGTGGGCCTCTGTCCCCTGCACAGGCCGCGGCGCCCCCTCCGCCTGGACACTGGGGTGTCCGGGTCACCAGAGGCAGGCGGAGACACCTCTGCTGGCTGGCGTGGCCTCCTCCTCCAGGAAGTGCCCACGACTTGCCCCCAGAGCAAATTGGAACTGCGTGAGGCCCAGGCCCTGCCCCCTCCTCGAGAAGCCCCTGCCCAGACTCCAACCCCAGCAGTCTACTCACGGGCCCCAGTTCTAGAAGGTTCCTTGGCACGTGCTAGCCCAGCCCTTAAGGGACAGCCGCAGAGGCACGTCACGCCCTTCCTCCTGGACCCTTAACCCGACCACCCCCAAGATGGGGCTGGCACACTGTGGCCGGGCCCCACGCCTGCAGCGGCTAGGTGCCCTTCTTCAGGCCGTGACACCAGGGACACCAGGCTGGAGTCTGAATGACAGAGACAGGGACAGGACAGATGCTGCTGTGAGGGTTGGCGCCCCTGCTGGCCAAGACCTGAAACTGCATGTACCCCCGCTGAGAAGGTGAGGGGCAGGCAAGGGACCCCCCTCAGAAGCTGCCCCTGCCCCGGCCCAGCCCCAGCCAAAGCCTGGTTGGTGTCCCCAAAGAGATGACCTGAGGCAGGATTTCCCTCGGGGCATAGCAGAGTAACAAGCGCTGTCGTGAGCACGTACCACGGGACCCGTCCCAAGCCATCTCGTTCTGTTAGCACCCCAAAACCACCTCCATGCGAAGGACACCTCGATTCACACCTGCATTCAGACCCCCGCCCTGTGCCGCACCTGTGTGCTACCCACGTCCCCACCCACTGGAGCTCTGAGTGCTGGCAGGTCCCCCCCACAGAGAGCCCGCCACCTCCCCAACGCCCCCCCGCCAGGTCCCCTTCTCAGCTGGCGGCTGTTCCATACCCCGGGTGTGCAGAGCCCCAGCCTGGGACCCTCCACTGCTACCTCCCACCCGCACGCTCATCACCCCAACAAAATCTGCCCTTTGCTGCTCCCCAGTCTCCGATAAGCACTTTGGCCAAAGGTCCCTTCGAGAACACCAGGCAGGCTCAGAACCCCGTGACGGCACCTCCGCCCACAGAGCAAAGCCCACCTGCTCACGGCAGCGACGTCTGCTTATGCGTCACACACGCCGGGTGATGTCTGCCCTGGCCCACCCACGCACACACGCGTGCCCACGCACAGAAGCCCTCAGGCACACTGGAATGCGAGTCACAGTCAATCCTGTTGGCTGAATGTCCTGAGCATGGGGCACAGAGTCCAGCACACAGTAGGTGCTCAATAAACGCGTGTCGGTTCCAGCGGGGCTGCCTGTTTCAGGGCCTGTGCCGGATTCAGACGTCCTCTGGCCCCTCGGACCCTGCCAGCTCTGGGGTGCTCACAGGGTCTCACCGTCCAGCACACTTGAGCCTGGGTGTCCCTCCTCACAGTGTCCCTCCCACGCCCAGCCTCTCCGGGGCCCCGCAGGGCTTCGCTGTGGCCTGCGGGATACTCCGAGATCTGGGCCTCACGGCCCCTCCCCCCACTGCACATCTGTGCCCCCGACCCACCCAGGGTTCTTGGTTTGCAAACACCCCAAGCCTAGGCCTCGTCCATGCTGTTCTCTCTGCCTGCCGTGCCTTTCCCGTACCCGGCCAGTCTGCGTTCATCCTT
The DNA here is from genome assembly GCF_000151845.1 of Pteropus vampyrus. Lineage (NCBI taxonomy): Eukaryota > Metazoa > Chordata > Mammalia > Chiroptera > Pteropodidae > Pteropus > Pteropus vampyrus. The sequence goes on along the minus strand of NW_011888968.1, from coordinate 403,742 downwards.
AAGACTTCGTGGAGGCATCACCTCCTCCAAGAAGCCCTCCTCCCCAGCTCCGCCCCAGATGTCTCAGCTAGCCCAGATCAGTCCGGTCTGGTAGAACCATTTTCTCAGGGTCCTGGGGGCTGTGGGTCCTGGGGGAGCGCAGAGCGTTTGTTGAGTGGCTGAGTGAGTGCGTTGGCCACACAGGCCCACACCAAAGCTGCTTGCTCTGAAAGAGGTTCTGGGCTCCCAGGTGCTGCTCCCCCCACCTCCAGCCCGAAAGGCAGCCTTCCCACACTCCCCGAAGACCAGGAAACTCCCCGACCTCCTCGCTGAGCCTGTCGGGACAAACGCCCCTGCAGAGATCCAATTGCTTCTGCCCCAACCAGTTCGACACCGTTCACAGGCCCTGCCCGACCCAGGACGGTGAGGTGCGTAACAGCGGCTCTGTCCCCGCCCCATGCAAGCACCCGGGGCCCCCGGCGGCCCTGTCTGCCCCTGGTCAGGCCGAGATCTCTCATCCCTGACCTCTGCTGGGGGTGCCCAGGAGGAGCCAGCACACATTCCGACCTCCGGGCCTGTCCTGGAGAGCAGCCAGGCCGGGAGCCCAGTGGGCCTCGGGGCTCCAGACCCTCCTGGGGACAGTCTGTACCCCGCCCGCATGGGGTATGGAACCATCCAGACTTCAGTCCTCCCCCAGCAGCCATGACTCTGACATCGGAGACCGGGGCCACCCCCTTCCGCAGGCCAGCCTTCTGTGCAGTCCTTCGAGGACAGCCCGCTGACTCCCCTGCTGTACCCTGGACCCCCAGCATCTCTGAGCGGGCAGAGAACGGGGCGCCCTGTCAGACACAGACGGAGGGGAAGACGGGAGGGGAGGGCTGGATGCCGACACTGACCACGTGGACAGGTGACTGCACGGGACAGAACCGTGAGCTCTTCATTCTGTCAGGCCCCAATCGTGTCACATGGATCGAAGGCACGGATTTCCAATCAGGCCCTGAGGAATGGTGACCAAGGATCAAAAAACAGTGACTGGTTCACGTTCAGGCATCGTCCTCGTTTTCATCCTTATAGTTAGAGCCTTGGGCGTGTGCGCTGGGCCGCAGTCCAACTCCAGCACAGGCCCGCGGTGCCCAGGGGTGGCCGTGAGCCACGCCCCTGCCGACTCCGGGCCAACCGGCACCTGGTGCCCGGTGCCTGGACTTTGGCCCGCCCTCCCAGCCCTCCCAGTCCTCCCCGGGCACTGCAAGAGGGGCTCCGAGGCCGGCTGCCCTCCTCTCTCAGGCTCCTTGCTCCCTGAGGTTCTCTGTTCTGCTGAGCTGGACTTAACATGGCAGAGTGGACTTTGGTTTTGACATTCAAGCCTGTGGCCGGTCTCTGAGCTGCTGGACACCTGGTTACGTCTCTGGTGAGTCATGCCAGGCGCAATGCAGTCTGCGTGCTCCCCGGGGCTCCCCACGGCTGTAAGCCCCCTCCCACCCAGCCCCCAACTCTCCAGAGGGACAGCTTGAAGCCATGAGCATCTGCTCTGGTGACCTGGGGCCAAGGGGGCGAGGTCACCGCAGTGTGACATGGGGACAAGTACCAGCTCTGTAGCCCCCTGGTCTGTGGGGTAGGTCCCCCTCCTGCACCCCTGTCCCCTGTCCTTACACCCCATGCCCCTCCTGTGGGTCTGCCTGCCACCTCCCCCTGCTCTCTACCCCTCCCCCCTCCTATCCTTCTTCCCAGCCCCTGTCCCCTCTCCTTCCACCCCGTGCCTGGTCTGGACACCAGGTACTCCTTGAAAGCTCAGAGCTCCTGCCTTTCACGCCAACCTGGGAGAAATGGGGTATCTGAGAGCCTGGGCAAAGTCAGGCCAGGGAGAAAGGAGGCAGCCTGGGTTGCCTGTGCAGGGGAGCAGGGCCACCTCGGGGCGTGTCAGGCTGAGCCGGTCTGTCGCCCCACCCCCAGGCCCTGCCAGAAGCTCCCTCGGGCTGTTAAAACGAGGAAGGTAGGCCTCTGGTGACCAAAAGCTGCTGCACGTGCTGGGGTGCACCGTAGGCCTCAGGAGTCCCGCCCCCTGCCCAGGCACAGGCTCCCAGGTTAGCCCCACACCCTCAGGAGGCACCTACCTGCGCTGCAGTCAGCAACCAACCTAGCTAGGCCTTGTCTCCCTCTAAAAATGGGGTGCCGTGCCTTCCTGTGTAAGGTATGTGTGGGGAGGGCGGGCCCCTGTCTCCAGCCCCATGGTGGCTGTGTGCCCAGACGCCTGGAGCTATCAGTTATGAAGGGACAGGGACACCTGCCACGCTCTCTAAGGGCGCCTGGCCGGGGTCCTGAAGCGCTGTCCTCTCCTGCAGTGAGGCCAGGCCGGCACCACCGCCACCCACCTCCCGCCCAGTGACTCAGCACCGTCGCCCAGCACAAGAGGACTTTTGACTCCGCCTATTCCACCACCCTCCAGCTCGGGTACCTACCAGGTTTCCTGTGCCCAGGATGCAGGGAGCTAGGGCCCGCAGGGGCCAGTCCCCTGCCGAGATGGGCGCCCTGGGCTGGCCCACGACCCTCCTGCTCACCTATGCGCTGGCCACCCTGGAGTTCACGTGCCTCTTCATGCAGTTCTCTGTCCTGCCGGTGAGTGCCTCCTGCCCCGGCAGCCGGCCGCCAGCCTGCCCTCGCCTGCCGTCTCGTTGCCCACCTGGGCCACGGCAGGGGCAAGGGGTGGGGGCCTGATGCTGCTCTGGCCCCTCTCTCTGGGGGCCCCTTGCCACACTGGAGCTGAGCAAGTTAAGAGACCCAGGGACTGTGCCTCTTGACTCCCATCAGCATGTCCTGGACTCC
>NW_011888968.1:397660-398848 GCF_000151845.1 Pteropus vampyrus | reverse complement strand
GTGTGTCCGAAGTTCCCCTTTCCTAGGACACCAGGGCCCACCCCAGCGACCTCACTGTAATGCAGTTACCTCCGGAAGGACCCTGCTTCCCAATACAGCCGCATCCCGATGACCCAGGGCTTCGACACATGATTGGGCGGACGATTTAACCCATTAAGTGGGATCCCTGGAGGCAGGGGACAGGAGCCCAGAGGCCAGGGCCAAAGAAGGGGCAGCCACAGGCATCCTGGGGCCACAGAGAATCAGGGCAGGCCAGGACAGGAGACCAGGGCTCCCACGCCTCCTCAGGTCCCGTGGAGGGACACTGGTCACTGCCTTTCGTTCTCCAGATGGGCATCCGTCAGAAGGGGCCAGGAGCCACACAGAGCTGACCGTGTCTTGCTGGGAGAAGGGGCACCTCCTGGAGGCCATCGGGGCATTGGGGACAATGTCCTGCTGACCTGGACACACCACAGTCTCTCCCCTACCAGCTCTGAGTGAATGAAGCCAAAATGGTGGGGGCCGAGCGGCTCCCCTCGCCCGGCCCGCGGGTGTGAGCGTACCCCACGGGGGCAAGGAGGGCCAGCAGCTGCCTCCCCTGAGCTCCTGGAGCCTGGTCCTAGAGGCCCCTGCAGCCCCCACCAAGACGAGCGGCCCAGACCCAGTGCCAAGGGTCCCTGCCGGGCACACCGCGGGGCAGTCAGGGACAGACTCACGGACCCCCCGCCCACCGAGGACCCCCGATTCTGGATATTGGGGTCCTTCCCAGACCCTTCCCATGACCCCTCCTGTGTTTCAGTACCTGTCCCGGAGCTTGGGGCTGGATTCTGTCGCCTTTGGCTACCTGCAGACGACCTTGGGTGTGCTTCAGCTGCTGGGCGGGCCGGTGTTTGGCAGGTACTGTGGGCCGCCCCTCGGGGGGTCACAGGCTGGCTCAGGCCTGTCTCCCCCCCTTCCCCGCCACCCCCACCCCGACTTCACCCCGGCCCCAGCGAGGTGCCAGCAACACCGCTGCCCAGAGGGGCCTAGAGGCCCAGAATAGCTTAACGCCTTCAGGCTGGGTGTCCCCACCCACGACACCCACTAATGCTGGATTGACTGAATTGGTGGAAGGCCCTGCCCGCGGAGCTGGGGGCCTACGGGCATCTTCTCCGGAAAAGGCCCTTCTGGAGACTGGCCCCCTTGGGCTCCCAGTGGTCTTCCCCTCCC
>NW_011888968.1:396228-396660 GCF_000151845.1 Pteropus vampyrus | reverse complement strand
TCTGTCGCCTTGGCTACCTGCAGACGACCTTGGGTGGTGTTCAGCTGCTGGGCGGGGCGGTGTTTGGCCAGGTACGTGGGGCCGCCCCTCGGGGGTCACAGGCTGGCTCAGGCCTGTCTCCCCCCTTCCCCGCCACCCCCACCCCAACTTCACCCCGGCCCCAGTGAGGTGCCAGCAACATTGCTGCCCAGAGGGGCCTAGAGGCCCAGAAAAGCTTAACGCCTTCAGGCTGGGTGTCCCCACCCAGGTCGCCCACTAATGCTGGTTTGACTGAATTGGTGGAAGGCCCTGCCAGGGAGCTGGGGGCCTACGGGCATCTTCTCCGGAAAAGACCCTTCTGGAGACTGGGCCCCTCGAGCTCCCGGTGGTCTTCCCCCCGCACCGCTCCGCAAACCTGCGGCGGACACGGCGCGTGGGGGCGTCAGGTTCTTG
>NW_011888968.1:384238-395398 GCF_000151845.1 Pteropus vampyrus | reverse complement strand
GGGTCGGCGCCGCTCAGCCCCCCTCTCGCCCCCAGCCGCCCAGATGGTCATCACAGACCTGACCACGCCCGAGGAGCGGCCCACGGCCCTGAGCCGGCTGGGCCTCTGCGTGGGCTCCGGCACCATCCTCGGCTCCCTGCTCGGCGGGACCCTGAGCACGGCATGCGGGTGAGTGGCCGGGGCGGGGACCCGGCGGCGGGCGGGCCGGCGAGGGCGGTGGAGGTACTGGTCGGGACGGCCGAGGCCGGATCGGCTCCGGGCCTCGGTTTCGCCGTCCGCACGCTGAGCAGGTCGCGTCCGGCGTCGGATGACCCGCTGGCCCTACCCGCTGGGAGGAGTCGGTCGGCAGGGGGCGCCCGCGCCCCGCGCTGCAGGTGCCGCTGCTGTCTGGCCGCCTTGCCCTGGGCGGTGCCGGGCTGGGGGCCTGGCCGGCTCCGGCCAGACCGAAATTAGGAAAGCTAATTTCCTAAAGGAAGCCTGAGGGCAGGCCCTGGGGTGGGGTCCCCGGATGACGGGACCGGAGTCTGGGACGCTGCCTGCGACCAGATCCGAGGCTCTGGAGAGGGGACTGCAGCTTGCGGGAGGCTTATTAACTAGCGTGGGTGAAATAAAGGCCTCCGTCGCCCCTGTGACGCCAGCTCTGCACACGCAGAGGTCCGAGGGCCTGTCCTGCAGGACTCAGGTCCCACCCAGCACCCTGAGAGCCTGCGGGCAGCCCCCACACGTGGTGGGCAGGGTGGACCCCATCCCAGTGCTCCCCATCCTGCCGTGGGGCTGCCCAGAGCCTGCAGCACCTGCTGTGCTGGGGGTGCCTCCTAGGGGAAGAGCTTAACCTTGGACCCAGGACACCGGGCCTGGACTGGCTAGAGTGTGGCGGAGACCTCCCTTCTGCTGGCAGACCAGACCCTCGTGCTTCCCCACCCCCATTCGTCCCTCCCGGAGGCGCCCCAACAACCCGTCAAAGTCAGCTCTCTTCACAGAAGCAGACTTTGCACCCCACCTTCCTGCCCGCCCAAGCCTTTTGTTTTGGTCTGGGTGGCGGCTGCCCACCCGACTGTGGATGAGGCCCCCCACCTGCTCCCTGACCAGAGGCCCCGTGCCAGCTGGTGGCCCGCCCACCCTGCACAGGCTCTGGGACTCAGAGTGGCCTCTCTGGTGTCTGAACCACGCACACACGCACGTGCGCACACACACACAGGACGGCGGGGTGATGCTGAGCATCAGGCTGCCACCTCTGTTGACACAGGGACCTCCAGTCTTGGATGACCCTATGCCAGCCCCTGGGCCTCTGTGGGACTCAGTTTCCCCAGACTCTCCAAGTGCCCCAGACAAGCCCCAGCAGTGGTGGAGGCAGCTGGGTGATGGCCGAGCCCCAGGGACTGGAGGGCAGAAGGGCATGAGGCCCTTGTCATGACGCTTCTCTCTCTGGAGGGTGGTCTCTGTCCCCGGCATCTCCACGAGAGCCTGGCTTTCCCAAGTCCTCTGCTGAGCCCTGGGGCAGGAGGGCAGGACCCCTTCATTCACGGTTTCTCGCCGTGTTTATTGAACATCTACTATGCGCCCCGGCCATTCTGGGTTCTGGGGTACAGCGGTGGAGAAGACAGGCCGAGGGCTCAGATCGAATGGATGCGACACACGTTCCCAGAACGTCGGGTCGACCTGCAGGGTGTAAGGAGTGATGACCCAGCAGGATCGGGGCCACGTGGACAGGTGGTCACCTGACCTCAGGGAAGAGACGGGGGAGGCAGCTGGGTGGCGCTCGTCCCAGCGAAGCCCTCTGATTTCTGAAGCTGACGGCCACAAATGCCACATTGACCATGAGCTGGTTTTCTTGTGCTTCGGGTCAGAAGGGACCTACACCCGGGACGCCTCGCACGGTCTCTCGTAGAACTCCGTGGGTGACTCCCCTGGCTTCTAGAGGTTTATTTTTGGCCCCAGCTTTCACCCGCTGCAGTATGGCCTGCCGGGACCTGTCGAGAGACTCCCTTCCATTCGGGACATTGAAGTCCCAGTTGGGGCTGGCGTCAGGTGCAGCCCCCAAGGCCATGCTGCAGGGTCTAGTGCACCGTCCGGTGCTCGTCCTTGGAGCCACCCCCGTGCTTCCGACAGAATCCGGCGTCGTTCTTCGATGCTGAGTTAGGAGGAGTTGGTGACATTGGTCCCAGGTAGGCCGATGAGTTTGGAGGGTGGACTCGAGCACGTCAATCAATCACCGAGTGGGGCGGAGGGGGGTGGTGCTGCTTCCAGGCGAGGAGGTCGGCTGCGGAATGGCTGGCGGCGGAGGACGGGGCGGCCCGGCTGGGGTGTGCCGTCTTCGCTCATCTCAGGAGGGCCTCGCGTCTGTCGGAGGGGCATCTGGAGGGCCACAGGCTGCTGGGCCGGCTGCGTGGCCGAGCAAAGGCGCCGTGGACTCGGGCGCCGATGGCGGAGGGCTGTCTGGTGATCGGGGGCAGTGCGGCTCTGTGGGGACTGGCGGGCTGCTGGGACGTCCGGCGGAGGGAAGAGAGGCTCTTCCTCGGGGTCCCCTTGGTGGATGGCTCTTGCTGGCTCTTCCTTGTCCTTTCCCCTTACTCCGTCCCTGCCTCTTGGCTCAGAACTGGACCCAAGGGGACACCACAGTAGCGATTCGCAGCCATGAGTCTATGTATGGAAACTGGTCTGGATGTCCAGGGGTCTCTGTCACTCCCCGGTACACAGTTCTCACAGTGGGGAGGTCCAGGGTCCCCTTCGAAGGCCACCCTACCCCAAAGGCGGGCCACTCGAGCACACAAAGAGTACGGAGTTTTGACCCTGTAGTCCACTGGGAAACAGTTCTTAAAATTTTTCAACATACAATTTAAGACAGTTGGCTTAGAGGAACCTCCACCCATAATGCCTTAAGGAGCTTCCTAATGGAGGAGAGGAAATAGACTTTAAAATTTCAAGAAAATAATTTGACAGAGGGCTCCTATGTCAAAAGGGCCGTTTGGAGACAGACAATTCTTAAGCCGAATCAGTAATCAGTTGTCCCTCCTCCCTGCGTATCCCACCCTGCGTCGGTGGCACAAAGACAAACAAGGGTGGGTGCCTCCTCCAGAGAGGACACCACTCAGGTGCTCCTCCAGCCACGTCCGAAGGAGCTTAGGTGACGCTTGGCCATAGCGGACTCAGCTTTGTGACTTACGATTGGACACTGGTCCAGTGCTGCCCTGGACCATATGCCGTGCATCACGGAATCACAGACGAGTCCACTCAGACTCTGTAGCCTTTAGGGGACCTTATGGGTGCCCAGCCGTGGATCTACAAACTCACGCCTGACCGAGTCAAACCAGCCAGGATGCTCATTCACTCACAGATTCACACCCCAGAGGTTAAGACATTGCCTCTCGCTTTTTGGAAGCCCCTGACCTGTGTCTTATAACTGAAGACATTATATGATCAAGCTCCTCTTCCGTCCGAAGACGGGACTTGACTGGGGCTGATCCCGGGCCCTTACCTTATCCTGTGGCCGTTCCTGGTGAGTTGGTCCGTCCCTCCTTTGAGTCTGGTCGGGGCTTGGCTGTCCTGGGAGTTGGGGTGCCAGTCCGAATACCGTCAGGTGGCATGCCTGCCCATTCATCTCGGAGCCTCTCCTCCCTGGCCCGACTGAGCCACGGTCCAGCAGCTTAAAGGGCTGGCGTGATTGGAATCTCGCTGGGGCCTCCAGAAATGTTGCAAAAATCAGCCCGGCGAGAAACCAAGCAGCACTCGGAGAGTTGGAGAACTCAGGTTTCTGACGCCGGCGGTCCCAGAGGAGCTGGCGCTCTGAAGATCTGGACCCCGAGCTCAGGGGTAACCTTGCTTTTATAGGGCTTATCCACACAGTTACAGTTGGCATTGGCCAATCAGCTCATGAGATTCTCAGACAGGAATTCAGGCAATACGTCTGTTATCAAGCAACGGATACATCCATTATCTAGACACAGCCAGCAAAGCGGAGGACGAGTCTTCAGTTGATGTCAAGGTCACCCTGTCCTTCGGCCTGTGTGGCAAGCGTGTCTACAGAAGCAGAACAAAGAGCTGATTACAAGGCTAGCCATTTGAGTGGAAAATTCCTCTTCAGGAGGACATCTGGGAAAGGCGGCAGGCCCCGTCCCGCAGGACTCAGGCCGGAGTAGAGAAGCAGTGGCCATGAAGCCCTGGACGGGCGCAAAAGGACAGCTATAACCCAGATGCCGTGCTGAGAAGGTGGGGGCTGCGGTCACTGCGGGGAGACCAGCGAGGTCGCTTCTGCACTGGTCTGGGCAGGACAGGTTGGCGGCTGGGCCAGGGGTGGCCTTCGGGGGAGAGGGCAGAAGGCAGGCTCTGGCTTGGTTTTGCTAACAGGTGGAATGCGGGTGTGAACCTAAGACCACGCGCCGGCTCAGGCTGGCCTGGGGGAGCTGTGGGCCCTGCTGAGATCTGAGCAGCCTGGGCGCCCGCGGGAGTTGGGGTTCTGTCGGACTGAGTCAGGTGCCCCTCCGGCGCCCGAGGGATGGGGTGGCTTGGCAAGGGCGTCTGAGCTGGGGGTGAGCAGAGTCGTGTCGTTGTGGGTGGTTTTGAGGCCCCGGGAGCTGGTTCGTCTGGAAGCCGGGGTGGTGGGCGGGGGGAGGGTGGTTGAAGAGGAGGCTCAATGAGGACGAGAAGGGAAGAGGCCAAGAGGACACTTGGGACTGAGGGGCATGTGGTCAGCGCCAGCGGTGACCTCGGATTCCACCTGGATGGGAGCTGGGCGGGGGCGGGAGCCTGGCTTGCTGGCTGGATGGATCAGTGTCAAGAGAAGGGGCCTCTGTCTCCCCAAGGAGAGAAGAACAGTCAGGGGCTGCGGATGAGGAGGGGGCGTCAGGGGCACGAAGAGGGTGCAGGGGTGTGAAGGCAGGGCCCTGTGTCGGGCAACACACACACGCATGCACACACTCACACACATGCATGCACACACACACATGCACACACTCATGCATGCACACACTCACACTCATGCACGCACACATGCGCACGCACATGCGTGCACACGCTTGCAGTTATGCATGCGCGCATGCACACACGTACACCTGCATGCACGCACGCACTCGCACACAAGCATGCATGCATGCATGCACACATGTGTGCATACATCCATGTGCACATGCACACAGTCATGCATGCACACACTCACATGCATGCATGCACTCACACGTACGCACACATGCACGCACACTTGCATGTGCATGTGCTTGCACTCTTGCATGCACACGTGTGCACACATGCATGCATGCACACACTCACACACATGCATGTGTGCGCTCTCACATGCATGCACACACTCACACACTCATGTGCACGTGTGCATGCGCACACTCTCATGCACACTCATGCACATGCATGCATGCACACGCAGCATGCACACATGCACACGCACACATGCACATACACGCGCGCACACACGCGCTGGCTCCCCACCAGCCCCGCTCCACGGCCCCTCCGTCCATCACAGGCATTTTCTCCAGCAGAGCTGCTGACCTAGAAGATACCACTTCTCCCTCCCTCCCAGCAGCTCCCGAGCCCGCCTCCTCCCCGGCCCTCACCTTCCCGAAGGCTGCATTAGCTTCCCTCTCTTAGCCTAAGATCTAAGGCACTTTATGTCCTTGGGATTTCCTTTGATGGGTGGGGAAACTGAGGCCCCAGAGAGGGCAGGGATTCCCCATGGAGCTCCCAGTCCTTGTCTAAGGCCCAGCGCACGTGGGCTCCCAGACCCCATGCCCCAGAGCAAGGGCGCATGCCCTGTCTCCCTGCCCGGCCTCCCTGCCCTCCCCCACCCCTAGCCATAAACCGTCCCTCGCACTGGGGAACAGGTGGAGGGAGTAAGTGGCCTTGGCAGCATGGGCTATGAGACAGGCCCTAGTATAACTGGTTTGGGCTCGGCCTGGAGCTCTGGGCTGGGAGGCCTGACCTGGGCTCTGACTCATTTAGCGGGTGGCGGGGGGCGACTCTGTGACTCACGGCCACCAGCCCGGCACCTCAGAGCCTGGAGACACCTCTATCACACTCTGCCCCCCAAGAGGGCCGTGTGTCTAGGGGTGGACTGTGCTAGCCGGTCAAAGGCACACACCCCTGGGGCTTGAGCCAGATGTCAGGAGGGCCCAGCCAGAGGCAGACAGGGCGGGGCTGCAGATGAGCAGATCTTGGCTCAGAGCAGGCAGGGCACCCCCGTCAGGGCTGGCGGACTCCTTTGGCTCTGGGATGGATGTCGAGGCCAGGCCAGGGCCAGCCCGGCGTGGTTCTTGCGAGTCGTGGCAACAGTTGGACCCGCCACCTAGGCTCCACGGGTTCTGTCCCCTGGCAGTGGTTGGAATTTGGACAGATGCCCACAAGGCGGCCACTTGTATGGGCCTGGGAGAATTGAGCGCTTGGCTGGGGGAGCATCCGGCCACAGACCACCTGGAGGTCAGGCGAAGCTGGGCGTCAGTGCCAGCTGCTGGCCCCTGAACACTAACGGGCTGGTGCATGGCCCGGCTCTGAGCCCAGCACAAGCTGCGCCCATGGGTCCTCGGTGCCTCGGCTGGTACCCACTGCGCTTTGGGTCAGGAGGCCAGCAACACAGGCCTTGGTCTGGGCAACAGCATGGGGAACCCTTGTCCTACTGAGAGATGGCTTCCGCCCGGTGACACAGCAGCTTTCCCTGTGGGTTAATGAGTAGGCACCGAGGCTGCCCTGAGCAGCTCTGGGGCAGGAGACAGGAGTGACTGACTCACCAGTCAGTCGGGGAGATGCTCAGACGCTGCACACACAGCCTGGGTGTTCCAGGCACTAGGAGGCACCAGACAGGGCGCGAAGGGCCAGAACTCATGGGGCTGGCACCTCAGCGGAGACCTGAGTGAGAAGTCAGCCGTTGAAGGAGGGGCAGGCTCGGGCTCAGGCAGTGTGCCAGGCACAGGGCCTGAGCAGGACGCGGCTCGGCTTGCTCAGAGGCCTGTGTCGTCAGGAGTGGAGGGCTCAGGTGCTTCAGGGACACAGAGGGCTGCAAAAGGTGAGACCGGACATGGCTTTAGGGCCGTTTTTTGGGACCCGGAAGCCAGAGGGAGGCCCCATGAGAATCCCGTGCCAGCGGGTAGGGTTCCAGTCCCTGGTCCCAGCCAAGTGTTCTGGGGCGTGGGTCGGGTGGGGCAGGGTGACTTCTCTGCCCTGTGCCCCAGGTTAGATGTCCTGTGACACTCTAGGACCCCTCGTCCTGACATCGTGTGAAGCTGGGTCCCAGCCAACTCCAGCCTGTCCCCCAGGTTGGACAAGAGAGGGCTGCATAGCCTTCGGCCAGGCCCGGGGACCTTGACAACATAGTGTTACCTCTCAGAGCCTTGGAACAGGTGGAGGGGGCAGCTCCACCCCCATCAGTCATGGTTACCTTGGCACTGGATGGGGCCAGGCAGAGAGGACACAGAGACCGCATGGGGTGGACAGATGGCCAGGCCCTGCCCTTCCGACAGGGTCACGTGGGCCGACTGCGGCCGCCGTGGTTTGTCCAGCGCTGGCCACCAGCCCTGAGGAACCGTGGCCCGTGGGCTGGGCTCCAGGACAGTGAGCAGGCCCCAGGGACTGGTGCGGCTTTAGAGGGGGGGACAGAGTGTCCTGGGAGGGTGGCACCTGTGAGTTCAGCCCTCGTTCATATCTGAAGAAAGGAGGTCACCCATCCAGGTAGCCACAGAGAAGGGCAGGACGGGACTCGGCCGCCCTTTCCCGGCGTCCGTGAGTTTGTCCGTCCAGCCTCCTGTCCATCCAGGAGTGTGGACAAGGACATTCAGTGGTGTCTGCTCTCGTGGCCGTCGCTCGTTTGTAAATCCAGTGAGCCCCGGAGCCTTCTGCCCTTGGCCCCCCCACAGAGGGACCTGACTCTGGGTGCGCATTGAACAGAAGGCCTCGGGCAGGGCCACCCATGCGTGGGCTCGCAGCTGGAGGACGCTCCAGCCACAAAGACCCTCCACGCAGGGCCCAGGCCCGAGGCCGCCTCTCCCTTCCCCCTTCTGCCCTCTGGCACTGTGTCCTGGGGGAGTTACAGACAGCTCCGAGTGCAGAGGACAATGCCTACCCTCTCCCGGCGCCCCGCAGGGTCCCTGTGCTGCTTCAGTTCACCGGCCGCCATGCGGGGGACAGGCGGGATCCCAGGAGAAGTGGCCTGGCTCCCTGCCACCCGCCCCTCACTTGCCACCAGCCTCCCAACATAGCCATCTAAATGGCTGCCTCTGACCCTCCATGTTTCCGGAGCAACTGCAGAGAAAGCAGGGTCTGTCCTCTGGCCCTGAGCGGTGACGTGGGGACCTCTGAGGCCAGACTCATGAAGAAAGAGCCCTTCTCCCTGGGGCCAGCCGCCTGACGGGTCCCTGCTCACGTCATGGACCGGTTCCTGCCGGCCAGAGGCGGGGCTGCGGGGCCCGCGCCCTCTCTCACCCGTCTGTTTGGGCCCCCGAGGTCAGAAAGCCGCAGTAAGCAGCCTCCTGGGCAGTGGGCGTTGGGGGAAGCGGGGCGGAGACCGGCCCATGGGAGACAGGCAGGTCAGCGGCACACGTGGGCGGACAGCGCCAGCTCCACACGGACCCGCTGTGTGAGCCGGGGCAGGTCCCAGCCCAGGAAACGAGGGGCGGCGGAGGCTCTGGTCCCCGCCGGCCTCCCTGGTTCGACCTTTCCATGAGGTTCGCCAGGGGGCTTGGATGTGCATGTGTGTGTGTGTACGGTGTGTGTGTGCATGTGGGTGTGCGTGTGAGTGGGTGTGCACAGGCGTGCATATGTGTGGGTGTGCGTGTGCAGGCAGGTGGTGTGTGGGGTGTGTGGGTGGCACACGTGTGTGTGTGTACATGTCGGTGTGCATGTGTGTGTGGGTGTGTGTGGGTGTGCATGCGTATGTGGGTAGTGTGTGTGCAGGTAGTGCATGTGCATGTGTGGGTGTACGTGTGTGCATGTGTGTGGGTGCATTGTGGGCGTGCTTGTGTGTGCATGTGTGTCTGCGTGTGTGTACATGCATGCATACATGTGTGTGCATGCGTGTGTGGGTATGTGCATGCATGTGTGGATGTGCATGTGTACACGTGTGTGCATGTGTGGGTGTGTCTGTGGGTGTGGGTGTGCATGTGTGTGGGTGTGTGCCTGTGCATGCGCATGTGTGGGCATGCATGTGTGCATGTGTGTGTGCATGTGTGTGGGTGCATGCGTGGGCGTTCTCGTGTGTGCATGTGTGTGGGTGCATGTGTGTCTGTGTGTGGGCGTGCATGCGTACATGTGTGTGCGTGCATGTGTGGGTATGTGCATGCGTGTGTGGGCGTGCGTGTGTACACACGTGTGCATGCGTGGGTGCGTCTCTGTGTGTGGGTGTGTCTGCGTGTGTGGGCATGTGTGTGTGCATGTGTGTGTGCATGTATGTGCCCTGCTTGTCTGTGAGAGGCAGTGAGAGGGGCGGAGAAGCCTCCATGAGCTCCTCATGGGAGGCTATGGGCAGATCGTGGCTAGGTGTGTTTCGGGGTGCAGGGCATCCCCCAGGAGACGGACTCGCTCACGCCCGTGCCCTGAGGCCCTGACCGTGGCAGATTTCGGGGCTCTGGTGAGGTCTGGGGCAGGCCTTTGGCTGTCCCTGTGAACAGGTCACGTATATCCACAGTGTCACATCCACTGGGGGCCCAGCTCAGGTTTCCAGCCAGGCCCACCTGCCCTTGGGGGCAGGGTGCTGGCCGTGGGACAGACGGTGCCCACTGGGGAGGAAGCCTGGGGCCCCGCAGAGCAGGGTGTGTGGGGGTCCGCTCTGCCGCTAAGGGGAAGGGGAGGCGAGCAGCTGGGCCAGGCCTAGAGGTCTCCGCAGTGACAAGTTCCCCTTTTGCTCCTTAGCTCCGCCCTGGGAGGGAGCCAGGCCCGTCCTTCCTCAGGGAAGTGTTTCCAGGTGACACGGGCTGCCTGGAGCTACAGCCAAGGCCCGCCCAGCCCTCCCCAGGGACTAAGGTTGTGGTCACGAGCCTGGTTCCCATGGGCTGACTCCTGGGGGCACAGGCCCCGTGGCGGTGAAAGCTAAGGGGAGAGCCTGAGTCACGGCCCGTGGTGACGGCGTGGGCAGGTAGGGAGGCAGCCTCAGGGGCTGTCCCACGTGTTGGGGGCCAAGACCCCCCCAGGTCCAGTGCACGGCCCCCCCAGGAAGAGGAATGGAAAGGGGGCTCCTGAGGCCCCCCAAGGGGCAGGCCCACCCTCACCGGTGTGGCAACCCTTGTGACATTGGGGTCCCGTGTCGTCCATGTGGGTGGAGCTGAGATGCAAGCCTTGGGCCCTGGTCCCCTGTCATCCCCTCCTGCTGCCCTGGCCCCCATCAGCCTGCACGTTGTCTCACTCCAGACCTGAGCCATCAAGGGGACCGGTTGCTTTCCAGCTGCCATCCTCTACCCCAGGAGGCCCCCCAGCCTCACCATAGGGAGGAGGACTTTCCTCCTCTGCAGACGGGGTGAGATCCGTCGCTCCCCCCACTTCTGCTGCAACGTCTGGGGAACCCCTCCAGGGAAGACATGGCCTGGAGCTAAGGCCCCCAGGTCTCCGGCACACCAGGCCTGCCCTTGGGGCCTTCCCTACCCCTGGGCAGCTGGGAGGCGACCATTCCCGGGGACCCGCCCAGCCCATCCGGGGCTCCCCATCCTGGCTCCTCGGAGCTGCTGGGGCTTGCGGGCCATGAACACCGAGGGCCACAGCTGCAGTGTGAGGTCGGGTGAGAACTTCATCTGTCCCCTCATCTGTCACTTGATAAATGTGCCCTTAGAGTCCCGGTCCCCACTCTCCAGGTCACAGGCTGTGGGCTGTGGGTGAGGGGTTCTCAGCTGCCGAGGTGCAGGTGGGGGCGATGCTACAGGTGGCGCCCGCAGCCTGAGACCTCAGTCCTGTGTGCCCCCAGGATCCAGTGTCCAGTGTTGGTGGCTTTTGTGGCCAACCTCCTGGGAGCCATCCTCAGCTTCACCTACATCCCCGCCAACACCAAAGGAGCGGGAGCCCATGGCCCGGCTGCCCCGCCAGGTAAGCCCCCCAGGCTCCCCGACCAGGCACACCAGGCCTGGGACTCCCCCAGTGTGAGGCGTGGGGCCTCCCCTCTCGCCAGCCAGCACCCTGGACCTCCGGCTGGGCCCCCTCCCCCGGGCCCTCTGTTCAGTGAGTCCGCTGAGACCGTAATGTGCC
>NW_011888968.1:377998-384188 GCF_000151845.1 Pteropus vampyrus | reverse complement strand
AGGTAGGGAGGCAGCCTCAGGGGCTGTCCCACGTGTTGGGGGCCAAGACCCCCCCAGGTCCAGTGCACGGCCCCCCCAGGAAGAGGAATGGAAAGGGGGCTCCTGAGGCCCCCCAAGGGGCAGGCCCACCCTCACCGGTGTGGCAACCCTTGTGACATTGGGGTCCCGTGTCGTCCATGCGGGTGGAGCTGAGATGCAAGCCTTGGGCCCTGGTCCCCTGTCATCCCCTCCTGCTGCCCTGGCCCCCATCAGCCTGCACGTTGTCTCACTCCAGACCTGAGCCATCAAGGGGACCGGTTGCTTTCCAGCTGCCATCCTCTACCCCAGGAGGCCCCCCAGCCTCACCATAGGGAGGAGGACTTTCCTCCTCTGCAGACGGGGTGAGATCCGTCGCTCCCCCCACTTCTGCTGCAACATCTGGGGAACCCCTCCAGGGAAGACATGGCCTGGAGCTAAGGCCCCCAGGTCTCCGGCACACCAGGCCTGCCCTTGGGGCCTTCCCTACCCCTGGGCAGCTGGGAGGCGACCATTCCCGGGGACCCGCCCAGCCCATCCGGGGCTCCCCATCCTGGCTCCTCGGAGCTGCTGGGGCTTGCGGGCCATGAACACCGAGGGCCACAGCTGCAGTGTGAGGTTGGGTGAGAACTTCATCTGTCCCCTCATCTGTCATTTGATAAATGTGCCCTTAGAGTCCCGGTCCCCACCCTCCAGGTCACAGGCTGTGGGCTGTGGGTGAGGGGTTCTCAGCTGCCGAGGTGCAGGTGGGGGCGATGCTACAGGTGGCGCCCGCAGCCTGAGACCTCAGTCCTGTGTGCCCCCAGGATCCAGTGTCCAGTGTTGGTGGCTTTTGTGGCCAACCTCCTGGGAGCCATCCTCAGCTTCACCTACATCCCCGCCAACACCAAAGGAGCCGGAGCCCATGGCCCGGCTGCCCCGCCAGGTAAGCCCCCCAGGCTCCCCGACCAGGCACACCAGGCCTGGGACTCCCCCAGTGTGAGGCGTGGGGCCTCCCCTCTCGCCAGCCAGCACCCTGGACCTCCGGCTGGGCCCCCTCCCCCGGGCCCTCTGTTCAGTGAGTCCGCTGAGACCGTGATATGCCAAAGTGTCTACGGTGGCTCCCCACCCCTGAGGTGGAGGTGCTGCAGGGCACGGGGAGGGCTGCAGAGGCCGTGCACGCCCTCCTTCCTCCCCTGAGCCCGTCCAGGGTGCCCACGGTCTTAGAACTGAGCTGGGTGCAGTCACAGAGGCGAGCATGGAGGCGGCCGTCAGACAGGCTTATGTCCGAGGCAGTGGAGGGGGTAGGAGGGGGTAGGAGGGGCCGCCAGGGAGGCCAGGGGAGGCCGGCGAGTGGGGCGGGGTGACCAGCCGGATCCTGAGTCCCAGAGCAGCAGGTGCTGGGAGGATGCTGGCTTCGGGAGCAGCTCGGGGCGGGGGATGGTAGGTGGCGAGGCGATGGGCAGCCACGTGAGGGTACGGGGGGCTGTGTGCCTCCCCGGCCCTCCAGGGCGTCCCAGCCTAGCCACCACGTGCCTGGCAAAGAAAGACTGCCCCATGACTGAGACACGTTCTGTGACAGAGACCCACCTGGAAGCCACGCCAGGACAGCAGGCCCCTGAGCAGTGGCCGTGATGGAACAATCCAGAAATAGCCCAGAGGGTGGACCTGGGGTGGGGGCAGGGCCTGCCGAGGGCAGGGAACTAGGAGCCAACATATCGGGGACCCCAGGGGAGTAGGGCAGGACATGGCGGTCACTTGGCACCAAGAGTGGCCCCCCCCTCCCTGGCGTGTCGTGGTCTTGCCCAGGGCCCCTGGGCTGGAGGGGCGAAGGCCTCGCCCATCGCCTGGGAGCAGAGGCGCCGTGTTGTCTCAGAACCTCCTGGAATTCGGGCCTGAGAAGCAGCCCTGGGAGTGGGCTGAGCCGCCAGGTGCCCAGCGAGGCAGCCGGGGGAGAGGGGCTGCGGGCGTTACCGGCTCCCGTTCCCATGGGTGGGAACCGGCCGAGAGCCCGGCCCGTGACAGGTGGGGGTCAGGGCCGAGAGGGGCCTGGGGCGCAGGCTGCGGGGCGGAGGGCCGGCCGTGGGCCTGACAGCCTCCCCTGCCCCAGGCGGACCCCAGGCCAGCGTGTTCGACCTGAAGACCATCACCCGCCTCCTGCTGCAGCCGGGCGTCCTCCCCGTGTTCCTCATCAAGGTGGTCTGCGGCTTCCCCTTCGGTGAGTCCCACCCCCGGGCGGCTGGAGCCTGCCTGTCCCTCCGCCCTGTGTCCTGTGCTCCGTGCCCACCTCTCTCCCAGCCCCACCGGTCACATCCCCCGAGAGAGGGACAGCCTGGCCGGTGGAGATGCGTTCCCAGCGCCCTCCCCTTTACCGCAGCCCCGAAGCCCGTTGGCTCAAACGTGGCGCGGTCCCGCCCTTGGCTTGGGGGCTTCTCGGGAGAGGCGGAGGGCAGGAGGCAGACAGCCCTCGGCCGACTCCTGTGTCCTGGCCGTCCGCTGAGACGTCAGTGACCGCGGTCGTGCCCAGTAGCCAGCCAGGGCCCACCCGGGTGCCGGGAGCGGCGCCCAGAAGTTGGCGAGGCCGCCCCCAAAGGCGCTCAGTCGCTCCCACGATGGCGCTGGAGGGTTGGCCCCTCGCCAAGCAGAAGGTCGTCTGCCCTGGCAGACGGTGCTGTGGCTCCTTGGGCGGGAGCGGGGAGGCTGAGGCAGGGGCTGCCTGGCCAGGTCCTCACCGGCCCCGGCTCCGATCCAGCCTGGCCTTTTGGGACACATAAAGAGCACCCCACTTGGGGACTGGAAGCATGTCACCAGTTTTAGTAAAAAGAACCCTTTGAGGGTCAAGGCGTGTCTGGGGCCTGGGACCCCATCTCCCGGCTGCCCTCATCCGGGACGGCCTGGTGACTACGGTCAGGGCTTCTGGAACCCCAACTATGCAGCCCAGGCCCCCGGGGACACGACCCCACAGCCTCGATCTCCCCTCCCCGCTCAAGGGCTTTTCATGATCATGTTCTCCATCATCAACATGGAGTTCTTCCAGCTGGAGCCTGCCCAGGCCAGCTACCTCCAGTCCTTCTTCGGGATTCTGATGATGGTGAGTGGGCACCAGGCGCCGCGGGCTGGGTCGGGCTCTCGGACGCACCCCAGTTTCTCGGCTGCGCTGGGCTGTGCTGCTCCCCGGCCCCCCCCACCCTGGGCTGAGTGCCACGACCCCTACTCCCTCCTGCTTCTCCGGCCCCCGCAGCCTCCTCCTGCTCCCCCAGGCCGGCTCTGCACCTAGGCCTCTGTGCCCACCCACCTGCCCGGGGCCCCTCTGAGAGGGGAGCGGGACTCGTCCCGGGGGAGGCGGGCGCACCCTTGGCCTCCTGCCCGCCAGCACCGCGGTCCCGAGCGCCTGGTGGTGGATGGGACAAGGATGTGAGCAGACACCGAGGCGGGCCTGGAAGGGCAGTGGCGGGCTCTGTGTCCTGCCAGCTGGCCATCCGTGCGGAGGGACAGGATCCCCAGCGGCTCAGTCTCATGTCCCCGTCTGTCAGTGAGGGGACCACAGCAGCCCTCGGCAGCTGTCAGCCAAGTAGAGGAGCCGACGTGGCACCCCGGCAGCCCCTGCCGTCACTGTGGGGTGCCCTGAGATGGCTACCCGGGGTCAGGGGGTGCCCTGGAAGCAGTTCAGGGTGTCCTGTCTGCCAGGGCCCAGGACCCTGGCCTTCCCTGGGCGTCTGGACCAGGTCGCGGAGTGGTGGGGACAGGCGGCAGCGACCTGCCCCTTCAGCTCAGGGCAGCCAGGGTGCGGGAGGGGCTATCCTGGGACCTGCCCCAGCCGGGGAGGTGGCTCTCGACCTCCCCGGAAGTGCGTGGCATTCCCGGTGGCCGACTGCTCCCCCTGCCTCCCACCCAGGGCTGCTCTAGACCCCGGTACCGAAACAGTGTCTCCTGGGAAGGGCCGGCCCCCGCCTACCTGGGCAGAGGGCCTATGCTCTGCAGGTGGCCCGGCCACACTGGAGGGGCACGAGAGACAGACAGACAGCAACGATGATAACAACAACACTCCAAAGCTGGGGCCGTTGCAGCCCCATTCTAAACGGCTGCTCCAGTGCCCAGGCCCTCAGGTGGAGACACACTCGGCCCCAGGGGAGGGGACCAGGCTCTGAGACACGTGGGGGTCCGTCTTCAGGGCCAAGAAGGGCCGGACTTCCTTGGAGGGGCCGCACTTCCTTGGAGGGGCCGCAGGCAGGGGTCATTCAGAGGCTGAGCAAGGTCTTACTAGGCCTCCAGCTCTGGCTGCTGGTAGAGACGGGGATGAGCTCAGACCCGGGGGTTTCAGGCGACCGAGGGGACCCTGGGGTTGGGGGCAGTGGAGGCTCGGGCCGGGGACAGGGAGGGGCCGCAGGTGGATACACAGGAGCTCCGAGTAGAGGATAGGGAGACAGTGGGACGCGTGATGTGTTTGCCAAGCCTAGTTTCACGTAGTAACCTGTGAGGCACACAAGTTTCGGCTTTTTTAGTTCAGGGGACAATCGAGAGACGACATCGACATGTCAGGGTCTTGGTCTCTGTCTGTGCGAAACACCGAGGCCAGAGGTAAACCGGACCCGGCGCTGCGGCTCCCCTGTGGGTCAGCACCGAGGGCACCGCCTCATGGGTCTGCCCTTGAGACAAGCGGGAGGGAAGACAAAGCAAGTCTGGATTCAAGCAGGACATTGCGGTTCTGATTCGAAAGTGAGGACAGTGGTGGTCATTCCCGTTCTGCAGAGCTGGGCCCGCCCAGGACACGCGGCCCAGCCCTCTCCCAGCCCAGGCAGACAATGACCCCCCAGCCCAGGCCGTCACTGACCCCTATCCCAGGCTGGCACTGACCCTCGGCCCCCAGCTCAGGCCAGCACTGACCCCCAGATCCCCAGCCCAGGCCGGCACTGACCCTCTCCCAGCCCAGGTGGCTGCTGTCCCCCAGCCTGCCAGCCCCCCAGCTCCAGGGCGCACTGCTCGAGGCCCAAGGAGCCCTTCCTGCCTGCCTGGTAGAAGAGGTGGGAAGACCTGTAGGGAGCCTCACCCCGGCCTGGGAGTGGCCTTCCGGCTGGGCCTGCCTGCTGAGTCATGTCCCTGGGTGTCCCTGCTGTGGGCCCCTCCTTCCACCCCCATGGAGAGGAGCCGAGGGCAGGACAGGGGGGCACAGAGTGGGCACCTGACCCTTAACCAGCTCCTCCCTGGCTGGCCACTCCCTGGGGAGGCGAAGAGGGTACAGCTGGCAGTGGAGGGCCGGGGGGCGAAGGCGGGTGGCGGGGCCCGGCCGCAGTGCAGGCCCCCTCCTACCCTCTCTCGTCCCCTCTCCTAGGTCATCCAGGGCCTGCTCATCGGGCGGCTGAGCAGACGCTTCTCGGAGGGAGCGCTGCTCTGGGCCAGCGTGCTGGTCTTCTGCCTGGTGGGACTGGCCATGGTGAGAGCACCCCCTCCAAGCTGTCCCCCTGTGAAGAGTGGGGTCCCGGGACCCCCCCGACCTCCCGCACCTGCTCCGTTTGCACTGGAGTCCCTGGGCCCCTTCCCCACCCAGAGCCCCGTTATGGGACCTCGGCGATGGGCCCCCCGCCCCGGCCCCGTGGGGCCCCCCGTCACCACGGCCCTGTCCCGCCTCGCCCGTGCCAGGTGCTGATGTGTAACGTCTTCCACTTCTGCCTCCTGATGCCTGGCCTGGTCTTTAGCCTGTGCACTCTCAACATAGTCACCGACAGCATGCTGACCAAGGCCGTCTCGGCCTCGGACACGGGTGAGCGCCGCGGCGGGGGCCGGCGGGGGCCAGGCCCGGGGACACCCCGGCGCTCCTCTCTGAAAAGCCTGATTCGGGTGGGGTGGGTGACTTGGGGTCTTGGGCAGGGTGGGGCAGTGGGCCGAAGGAGGCTCAGGTGCGAATTCTGGCCACCAACCAGCCCAGCTGAGCCCAGCTAGCCCTGCACCTGGCCCTGAAGACCAGTCCGGGGCCAGACCCAGGGGACGGGAGGAGGGCTTCCTGGAGGTGGCGTCTGGCTTGGCTCTAAAGCATAGACAGGAGTTTACCAGTCACGGGGGGAAGCGAAAGATGGCTTTCCAGGCCGAGCCCCGGCCAAGTGGAGGTGTGCAGGCGAGGCTCTGCATGGCTCCCACGGACGCCAGTTAGGGAGACAGCATGGCGGGCAGGGACTGGGAGAGGGCCCGGAAGGGTGTGGGG
>NW_011888968.1:374669-376728 GCF_000151845.1 Pteropus vampyrus | reverse complement strand
CCCCCCCAACACACACAGGGACCATGCTGGGCCTCTGCGCCTCTGTGCAGCCGCTGACCCGCACCATCGGGCCCACCTTGGGTGGCCTCCTGTACCGCAGATTTGGCGTCCCCGCCTTCGGCCACGTGCAGTTCGCCGTCAACTTCCTTGTCCTCCTGGTCCTGTGGAGGCAACCGATACTCCTCCAGGAGGTGAACAAAGCCAGGTGACCTTGGCTCCTGAGCACAGACTGGCAATAAATCCCCTTGGGACCGCTTCCGGCTTGATTTCTGCAGGCCTGCCTGCATCTCGTTTGGGGGGAGGCCTGGGACTGAGAGATGGAGCCTGGAATGCCGGAGGGCTTCCTGGAGGAGGGGCCTGCAGCTGGGTCCCAGGGTTCCGGGAGGGCAACATCACCCAAGTGCCTCCTGCGCCCTGGAGTCTGTCACCACGTCCAATGAGAAGTACCCTCTCCGCCTCCCCTGAGCACCCCGCCCCCACGCCTCAGCCTCATTAGTCCTGAGCTGTATCTGCTGTCAGAGGAAATGGGTTGTTTGAAAAGATAAGGAAGGTAAGGCTCGGAAAACTTAGGAAAGGGAAGGGCAGGGCGCTGACACCACACTGGGGACAGACAGACCGGATAGACCCGGATAGACCCGGATAGACCCGGATAGACCCAGCCCGAGAAGCAGGGGGCACTGTCCCCTCCCCTCCCCCGCCTGCCACCTCGGCTCTACCGAGAAGGGACACTGGGCGGGGGGAGGCCGGCCGGCCGCTGTGACCCACGACCAGTACGGAGAGAACTTTGATGGGGTGTGCAGGTACCCCAAGCCCATGAAGGCCAGCCCCCTCCCACAGGCCACCTTTAAAAGCTATTAAAACACAGAATCCCCAAACTGAGAATTCCACGGTCCCAACTGGAAGGGGCCTCAGAGAGCCAGACCCCACTTCCTCTCGGACCCCAGGGGGCAGGAATCTCACCCCTGACTTGATCGGTCCTCCGAGGAGCGGGAGGTCTCCAAGGTGGGGTGCGATGGGTCCTTCCTGGGGTCCGGGGACCTGTTCTTCTCCTCCCTGGGTCCCCTCCCATTTGCACGGGGCCTTCAGAACTCCGTGCTCTGGAGGACACTCCTGGCAGGGACCAGTGTCCTCCCTGGACCCAGAACCCGGGCCCCTGGCTGGCCCCTTCCTAGGCTGGCCCGTCCAGGTGGCCTGCGATGGCTCTCTCCCAGTCAGGTTAGCAACTGACCTTAGGTCCAGTTTTGGTCCGTCACTCCCCACCCGCCTGCCTCCCCGACCCAGCGTCCCTCAGGCACCGGGATCAGTGACGGGTCCCCAGTTACTCTGTCCCCTTGGTGTGTTCATCACCTGTAGACCAAGTGGAGGGACACACCCCGGAACCCCCTCTGCAGGGCAGCCCCGGACACACACCGTGTCCACCCCACCCCGACCGCACTATCGTGGCCCTCGGCCTTCCGCCACACCATCATCGGAAGTGTCACAAGCCTCTCCATCTGCCCAGCCCTGCCTGCCTTGCTGGCTCGAAACTGCGGGTGCCGGCCAGCGGGCCCTGCCCCCCAGACTGCCCCGAGCCGCCGTGGCCCAGCCCGGAGTGGGGTCACGAGCAGGCGGGCAGGCAGCCAGAGGACCGCCAGCTTCCTCCCTGTGGGCTGGGCAGGGGGCCCGTAGGTGAGAGCGGGCAGCTGGGCCAGGGAGGTACACTGACCTCAGCGGGGCGGTTTGTGAGCGACCTCCCAGATCAAGCAGGGCACCAGCCCTGTCCTCCCCAGGTCACGACCTGGAGCGGAAGTGAGCCAGGGCCAAACCCAGGGCACTTCCTGGCCTCTGCAGAGGCAGCCTGGCAAGGAGGGTGTGGACGGGCTCAAAGACGCCCATTCATTTGAGCAGGGCAGGGGTGGCAGCGTCCCCTCTCCATCCGCACCCTGAATGACCCGCCTGGCACCCCACCACGCCCGGGAACCTCAGCACCACATCCGGCTGGTAGAAAAGAGAACACGAGCAGTTTATTCAGAACGGTCACTGATGCAAAAACACAATATTAAGACGTGGTTTAACGACA
>NW_011888968.1:371092-372434 GCF_000151845.1 Pteropus vampyrus | reverse complement strand
GACAGGCATTTTTATTTATCCTCTTCCTTTAAAGGGTTTAATAGGAGCAGGAAGTGATCCCCGGCTCCTCCCGTTCCCAGGGATGGGGGTGAAGCTGGCCAAGGGGACTTTTGAGGTGCACAGCCGCTCCAAGGCCTCCACCTTCCCAACGTCCACCCTGGGCTGTGACCCGGCAGGAGCAAGGAAGGCGGGGGGCCAGGCCCGCCTCGCCATCTGTAGGCTTGGTACAAAATGAAAATGCAGGTCTCCTGGTTCCGAAAGTATTAAACGCTTCAAGACGGTGACAGCAAAGTGTAAAATCAAACGCTGGATCTTCTGGGTCCAGGCCCGTGAAGCTGGCCCTGGCACCGCCCCTGCCCCATCTGCCCTGGCTGTGTGGCCTTGGGCAAGTCCCCTAACCTCTCAGAGGGTCCGGAACCCCGGCCCTCAGGGTCACCGTGAGGGGGAGGGGCCAGGCCTGTGCAAATGGCATCCGGGTGGCAGCTGCGGGTGTGCCAGAGGACTGCTGGGGTGTGCAAGGGCAGGGCTGCACAGGAGGTAGAGATGCTGTCCAGGACTTTGGCCCGTGGGAGGACAGGACAAGCATCGGGACTGCTGGTCATCATCCTCCAGGGGAGCTGGAATCTGCAGCCTGTGGGGGGAGGGGAGCAGGCCAGGGGTGGAGCCACCAGGTAGAGGGGGAGGGGAAGACATCTCCCCTCAAGACAACCCGGGGCAGACTTGAGAGGAAGTGAGTTCCCCGCCACTAGGGCGTCCCAGCTGAGCTGCCGGCCCCTCGGCGGTCACGGGGCATCACAGCGACAGGCTGGGTGAGACTGCGGACCCCCGCCCCCAGCATTTGGCCACAGAGGGGCCTGCGCTGTCCTGGGTGGGGCCTGGGCTGCTGGGCATTGGAGACCTGGCCCAGAGACGCCTTGGGCAGAGGGACACTAGGAGAAGCAGACCAAGGATGGAGCCACCCTGAGCTCACCCGAGGCTCTGCCTGGACCCACCGGCGCCCGCCAGCCCTCCAGGGGCCAGTCAGTGGAAGCCGGGCACCACGTGGACCCCAGACACTCAGGACTCGCGTAATGTGTGCCCGCAGACCTGGCTGGTGCTAGCGCTCCCTGGAGAGCAGCCCCCCCCGCCCTACCCTGCCCCGTTCTGGGGAGCTCAGCGAGTCCATGGCGTGGGGGTGCTGGCTCCGTGGGGAGGCAGGGTCTCCAGAGGACAAGGCGGGCAAGACCTGGAAGGTCGGGGGGGTCAGGGTGAAAGCATGTGCCCGCCTCTGTGCACTGACCCAGAGAATACCCCGCAGAGGCGTTCTGCTCACCTCCACTTCACAAGTGTAGAAAGGGGGGCC
>NW_011888968.1:366741-369847 GCF_000151845.1 Pteropus vampyrus | reverse complement strand
ACCTCCACTTCACAAGTGTAGAAAGGGGGGCCCCAGCGGAAGAGGGGCCTGGGGGAAGGGACGGGAGAGGCAGGGGGAGGAAGAGGCGTGAGAGGCTTGAAGGCCGGGGCGGGCCCCACTCCTGCCCACCCAGCTCGCCTCTGCCCGTCGGCCAGGCCTCTTGAGGAGGGGGGAGGGCTCGGTGACCGGTGACCTGGGCTGGTGCTCTGACAAGTAAGTGGCACCAGTGGGAGCTCGGGGGGGGACGGTCAGGTCATAGCGGGGGCTCCTGGGCGGGTGCCGGAGAGGGAGGAGGTGGCCTGGCCTCATTTCTCCCTCATGGTCACCCCTCGAGGCGGGGGCTGTGGCGGCTGCTTACTTAGATTTGCAGGGAACAGAATGAGGGGCTCAGAGAAGTTAAGTGGTTCATCTGAGGTCACACGGCCAGCCGTGGGCGTCCAACCTATCCCGCTGTACCCCGAGGCCTGGGGCAGGAAATAGCCCCCACCCGAGAGGCTGAGTGGGTTCTACGTTGGGGATGTTTGGTGGCTGTGTTTCGGGATGGGGATGGGGCCCGAGCCGGCCTGTGCCTCATCAGTGGCGTCAGGCAGTGGTCCGAGCCAAGTTTACTAATATTTATCCCAGGAAGGGATCTGCACGGCCTCGAGCGAACGCTCTCCCCTCTGAGGCAGACGGGGACTGGTCTTCGAACATCTGTCCGGGACACTCACCACCGGTCCAGCTGGCGGGGAAGAGCGAGGGTGCCTCTCCGAAACTTCCCAGTGAGGTCATTTCAACCGCAGTGACGAAGCCAAGCCCTGAGGCTGCTGCCCAACCAGCCGGGCGACCAGCCTGTGAGGAAGCTGTTCCTCACCCAGAGGTGCCTGGGGCGCGGCGCTCAGGGAGGCCAGGTAGTGGTTCCCCCTGCTCCCCTGCCTGGAAGACCCTCTCCTCCGGCCTCCTCCAGGAAGCCCTCCCAGGTTGCCAGGGCACGCCCTACGACCTGATTCCACCTGCTGCACAACTGCTGGGCCCTGGGGTCCTCGCGCCTGGGGAGGGCAGGGGAAACCACACTGTCTGTAGTCATAGCAACCGGGAAGGCGGCATGATGCCACCTGATCTGAACCTGGCCCAGCCCATTGGCCACGGTCTGTGACTCAGGCCTGTCCCCTCCCGGCAGATGCAGCCTGGGAACAGGGAGAGGCTCAAGGGCAGGGGGTGGGAGGCCCGGCCCGGTTTCAGCTCCGTCAGCCTGGCCTCGCCCCTCAGGGCTGTGTCCCATCTCCATCTGCCCACCCCTGCCCACAGCCCCTCAGCTGGAGTCTGCTAGGCAGGCCCCACCCCACAAGGCCCAGAACCCTCCTTGGCCCCGCAGCGAGCCCCTATTCCTCCCGCAGTACCCTGCCCAGAAGTCACCACCAGCTCCTAGAAGGCAGTGGCAGTGCCTTACTCTTTGGGGCCCCCAGGGCCCAGCCCAGGCGCCTGGGTGGACCTAAAAAGTACCTACCTCACTGTCTAGACTCTCTGGCCAGAGCCACTGAGGTCAGTGGAGACTGTTGCTTGAGGGTCAAACCGGGTCTGGAGCCGCGGGGACAGGGCCAGGTAGGTGCAGGCCCGCGAGAGCTCAGGGGATGCTCACAGAATGGGGAGGGGAGCCAGCCGGCATTCTTGCCCCTCAGCAGAGATGGCCCGGGACCTGGTTCGTGAGGGCGCAGGACGTTTCTGGAAGCTTGGAGGAATGAATGAACGCATGAACGCGTAAAATACAGGACGGGAGAGGGCGGGCCAAGGCAGACGAAGAATGGCGGCCACCGTCTGGTGGCCGTTAGCCCTTGAAGGCGCCCAGGCAGCGTTGCCTCAGGACAGATAGGGTGTCTGGTTCCCCACCTAGCTGTCCTCACCCCAGCTTCTCGTTGGGCAGGCCTGGGGCAGGACCCCATCGTGTGCATTTTCATCAAGTTCTTTCCTACTTTAAAAAACTACTCAAATAGTAGCCAGTGGTTGAGTGTGTCTAGTGTTTTGTTTTGATCATAAACTACGTCGCATGAGCGTCTGTGCCTTTAATCCACACGTGGGTAAAACGTCACCAGGACAGACTGCAAGGCCCCCGGGGAGGGGCTGGTTAAACATGTGACAGCTCTAACGGAGTCACCTGTCAACTTACACTCCCATCTGCAGGTATGGGATGCCCAGGCCCAGCTGGCCTAAGGACGGACACTATTTACCAGCCTGATGGCCACGAGCCGGGCTCTGGTCTCCACGGCCCCTTCTGTCCCCTGGGAGGCTGCTCGCCTCTGGGCATCTGCAGGCCTTTCGCGTGCTTTTGCTCTTCACACGCGGTCTCCATCTGGAAAGGTTCTGTAGTGGCTGACGGAGACCCCCCCAAAACGCGTGCCCACGTCCTAACCTGCAGGCTGCGAGGGCGGCCACATGGTATTACCTTAATGGCACAGATGTAAACAGTTAAGGACCTTGCGAGATCATCGACATGGGCCCTGAATGCTGTCACAAGTGTCCTGAGAAAAGAGGCCCAAGTGACCAGAGGCAGAGGTTGGAGGGACGCGGCTACCAACCTGGGAACAGCTAGAGCCCCCAGAAGCCGGGAGAGGCAGGAGGGACCGTCCCCCAGAGCCTTGAGAGGGAGCACGGCCCTGTGACACCTTGATTTTGGACTTCTCATGTCCAGAGCCGTGAGTCAGCTGTTCGAGGCCGCCCAGTCCAAGGTCCTCTGTTACAGTCACCGCAGGACACCGTACAGCCCCCAGGGGACGCCCATGCCGCCCCCGCTCTGGGCCCAGTGCGCACAGCCCAGGGCTGACGGGCCGGTGAGAGGCCTCAGCCGGCCTTGGCCAGTGAGGCCCAGAGATCGCCGGTCCCCGAGCTGAGTGCCAGGGCGAGCGGGGACAGGTGTGCAGTGTGCTCTGGGCACGTCTGGAAAGTGACGGAGACGCTGCCGGGCCCAGGCGGGGCGCTGGAGGCTGGGTCCTCCTGGCCCCAAACTCCGAGCCTGGCTGGACGCGGAACTGCAGGGGATGCGGTGCTGGCGTCTCGTGCTCAGAACCATCGTCCCGCAGGGCTCCCACTGAAGGCCGGAGGCCTCGGCAACCCCTTTCCCCACTCCCTCAAA
>NW_011888968.1:343879-366056 GCF_000151845.1 Pteropus vampyrus | reverse complement strand
GGGGGAAGATTCCAGGCTACGGTGGCCAGTGCCCGCCTGCACCCCAGAGGCTCCTCGGTCTCCCAGCTTCCCCCTCAGAGCGCACACTCCCTGTTCTCTGAGGCCAAGGGCCCTCTTCCCCAGACCGGCTCCGAGATGGCAGGCACTGGGGAGGGCCGGGGTGGGCAGCCCCGCCCGCGCTCGGGGTCTGGGCTGAGGGCGGCCCGGCCAAGCTCACGGGGGCCTCCTCTCCTGTATCCCGAATCCCCTGGGCCGTGGGAGGAAGTGGAGACTCCCCATGCCTCAGAGGCAGAAGCCGAGACCCAGGGAGGAAGGAGCCGCAGAGGGGCTGCCTGTGAGCAGCTCTGCTCCCCCTGGGCCTGGGGAGGGTCCTGGCTGCAGTCCCCATGAAACCTGGAGCGTGGCCGGGCTGGGCTAGGCCTGTTAGGTTGTCATAGAAACTAACTTCCGGCCACACCCTGGGTGTGCTGAGTCAGCATGGCCAGGTTGGGCCAGTGACCCACACACACTGGTGACATCTGGGGCTGGCAGAGTAATCTAGCCTCAGGGTGTGTGTCCTGGCCTCACCCTCCTGGCGGCCATAGGACACCAGGCCAAAGGGGAACCCAGGTGGACAAGGTGCCCGGGGCAGCACACCACCCAGGTGTCCGAAGCTCAGCCAGGGCCAGCGTGAGCGTGGGTGCTGGAGCCTCTGCCGCTGGGGGCCGCTGTGCCGTGTCTCTGGTGCGGGGGCCAGATGGCTGGGTCTAGGGTTCCTCAGGCTCCTCACCCCACACAGCTGTGCTTCCTGAGGCTGGGGTGGGGAGGACACATCTGTCTCTAGAGGAAGTCGTTCTAGGAACTCATTACAAAGGCTTCAAGGCAGAGGCCAAAGTCCAGGTGTGGCCAAGCTGGGTGGCTGGGAAGATTGGCTGGGGGAGGGCGGAGCGGGAGGGCGGCTCACACCTACAGCGCCCTCCAACAGGGCTCCAGCCCCCAGCACGGCCCCTTCTTTAACTAGGGGCTTTGTGCAGCTGAAGCGACCCGGTCACCGGTCACGGATGGCTCTTCTCCCGCTGCCTTCCCCGGGTCCCCTCTGCAGCCCACCCAGCATTCCCCACAGCCCATGGGACACTCAGGTGGAGATGGGACACACGCACACTCTCTGAGCAGAGGGACCCATCAGGGTAGGTCAGAGGCCAGCAACATCACCAAGACAGGCCCAGCTGAGGCCAAAGGCTCCACCCTCCCAGGCCAGCTTGCTCTGGGAGCCATTGGGCTGATTCTGCTTGGCCGACAACCTGGTCCTTGAGGGAGGGGTCCTGGCTTTGTGGGGAGCCCGTGGGCCCCGAGAAGGATTGCTGGGCAGCGGGAGGGGGTAGGCCGGGCCTCCGCTTGGCCCACCGGATGGGGCCACAAGCCAACACGGCAGACCGGCCACCAGGATGGGCAGGCCCTGCAGAGGGGAGCGCGTGGACCTCCCACAGGTGTAAACAGAGGACCCCGCCACTGGGGTGGCCACAACTTCTGACTCCTCAAGGAGAAAACCAGAATTTTAAGTGGAATCACCCCAATTTGGGGGCTTTTGAAAAATCGGGTCCATCGACGTCTAATTCACATACACGGCCCGTGTGCCTGCCTGCCCTGCCGCAGACACAACTGTGTGGCCACTTCCTTCTCCCAGTGTCCCGCCCCCCAGGCAGGCACTGTGCAGTGCAGGGTCCAGAAGTCACAGAGATGGGTCACCTGCCCGGCCCCGGGTCCAGCTTCACTGTCATGCTTTTGAGATCCCTGTGTTGTAGGGTTCCTGCCGCTGAGGACGACTCTGCTGTGGGGGGCCCAGCACTGCTATCACCCCACCTTTAGCTGCTGGCAACTGGCAGAAGCATCCCAGCCACCTGGGGAGCCCCTGCCCGGGGAGGGGCTCGGAAATGACAGTTGGGTCAGAGCCAGTCATCTGGCTTAGAGTGAGTCTGTGGGCCCAGCCCCATGACAGGTGAGACCCAGGCCCTAAGGAGAGACACCAGCACAAGCCTCACGGCCTCTCATGGAACGAGGAGGGGCCTGGGGAGTCGCTCTAAGGATGGAGAGGGAGAGGGCGGTAGATCTGCAGGGATGACGCCCGCCTGGGGCCCTGGGAAGGAACACTGTGACGTCTGGGCCTGGCGGGGGACTCCAAATCCGGGCTGGGGCTGGGCTGGTGAAGCCTGGCCATTGACCCCAGCTTATGACAGGGAATCAGTGGGGACAGAGGCAAAGGAACAGCCAGACCGGCACTGTGGTGGATGCATTCTGGGCTCCATACCTAGCCAGCTGGGGCTGGGCCAAGACAGTGACCAGCCAGATCTGCTCCAAGTGCCACCTTCCCTGCTGCCTCCTGGCTGGTCCGTCTGGGGAAACCTGGGCGCTGTGACTTTCCAGAGCAGTGGGAAGGATGGATGAGCTCCTGTCCATCACACAGCCCACGGGACGTTCCCAGCAGCACACGGGTACCCTGGTTCTGGCAGCTACAAAGTCCACTGAGAGTAGGAAGTGACTCACCACGTCCCCTGGCCATGTCCAACGGCTGCGGTGCACTGTACACACACAGGGTGTGGACTCCCGCCACAGGGGATGGGAGCCCACTTTTCTGAAGCCCTACACTGCTGGAGGAGGGGCCCTCATGACACCTAGCTGTGGACCTTGTCACTGCCAAGCCGAGGGCCGAAGAGCCTCTCGCTGACTCAGCGAGGCCCAGCAGCCTGCATGCACCTGAGAGGTGCTGGTGCTGTTAGTGAACATAGATCTGCCACCCACTGGTGACAAGGCTGGGAGCAGGAGGAGCAGCCAGCCGGCAGCAGGCTTCTCCCAAAGACTGTTCTCCAAGGAGCCCTCGCACCGGCTGCTCCCAAGACGTCATTTTGTGTACTCTTTCCTGACCTCTCACTTATCTTATAGAGGCTCATTCTGAATGCCAGGAGTCAAGGTCAACGGGGATGAACAGCACCCCTGATGGTCCAGGTCCAGGGGCGCTATGTGGACGGGCCCCTTTCTGCAGCCTGCCCCTTGGAGGGGGCTTTTCACCAGCGTCAACCACAGGGGCGCCCGCAGGCACATCAGTCCCCGCTTCTTCTCGGCCTCAGCGGCCTGGCGGGGCTAGAGGGACACACAGCTTGCCTGCGCTCTCTGGAAACAGAGGATGTTGAGGCTCTGCTGTTGTTTGGGGTGTGCCTCGCCCTTCCCAGGAGCCCGCTCCCACTCGGGGGGCGGCCCTGGAGGGCAGGTTGCACGAGGTCCCAAGCAAGCGCTCGTGCAGCGGGTACTTCCGGGAGGAGCCAGCAGAGAAGCACCTGCGAGAAGCCAGGAGAAACAGGCCTTTCTCTCTGGGAACCTTCTGGGTTTAAAAGGCCCACAACCCTGAGGACCGGCCCTCTGGGGCAGGAGCACACTCCTTCCTGAGGTGGCCGAGGGCTTGCCCGGGGGCCCCAAACTCACCCTGACACAGTGATGTGGGCCTAGAGGGCAGGCTACGTGCAGCCTCTTCCTAAAAACTGGCTTAAAAGCCTCAGGAACAAAGCAGAACACCGGAAGACAGAAATGCCGGACATGTCCAGCGTAGGGCTCCTCAGAGACAGGCCAGGAGGGACGGGGCGGACAGTGGTGCCCACCCGCTCCTCCCACCACGATCTCCCACAATAAAGACCACGCATGGCTCTGGACTCAAGTTTCACAACTTTAATAGAATATTCTAACTATTCTGTACAAATTGAAAACACCGTATTCAGTTACAAATGTGTCATAAGTAAGGCTGAGCACTCTCCAGGCCCGGTCACAGTGTGGACCCGGCACCCACAGCGGCCAGGGACCGTGGTCACACTCGAAAACCCCACATTCCCGCTAACAACAGGCTGCTCTGAACCCAGGGCTTTTAAGACAAGGTGTACGTGGGGCTGAGGAACGGGAGCTACGAGCAAGCGAGACGCGGCACTGACACAGAACAGGAGCTGTGCCCCCTGCCCGCGCCCTCGCCACGGACGACGGGCGCACCGGGCTCTGCCCCCCGCCCGCCCGAAGCCGAGGTGGTCCGCGTGGCCCGGACACCAGCCCCCGGGGCAGCAGCGAGCGGCAGGACTGCTGTTCCTCCCGTGCAGGCCTCGCTCCCAGAAAAGATGCCACCCCCTCCGTGTGGCCACGTCATCAGGTCTCCAGCCACAAACATGGTTTCAGAAACACTAAGGACAAGGGACGGCACGCGGCCCAAGCCCTCACAGCACGAAAGAACAAATAAATACGAGGATGAACCAACCACACGAGCTCGCGCCGCTGCGCCGTGAGCCACACCCCACCCCCACCCCGAGGACAGGAAACGAGAGGACGCTGAAGACGGGACCGCGCCGCGCGGCTCGCGGGGACGGCAGAGGCTGAAGCCCGGCCGGCGGGGAACGAAGCGCGTGGGTTTCTTCAAAGGAAAGAAGAATCAGTCCGATGGCAGCAGTGAGGTGACTGCGTCTAGATGCCCCCGCCCTGGGCGACCAGTGACCTTTCACCCCCACCCTGGTGTGGCCTCTGGGGCGCTCCCAAAAGCAGAGCCTGCGAAGTCCACTGAGCTGCATCCGAGGCCGTGGAGGGTGCCGGAATTAAACCTATTTCTGAAACGCATTTAAGTTGCCACTGTACAGGTTAAGCGAAATCATAAGGTAAAAGGAAAAGTTAACGTGAAAATCATGCACTTGAAAACGAGTTGCTGGAAGCACTGTCAGCGGGGGTGCGAGGCTGCCGCGGCCGGGCCGAGTCCTGACGCGTCTGCGGGCGGCGCTGGCGTCTCACTGCTGCTTGCACTCGGACGGCTGGCTGGGCTCCTTCTGTCAACGAGAGAGGGCAGGGCTGGTGGAGAAGCTGGCATCTCGGCCGCCGCGGACCACCCAGGCTCACCACGCTCGCGCTGACCGAAAGAGCGGTCACCGCGAACACGCTCAGAACAGTAACGAGAAACGAGCTGCCTGCCCGGCAGCGTCACAGGAGGGCCGCCCCTTCTGTTTAGGGTCATCTCGTGAGACCCTCCCATGCGGATTCAGCAGGAGGCTCGCGGGGACTAACTGAACTGGCGGGAGACCACGTGCCGAAGCTAGAAGGCGCCTCTGAGCCCTGGGGGACCCGCAGCGATGCCCCCGTGAGACAGGGGCACGCTCCGGTCACGCTCCATGTGCCCCACGCCACTCTCAGAGAGCTCCGCACCGGAGACAGGGAGACTCCTGCCTCTTCCCCAGGGGCCGAAGAGCGGCGCCAGCACAGCCACGGCCCAGAGGCCACCGCTAAGCTCCACAGACAAGCCCCAACCCTCCCAGGAGCAGGTACGCTTCAATGTGACCTCACGCCACTGCGACCACGCTCAGCACCCGATGCACGCTGTGTGAGGCCGACGGCGGCCCGAGCAACGATGACAATTTCCCTGCGTGTCGGAGCAAATAAGCGGACTAACCAGTCACTGTGATTTCTCACACACGTCACTCTCGGAACATAATCTGGCACGTCTGCGCAGTCTAAGAAAAACCTGCGCCCTGCTCTTTGGGTTTCTGAAGGAGCATCCGGAATAACAGGACGACACCCCGTCCACGGCACGAGCTGCGGCGCCGGCTCATTCTTCGGGAAGTCGCGGGTAAAGGGCGCAAGAAGAGAAAATGACAGCCTTGGACCCTGGCCCAAGATTTTTGTTTGTTAACTGTGATGGCAAGAATACAAGGACAAGCCAGGACCTTCCGGGCTGGCCTTGGGTGTCTGCCCAGCACTGCCCAGAGCCAATGGCAGGCCAACCTGGGGAGGGGCGCCCTGCCCCGGCACCTGCCAGTCATAAGCTCCTCAGCCACACTGCCAAAGGACCTGGGCAGCGACACAAGACGTGCCTGACAAGAAATCCTAGCCGAAAAAGTTCAAAATCAAATGCCGTCCTTTCGAGGGTAGGTGTGGAGGTGGCCAACTAGCGGCCCAAGGAGTTGGATGCCAGTTTCAGACCCGCTGGGGAAGGTGAGCGGCTGCGGCATCGGCGCTGCGATGGTGGGCGGGGGGCCAGCGCTGGGGACAAGGAAGCGACGTTGTGCTTCCTGTGTTCACACACAGAGAGGGGATCAGAGGAGGCACAGTTCAGGGGGTGCGTCTGTGGGGGTGACGCATGGGGGCTGGGATAGGTGAAGAGGACGGACGGGAGGGACTCCACGCTATGTCCTTGTACACGCACGTAATGCTGTGCGACAGCGTGCAACTTACGCTGTGCTGCCCGCAGCGTGTCATACAGCGTTGGCCAGGACAGCGTCATTTCCTTGTCTGAAAACAAAATCCTCACTGGGGGATAAAGACTGCTGGAGGCGTCGGTCCTCTCCAGAAGACCAGGAGAAGGGGTGTCGGGACACCAGTGGTTTCCAGCCTGTGATACAGGACCAGACTGTACCCTGAGAATCCTGTTTCAGGTCACAAAGTTTACTGACAGTTCAGTCGCTCGATGCTACCGACGACCAAGGGGGAGGAGGTGCTGTTTCCAAGATACAAACTAAGAGCCCAAACTGTGCCTGTCAGAGGCCACGGGTTCTAATGACAACTGCCCTGAAAAGGGGTGAAGACAAGTCACCAAGCACACGCTCAACCACCACAGCCTCTGAGGGGCGCAGAGCCGCCCCTATCCAGAGGCCCACCGGAGGAATGGCTCCCTCCACCGGAAAAGCCCGAACCCCTTAGAGAGGCTGATGACATCGACCCTGCAGGAGCCCAACTCTGCAGGCGGTGGCGGTGGCGGTGCCTGTGACGCTGCCGTCCTCCTCCCCTCCCACAGGTGGAGGCTGACCTGCTCATGGCTGCCTGACGTAACTGGCGGGATGGGGGAGGAGCGGGGCGTTGGTGACATGTCTTCAGACGTGTGGGCAGCAAGAACTTAAATATGCAGGGAAATGATCAGCCCGACCCTGTAAAGCACAGAAGGTCAAGGTTGTCCGTTCATCGCACCTGCCCGGGATGTTCCCTTCAGCCCAAGTCCGCCCGCCTCCGCCCCCCGGCCAGTTTTCTAAGCCAGCCAGCCCGCACGAGGGAGACAGGAAGGTGATGCAGACACTCTCGAGGGCGGCTGCACTGAAGGAGCACCAGGACCAGCATGCCACTCTGAGACGGGAAGGTCGAGTTCTCAGGGGCATTTTTATGCACTGGTCGCCCATTAGCCAACACGTGGAGCCCCTGCTACTTCCTAGACGCGGACGTCACTGCCCACGTTTCTCGTGGATTCTCTTGCTCCCACCTTCCTCCCTTCCCCCACCGTGCCCTACACGGTGCCAAAGTGAGTGTCCCACGAGAGAGGGCCCTTATGACTGGAGCAGACAGAGCTGCGATGACCCACGCGGTGGGGCACAGGGGGCTCCTGGGGCTTGCCAGTGCCACTGAAATCTACACTGGTTCTCTTCCCATTCGGATGGAACTCGCCAGCAACGTCAGACAGCACTTCCTGACGTGCACTCCAAACGGACGGCGGCTCCTGGCACCCAAGCAGTGGGCGCCCTCTATCACCTACTGCTCTGCACGTCGCCCCAGTTTTACCACTGCCAGGCACGTGGCAAGAAAAATCACAGCGGGCCGACCCCAACTGCCACGGTGACGGGGATGGCAGTGGCAGGCCGTGCGCCATGGCCTCCGAGCGCTGCTTGTCCTCTGGTTTACATGTGTCACCCTGCGGGCTGCCGACCTCCCAGGGCCCTCTAGATCTGTTCTCTTCCTGGAAGGCAGTCCCGTTGCCAAGAAAAATGCCACACCAGTCACGCCTTCGCTGTTTAGTCAGCGAGAAACGTGGGGCTTGGCGAGCAGAGCCGAACGTCGTTCCTGCGGGTCGGCTTTGAAAGTCGCCCAACAGACCCCCGCACGAGACCGCGCTCCACAGAGCCCCGCGGCCGCAGCTTCCGCTTCACCCACAGCCACGACCAGGCGTCGTTACGAAGCACAGATCAGACACTGGGAAGTAGGGAGCGAATGGAGTTCCACCTTACCTAGCAACGCATGAATGGGTAACAGACAAAAATTACACCTAAACGGGGAAAAAATTGAAAGCAACCGTCAGCATAAAGCAAAATGAAAGGCACAAAATCATACAGGAGGAAAAAGCCCCGTTTCTCATAATACGAAAGGGCTGCGAAATACCGACCTGGAGACGGCAACCAGCGCCCGGCTCTGCCCCTTGCTCGCCTGTGCGTGTGCGTGTGCGTGTGCGTGTGCGCTCACGCAGCAAAGCCCTTTAAAGAGGTGCGCACAAAGGAGCAGCAGCGCATCGTGACCCCAGAGGGCGAGATTCGGGTCCTCGCACTTCACACCAATGACCTACTCATTTTTAGTCATTTTTCACCTACTCCCAACTAAGGAAACGACTCGGAGACCCCGTGAAAGGTTCGAACTGACGGCCCCCTCCTCTCTGCCACGCCATCTGCGATCACTGGGGGAGCGTGCTCTTCCAGAAAAGACGCGAGACAGATGTGGCGAGGAAAGGGCACGGACCGGACAACAGAAGGAAACGACACAGGAACGGAGTGAGACAAGGGGCGCAGAGCCAGCGCACCGGGGCCCGAAGGGGGCGCGGCACCCCAGTCTTTGCTAAGGAACCCGGACGGTGAAGTGCGTGTCAGCACCTAAGGGCAGGGCGACAGCCAGCTCCACACCAGGGGCTCAGGCACGGTAGTGTAAGGTGGCATTACCGCCCGGTTCCAACTAATGGACACCTGCGACCTCCCCAGCCCTCCAAGTGTGACCCAGCGAGGCCGGGCCCCAGGTCTCGCGTCCCCCTCTTGGGCCCTGAGCGCCATCACGCACAGAGCCGAGTGCGGCTGTGCTTTCCACACAGTTACCCCGGGACGGACAGGCCACCTCGAAAAAGACGGACCTTTCCGTGAGCTTATTCCCAGGGTGCATTTATGTGGCATATTTAAAAAAGTTTTACATCCCCCCCCCCCCGCCTCCCCCAGAAGGAACTACTGCGGGCACGCGTCTACAGAAACCTGTGGTACTGACAAACCAACTACAGAAGCAGGTCACCATGACAGCTCAGTGCACACCGCACTTTAAGCAAAAATGGGGAAAACACACACACGCACACACACGCACACACTCCAGTTAAGCAGAGATACATATTATAAAATGCCAGGCAATGTTAGTATTCCGACAGCCCATGATGCACCTAATTCTAAGAGGCAGGTGAGTCACACAGTTTGTGCTGGCAAACAAGAGGAGACCCTCGCCATAGCCTTAGGGCTGCAGGAAAGCAGAGAGCACTCGGACAATGTGTCAGACGGCAGTCCGTGGTTTAAGCTCACCTAGGACCATGAGTGAAACTCCAAACCAACAAGTAAAATTAATGGGGTTGCCCACTCATTTTTATCGGTTCAAAGCAAAGGTTCCTATTTATTTATTTTTGATTATTATTTATTTTTTGTAAAGCTTACAGCACCTAGTATTCCTAAGTGATCCTAGTTCATTTCAAATTATGAGATACGTAGACGTACATTCTGAGTATCCTCAGCCCAAGAATAACTGCAAATTCCAGTATTCTATTCATTAACACCGACAACACCCCCACCCCAAAGTCCCTTCTCTGTATCCTTTCCAAAAACAAAAACACAAAAGTTTGTGTCACTGGTCACATCATGACCTTAGAAGAATTAAAAGATCTGGAAAATAAAGTTGCTCACTGAACGAGATCACGTAAATAAGATAGCTTGAGAAAACTGGAAAAGCATTTTACGGAACATTTATACTTAATACTCAAATCATACGTAAAGTGTCTAAATACAGTTCCTCACTCAAGCATTCTTCTGATAAATTTTGTTTTCTAACTAGAGAATAACAAACGCATATTCATAGTACCACTTGATTCAAAGTGGGGAACATGTTTTAGAAGCTCAACAGCGTGGCAGACACAGGTTTGGGGAGCCCTGAAAAACTGACCTTGGGGTTGACATCGGTGTCGTCCTCCTCTTCTCCCTCCTCGTCACCTTCTAAGTCCTGTATCAAAAAGAGTGAGCGAGATTTAAATTCTTATGGATCCACTGGCGACCAACTAAAACAATACTTGGACTTAGAAACAAATCATTACTATCCACAACTGATTAAATCACTTCCT
Organism: Pteropus vampyrus; assembly: GCF_000151845.1. NCBI lineage: Eukaryota > Metazoa > Chordata > Mammalia > Chiroptera > Pteropodidae > Pteropus > Pteropus vampyrus. The sequence goes on along the minus strand of NW_011888968.1, from coordinate 355,963 downwards.
TTAAACACAAAGTTATTTCTGGGTGTGTGTTTGCCCTTTCCGACAAGCCTGAAATAAACATATCGCTGAAAGTAGATTTGGTTTGTTAAACGATTATTTTCTACGATGCGTTTTCATAAGCCAACTGCAGGGCCAAACGCTGGACACCATGGCACGTGCTCTCTCCCTGGCTCTCACTGGAGCTGCAGGCCTCAAGGCGGCGGCGCCGAGGGCTGGCGACAGGGCGCCCGCTTTCACAACCCCGCCCGCCTGCGCAGACGGCCTCCCGCCGCTCAGGGAAACGCCGCGGCCGCGTGCGGGCTGTCTTACCTCCTCTTCCCCTTCTTCGCCTTCTTCAAACTGAAAAGGAAAACACGTGCTCAGGTTTCTCAAGCATGACGGCAACCTTACCCAGACACCGTCCCTGTCAAGTGCCCCCACCGGTCAGGCCTCAGGACAGCAGGAACGCGGCAGGGACGCTGGGCAGAGGGCAGCTGCTGCCCCGGGCCAAGCTGTGGGGCGATCTGCCGCCGGGCATCTCCGGGCACCGCCACTGCGGGGCCACTGCTCACAAGCCCTGCCGTGGACAGGATGCAGGCGCCTGAACACCCGGCGAAGCAAGGACTACAGGTGGGGAGGGAGCAGAGGGGCCGGCCGCGAGGGCGTGCGCTGCGAGCGTAGTTCGGTACGTCCAGGAATTCCGGTACCACCTGCATCACGTGCAAGGGATCTCCCTAGAAACGCACTAAAACCCTGACGCCTGCGCTTTAAGTAAGTTAGCACTGATGCGCACAGGGAGAGACCTCCAACACTGGAGCTGGCTGGTCGTGAGCGAACCTCTCCCACGTCCCAAGATGTCACTGGTCAGCTCCCATTCAAGTGCCGAACGTCAGACTGGGATCAAAATCAGACCCAACGAGACCACCTTCATCACTGACGGCTGCACAACACGATGTATGTGACGGTTTCTTAGGCTTTTTCTCACCAACACCAGGCTTAGCATGCCTCACACCGGGGGCGGCTGTGGTTCCGGTGTGGAGTGCACGGCTCAGGGGACGAGCAAGATGACCCGGACAGTCTGAGCCACGCCAGAACTCGGGTGCCCTGGCACCAAGCCCGACCTCACACCACACTTACCGAGCAATCGCTCTGCGGGGCACCGCTCTAGGACTCATCCCCAGGACCCCACTTTACCGGCGAGGCACTAAACACTAAGAGGCGACACGGCTGCGGAGTGGAAGGTTGAGGACCACGCGCGGTCTGGCGGCCGGCTCTGAGCCCGGCTTCTCGGCGGCTGTACACACCGGGAGCTGCGGAGAGCGAAGCCGACAAAGGCGGCACGGGAGAGCACGCGACTCACTCAGCCGTGGTCCCCACGCGTGTGTGAGGACAGGAGCGTGTGCAGGCGGCACGTCCAAGTTTCCACCCCGATGGGTGCATGGCCGCAAGCACGCGGCCGGCGTCTAGGGACGAGCTCTGGCATGCGCAGCTGCGCCATCTTCTCTGGCTCCCTTTAATGAAACTAAACATGCAGTTCCTTGGTGACAACAGCCTCATTTTGATCTTCAAGTGTCGCTCAGTCCTACCTCACTGGCCAGAGCAGAGGACAGTTCCATTCTCACAGAAGGTTCCACTGGCCAGCGCTGGTGCAGAATGCTCCGTGTAACCAGCATTTCATAAGACTGAAGTCTTAGCAGCTGCTTGCGTGCTCGGGCACCCCGAGCCCCAACCCTCCCGGCTCAGGATGGACCAACTGCGTCTCAGACGTCATCCGGTCCCCGACCACGTGGCCAGCACACACTCGCCCAGTCCAGCCTCAGGCACAGGAAGAAGTGCTGGCAGAAGCCCCCGCCTCGGGGTGCGAGGCAGCCCAAACCCGCCAGCTCCTGCCGCCCTGCCCCACGCCCCAACAGACTCTCCAAGGAAGGAAACCTGGAAGCATCCAGGAGACGTAAGAGCAAGAGAACAAGTATCATCTCACACACACTTCCAGCACGTGCTACAAAATAAAACTTCGTCTCCACAAATCAAGAAGACCCGTGGCAACCCAAGGCTTGGTTACAAGGCAGACTGCCTAGATGACAGTCATGGGACAGTTGGTGGCTGTGCTCAGGGGCCACGGTCCCAGCTCTGTGGGGCAATGGGCTCTGCTTCTTTTGGGTCGGCACGCCCAGGCCTCTGTTGATGAGATTCCCTTGTGTGTGGCGGGCGTCAAGTTCACAGGCCTTAGGCGGAACACAGCGACCCCCAGGGTCTATAGCGGACCCCCTGAAATGCGTTGGGGGGCAGCGCTAACACGGGCCGCCTCAGACACCTGCTTCTCCTGCTCCTGTGACCTCTCCTCTTCCCAGTCTACTGACCCCAAACACCACAGCACCACGCACCGTATGTCAGGTTGGTGACGGACACAAATGCAGGCCTGGGGCGTTCCCAAGCCACCGCTCAGACCCTCCCTGCCCACCAGAGGCAGCACCAGCAGCTCCCAAGGCACCTACGTTGTCATCATCCTCTATGGCCTCCCCCGTGAAGTACAGCACAGCCCGTGGGACTATCCGCTCACGAAAGAAGTGTCCAATCTCGAAGTCGGAGGCTAAAGTGAACTCGGAATCTTCATCCTGAGAGGAAAACCTGCGTGTCAGCTCATTTCACGGGGATGAACAAACACGCCGTCTCTGCCCCACACCCTGCCCACACTTTGGTGACTTGACTTAAAGCCCCCAATGCCAGCTCTGCTAGGTGAAAGCCATTTACAAGCTTAAGTGGCTTTACAAGATCCCCCCTCCCCCGTGAACTGGCGGGGGGCAGGGGTGCCCTAAAGCCCGCATGTGTGACAAGCTTTTGTCCCACCCCACAGAGCAGTGACACAAGTTCACCCCAGGTTTTCAAGGAATAGGAATAAAAAGCAAGCAGGTGAGCGCTTAGGAAATGCAGACTGGAACATCGACACGAGGGACTGTTGATAAGGGCTCAAGTCTTACCAGTGATTCTCCATCTCCAGATGCTAGGAAAAAAGACAAAACATATCCGCGTTACACTGACAACCAAAACCGCTCAAAGCCCACACAGACAGCTCCACTGACAAATACAATGGAGCACCCACAGCTCGAGCTGCCCCCTGGTGGGCGCCAGCACCACTGCACTCCCGTGTCGTGGGCTGGTACCCGAGCCTGCTCACGGGCCTGGCTGGAGAATGCCAGCTTTCAGAAAATCATTGACACAAGTTTAAAGTATTAACAGCTATGTCAGGTGGCCCAGACTGTGGCCACTGAGTGCATCTGTGTTAAGTAGAGATTTAACAAGTGTCCTGCCAAACCAGACATGACGACTTGTGGAGAAGGGGGACAATCTTTAAGCTCCGAGTGCTGAGTGTTACTGAAGCTCTGCATCTCAGCGAGGCAAAAACTGTGTCCTGGTCTGTCCGGGAGGGAGGGGAGAGCGCGGTGCCGAGACACTCTTCCCGCAAAACGAGGAACGTCCTTGTGGGCAGGACGTCACTCATTGAAGCTCGCCCACCGAGCACCTCAGCTCTGCGCTGGACGTGACGCTGAGGTCTGGTCTCAGCACACACATGAGCACACAGGGCTTTGGCGAACTAGAGTCCGCCACGCAACTGGGCATGAGAGCAAAGACAAGGCCTTAAATCCACGCTCGGCGAAGCTCAGAGACACTCGAATGATCACAGGACTCCTATCTCCGTTCACAGCCCCGACTTCCATCAGAAGGTGGATGTCAACTTTGCTGGTCTCGCCCCGCCTGTCAATCTTCCTCCGAGTCTCTGGTTGGCTGGCTCTTTCCCCACAGCTGGCACAGCGAGGTGGCAATGCTGTTCGCTGCGGAGGGCCAAGTGCTGGGGCTGGAAACACCCCCCCAAGAGGCAGTGGTCACCAGGTCCTGGCATGTAAGCATCCTGCAGGCTGTTTGGGGACCCTGATCTGGGGGTCAGGGGTCAGCACAAGGACCGCTGTCACTTGATTTGGGGATCTGCTTTGTAGGCTAAGGACAAAGGGGGCGCCGGACTAGCCCGCGAATGTGCCTTTACTTCAAAACACATTCCATCGATGTGGATGTTTTCCTTCACTGTCCCCACTGTCGCGCTCTGTTCGTTTTTATAGAGCTTACCACTTAAAACGATGATTGATCACTTTAAAAAAAAAAGATCTTCCCAGACAGGAAGCCGAAGGACTAAATGCGTGGCTGCTCTCATCCAACACACCAACACACGCATGCATTGTCTAAGCTCAAAGACAAATCGTAGAAAATAGCCACTACGATAAAAAATGAACCGACCAACGGTGAGGGGCAGCTTGATAAACGAGGGCGCTGGCTCAGAGACCAAGTCAAGAACCAAAGGCTCGGACTTGGGGTGCGGCGGTCGGGCCAGCCGCTCACCGCGCCTGCGGCAAGGCCAGCAGTCCTTTGCCTCAACGTGGTATTGGTCAGGGGACACAAATAGCAAACGTCCTTCCTCACACCCGTGCCCTGACACTGCCGACTGATCCGGCCCTCACGCTCTCCCAAGTTACAAAATCAGCCCGAGACTCCCAAGCAGCCGACTCTCAAAACCAGCTGCTCAGCCCTCTCCTAGCTCAAAGGTTCCATCTTTATTTTATTATTTTATGACTTACGGGAAAACAAAACACGACAAAACAAAATCGAAGCTGCCAAGCTATAATTCTGCCCTAAATCTCTCAAAAGTGGAAATCCAACTACTTATTTGTCACAATATGTTAATTCTCAAACCCCCTGTGCTCCGTCGACTCACGCAAAAAAACAAAACCACACGAATGAGGGAGGGAGGGAGGGAGGGAGGGAGGGAGGGAGGGCAGGTGGATCCAAGCTGTGCACGTGTAACCAGCCAGCGACAGGGGCCTGAGAGCGAAGTCTACAGCCCAGTAGACGGCAAAGGGACACAGACACCAAGGCGTGGAACGGATGGGCACAGGACTTCGCTCCAGCTTTCTCAGAATGGAGCCCAGGGGCCTGCCTCGGCTTCCCTTCCTGCTACGAGAACCCCACTTCTGACACCCCCACACCCCCGGGAGCACCTGGCACAGCCACCGACCCGTCAATGGCCGAGCTCGCCAGAGGCCTAGGACTAGACCTTTTGAGGGGAAATCATTTACGTAAGCGCAGGTTCTCCCGTTACTCGAAGGGAGCGCGTCCCTCTGAAACCCGTGGCAATCAAAGGGTGGACCGCGAAGAGGCGATGACCATCGATCCGGATGGAAAAACTCTGAGTGTTCCCAGAACCAGACAACAACTTACCAAATCATACCAAGTAACACTTAAAATAACACTAAAAGATGAGAAAAACAGGCATGTAGTATACATCGTGCTCTGCGTACCACGACAGGCTTTCTGTGCCACCCCTACTGGGTGCTGACCGGAGACCACTTCGCTGTAGGCAGAACCTTTGGCAACTACGTCCTCTCTGCATGTAAACAGCCTGAACGGTGGACGTGCATGGTGGCTTTATTTCGTTCACCACGACTGAAACGGGTAAGGACGCCCAACTCTGCGCTGCCCCTCAGGCTCTCCCAACAACTCAGGGTGCCCTGCTAAGGGACACACAAGGTCAGATGCCCGCAGGCCCAGTCAGAGCCGCGGGGTGGACCGCCAAGGTGTCACTGTGGTCCTGGGAGGGAGCTCGGCAGGGCCGCTCGGGCCACTGGGTGCTGCTACCTCTGGAACAGCTTGGGCAAAATAAGTACTGAACACTATTTTCACCTTTGCCTCCCCCCAACCCCCCCGCAAAATACCACAAACCTCAGGTTGCTTTCAGTTAGCAAAAACAGGTACCATGTAGGTCTTTCGTAAAAGCGAGGTGGTGTAACGGGCTTTTGGAAAGCGGGGATACCTATACATGATGGATAGCCACAGCCCACCGCACTCACCTTTCAACGGATTGAAAAAGTTGAAAAACGAATCGTTAGGAACTTGTTTGATAATTGTTCTGACAGTGCCGCGTCCCTTATGTTTCTGCTTTTTCTTGATCGTTTTGACCGTGACGTTTTTTCCTTTCTTCCAGTCGATAGTGCACCTACAGGGCCAAGAGAGCGGTCACGGATACACGCCCCACGAGAAAAACCGTACCAAATGCACACAGTAAGTAAACCACAGCTCTATAGCTAACCTGGACGATTTCATAAAACCCGCCTGCAAGCACGCACGACACACGCAGCCACGAGGTGCGCCTGGAGGTCAGTGAAAGAGAAAGGGCCTGGCCTGCCACCACCCTAGGAGGGAGGCATGGGCTCCAGCGTTAGGCTCCTGCACCCGCGATGGCATTATTTCTCCGAGACATTTGGCAAGGATTCTGCCATGTGTTTTCTGGGACTCACCCCGATCAGGGCTGGCAAAGGAGCCTCAGAAGCCTGTCACCTGCTGCCCCTGTACAGAGCGCACGTGAAGTGACTCACTCACACCCTTGAATGCTCAAGGCAACTAAGTGATGGGCACAAGGTGGAGAAAGGAAACAGGTGACCACTGCAAATACTGATGACCAGTGCAACACACGCTGCTTCCAGGCGGTCCGAGCGGTCGTTGGGCGGGGGTTGTTGAGCACGGCGTGCTTTTTAATTTTTTAGCTCTCTGAAGCACCCTGGACCCACAGGTAACCCCTGGCAGCATCTGAAAAGCAGCTGCTCTAGAACGGGCCTGGAAGCCAGGCCTACTTCTCACACGATGGCCAGTCTGTGAGACGGTGCTTTCTAGGTTATTCGAGCCATGTGAGTCCAGCAGGATTTTAAAAAGTTCTGAATTAGTCACATGGGGAGATTCATAAGGACAAGTACTTGGTGTACTTGGTTCCAGTGAATAAAAATAATTTTTAACTCAAGGATAAAACAGTCTCCCAAGTCATTTCAAACCAAGAGCAATGAACTCAAACCACTTTCACTCTCTGGCGACCTGCAGACTGGGCTGCTGAAGCGCTCGACCATGAGTCAAAGGACAACTACACCGTCCCGATTCCCAAGCAGGCGACTGGCCAACACGGCCAGCCTGACTCAGTCGGTCGGCAAACGCCTCTGCTGAGGGCAGTGACCACAGCTGCACTGACGGTGCCTAGAGAACCCAACCGCCCACTGAAATGAGGGAACCGGGCCACTGTCCCAAACCTGGCCCACGTAGCCACACGGTGCGTTTCCTAGCACCAGCATTCACGTCCCCACCCCAACAGAAAGATTATTTCAATCTCTGTCTCCTGGGCTTTTAAGCAGATTAAAGACTTTCTGCTTTATTCCTAATTTCCATCTTACTCGTAGAGTTCTAAAATCATCTCCTGGTTTTGTTTCAGAAAAAGAAGTTGAAATGGCATTTCCTTACCCGTCACAGTCAACTATTTCAGGACCTTCAAAGGAAAAGGGGTCGGCTTTATCTGGCTCTGACTTCATCTTGTACGTTTTTGTCAGGACTGAGTTGGTGAAGTAGTCATTGGGTTCGAAGTGGAACTCTAATACGAAAGACTGAAAACGAAAAGTCAGGGTGAGCACACGGAGACTCCACACACACCCACTGACAGACTGTGAGCCACACGGCGCCAAGGGGAACCAGCCCCGCCCTGAGCAAGAACGAGTATGGCTGCGCGACAAAACTCCTTCACTGCAAAAGACACCGGCACCAAGTTAGAACGCAAATGACAGGCTGGGGGAATCTGCTGCTGTTTTGGTTCACGGAATGGGGGCGGGATCTGCAAGGAGAAACTGGGCATCAGCAGCCCAGCAGCCCAGCAGCCCAGCTGCCTCCCGTCTCTCTCGGATGCAAGCAGCACACCGCTCTCTCTGCCTGCAGGGAACGTGGCAAGACCCCACGGGAGGTGGGAGGGGGCAGGAAGCATTGACAGGGCCTCCTTAAGCCACACCAAGGACAAGTTCACCTCTCATTCACGAAGCACTCCACAATCCGAGGAGACACAAACGTAACAGGGAGAATGGACAAAGGGTGCGTACAAAGTAGCAGTCACAAATAAAATCGAATGGCCAACAGGAAAGATAGTTACATTCACGAGTAATGAAATAACTGAAAAATAAAATGGGAAGCCCCCTTTTGGGGCAAAATGTACTAAGAATAAAAATATAGTACTGGCGAGTGTTTTGGGAGACCAAGAACATTCCTAGACTGGAAATAGCTTTGTGAAGGTCAATTTGGGAATATCAAAAGAGTTTAATAAAAGACATTCTCTGACTCAATGACAGTATTTTGAAAAGTCTGCCCTACTTGAGGAAGATACCTGGATGGATGCGTTAACGTGTGCAGATATCACCTCGGCTGAAGTTCATAAAGGGAAAAAAAGAACCTCAGTTAAGTGAACCAGAGATAGTCTACGAAGGCCGACTCTGGGTTCAGACCCCACCTCTGCCTGTGAGTGCTGTGTGACTTGGGGAAGTTACTCTCCATCTCTGTGCTTTCATTCCCTCATCTGCTAAATGGAAATGACGACCCCCCTCTGCCCCCAAGCTGACCTGAGTTATCTACAAAAGCGCTCAGAACAGGACCAGGTTTGCGGGCAGTGCTTGTCAAACGTCAGCTATTTCCACTTTTATTATAATGGTACAGCCATCAACTGGGAAAAAAATAAGTTAAAAAGACTAAAAACAAGCCACTTCTATAAAACATGGGGGAGAAATACTCTCCAAAGAAGCGAGGAGGAAGAGGAAGGCCATGACGGAGGGAGGAAGTAGAAGCTTAGCAGACAGACACAGGTGATCAGAGGGTCAGGGAACCACCCAGGTTCTAGAAGGGACGGCAGCGAGACCTGGCCAGGAGGGACCACCAACCTTTCCAAGAGGAGTGTGGACTGGAGAGGAAGGATGTTCATCAGACCCAAGTCACTGGCCTGGCAAGTCCAAGTTCAGCAAGGAAAGGAAGGCAGCCCCTGGGCATGGAATCTCCCTTCACTCTGCTCCAGCCCCGGGGCCGTAAAAACCAAAATGAAGACGGAGGGCGAGGAGGCCGTCAGTGGAGAGACTGTTACCCCAGAACTGTTCAAGGTCGTGAGTCAGTGGAGAGACTGCTGTTACCCCAGGACTGTTCAAGTCCGTGACCACAAGCGTGGATGGGCAACCTAGGGGGCGGGGCTGGACTAACAGATGGCATTGTTACACCTGGTCCTTCGTCACGCCTTCTTTTGTTCACACAGGTGTTCATCCTCCTCTTCCTCTCTCCATTTCCTTCCCCTACCATTTCTCTGAACCAAGTATGCTGTTGCTTTTCCTCATGTTTTCCTATTTTTTTCTTCCCCTGGATCTCTGTCTGGTCAAGACTGACCCCAGCACAGCCGGGGATGAATTAAAGTGTTGACGGAGCAGCAAGCAAGGGCCTGAGGAGGAGGTCCTCTCATTCCCCCCCACCCCCACCCCCACTCTGGCAGCCCCACAGCCAGCCCCACTCAGAAGTAAGTGCAAAAGCAGATCTCTCTCCTGCCCAGCAAAGCCCAGTCGGGTTTGCCTCTGCCAGCACCCATGCCGAGAAGGCCAGAGGGTCTCCAGCCCACGGGTAACATGTCCATGTGCGACCCTGGACAGGAGGGAAGGTGTGATCATGGGGCGGGGCCAATGCGCTGCCTGTGTTTCTGTCTGAAGCCAGGTGGTTGTTTTCCTTCATAGCTTTAATGTCTCAGATGTTTCAGAGTAATTTTTAAAACGACAAGACTATGGGGAAATTGTGTCATAGTTACTTCTAGAACTAGAGATTTCTCTAGTGTTTTTTAAACCACCCAGTATTTCCTAATCTCCTATAGTAAGCACGTGACCTTCACAGCGGGGGAAGCGACAAGGCAGAAAACGGAGATGGCTTATGGTCCCCCACAGCTAGGGCTCTAAGCTTCTTGTGAGGCTCCGGACGAGGCAGAAGCAAACATCCAACAGACAGGCTGGGAAAGAAAGAAAATGGACCCAGGGAATCATCCAACGGGTGTCCAGTAGGAGCAAAAGAAGAAAAGAGGGAAGTAATCTGAAAAGGAAGAATCAGTTCACCGAATTCAGATGAATCACAGGTGAGAAAGTAGCGTGAGAAAAAACTCGGAGTCTTAGAGCATCACATACTCCGGCAAAGAGATTCACACAACTCATAGCCCACGAGGTCCCACCGCCACAGGCTGCCGCCAGGGGGCGCCATGGCAAGACCTCTGCACAGGTGAGGCTTCCTGGGAAAGGCCTAGAGGGAGGCACTGGGGTAACTGGGGTACTGCAGGAAAGACGAGGTTTCCCTCGGCTACCGGAGTGGCCTCTCAGCCTGTGAGCAAGCATCCCTTTGGCTCGTGCCCTGACCCCGACCTGCAGAGAGACAGGTGAATGTCACTTCCAAGAGTGGAGCAAACAAATGGAAGGAAGAGACACAGGTGTGCTCCCCTGCCCAGCCCCCAGCAAGCAGAATGAGGAAGAGGGAAACGCCATTTCCACTGGCCCTCACTCGCTATCCGGGACCGCTGCTGAAGGTGAGAAAGAGGCTGATGCTAGGTCCCCACCGAGACCCTAACCCACAGCCTCTCAGGGGATGTGTCTCCAAGACCTGAAACTGAGAGCCACCAGCCAGCCAGTCAGTCATGTGTCGTTGGAAGTGCTGTAGCACTGGAATGGAACCAGTTAGCCACAGCCAGACTAACAGGTCACGAACAGTGCTCCTGCAAAGACCCGGCTCAGGCAGGATGGTGCGCACCACCCCGAGATCCCTTCAGAGAAAAGCGGGGAACCGGCTGAGGTCTAGTGTCTCTCACTAACTGGCAGGCAGGTCCCCCACCCTGACCCTGACTAGCACTAAAATGACACACTACAGCCAATGTTTTGGAAAATATGGATTTTGCGACGAAGCCAAGATCAGAGAAGCATTTTTCAGTCTTTTCTATCTGCAGGGACTTTTTAGAAGTTTCTTTCATTAGAATCCTGGATTTCTTTAAAGCGCTGCTGACATCTGAGTTCCTATCTATCACCCTCTCAAATCTATTTTACACATATCAGGTCCTTGTAAACCTGGGAGACACTCGGGAAAAGGACGGTATCACCCCATCTGACACAGAAAATGCACAAGCTCAGAAATCAGAGCACGGCCTCATGGACACCACGCGGGGCCGAGGAGTCCAGCCCTGTGTCTGATGCGTGCACCTTCCACCACACGGCTTGTGGCCTGAGTCATCTGCCAGGTGGACAGGGCTCAGGAAGGCCGTGTGAGAGCTCTTCTACTCCTCGGAGAGGGTCTCGCTCAGGTCGCCCAGCACACGAGTGTGGCGGGTGTGGATGTCTTGCCTGGACTCCAAGCCCTCTGAATCACCCCTCCCGCCCCACCACGCCAATAGGAGCTCAAACAACCAGTACTCACCATCGGCTGTCCAGGCTCAGAAAATTTGACTTTAATATCCTGCAGGTGTTTCAAGATTGGCTCATCATATTCCTAAACACAAAGAGAAAAAAGGAATTCTTAGTGAGCTTTTGAGAAGCGACGCACGTCCTCACTGACGGCAGTCACACGCACTTCTAGATGCTGGGCAATGCGCCCTGCTGGAGCTCCGTCCTTGTCACGGGCAACTCCCAGGGGGCCACCCAATCTGTTCACCGACCAGCGGTCTCGGGATGGCAGTAGTGAGGTGCCATCCTTCTGGGCCCTGGAGCACTGGTGACCGTCAGAGCCGGCACGGAGGGCAGTGCCTCCGACGCCGGGGCGCGAGCCCTGCCTGTTTTCACAGCACCACCCGACACCACTGTGCACGGACTGGAAATACTGTCACGTGAGGTGTTGGTCCTCTGCACCTCTGAAGAGAGTCACGAGGAACACCTCAATGGGCTACCGACTGACCCAGGGGCCAATGTCCCCCCTCATGGCACGTGGCAACACCCCCAACTCATATCACACACAGTCGCGCCTTGTGGGGAACGCATGAGGTGTGTGTGAGATCTAGCACGCAGGCGTCACTGAGGGCCGTGTGCTTCACGAGTGAGCGCTGTTCAAACTCAGAATTCTACCGACGCCCGTCACTCGAGCAAGACCAGGTGAGAAAACGTCAGAAAAGGAATGACGAGGCCTGCAACCCAGTGACCAGACTAATGAGAGGCGCTTCGCATGTAAAACAGCTACTTCTCCGCCCCTGAAGTCAAGGGATTGAACAGCATTTCT
>NW_011888968.1:337790-340149 GCF_000151845.1 Pteropus vampyrus | reverse complement strand
GTCGCTGCCGGGAGCTGAGCGCGGGGCTGCGTCTGGCTCATCACACTGACAGGACCAGGTCAGATGCCGGGCCCGCCGAATGCTTGGGAGTCTGTCAGAGAAGTCTAAACGCCCGTCCGAAGGGGGACCTAGCACCTCTCTACTGCAGCAGCTCTTTACTCTGTCAAGTTACATCAATGACAAACAAAACAAAACAAAAAACCCACGGAAAGACATTTCTTATTTCTAACAGTTAAAAGAGAACATAGGTTCGCTCATCAACAAAACAACTTACAGCCAATTTATCCTCCTCTTCGTTCTCACTGTGCCATTCCGATTCTGCGTCTGTCGGCTCAACATCACCGGTGACGAATTCCCTCCTCTAAGTAAGAACGAGACCTTCTTAGAGCCACGTTAAGTTATTCGGAAAGCCAAGGCTTAACGTAACGAGCTTGTAAATAGAGTCTATGAAAAGACCGTGAAAACTGGATGCTTCTGTAACTTATTCTGAGGTTCTAAGTGTTAGGGCTTAAAGAATAACATTCAACGATTCACTGGGTAGATCTGGATGTGTCGCCTACAGACAGGCTTGAGACGTGCTGACTGGGCTTAGGGCCGAGCCCCACCTTGTCGAAGAGAGGCTGGTACAGCGCTGCGTACTTCCGCTCCAGGCCGTGGACCTCTTCGTAGAACTTGGCTTCTATGTGCGCGCACTTCACCTGGAGCTGTTTCAGCGCGTTGATTCTTCTCTTCACCGCTGTCGGTAAGCTAGAAGGAGGCGGAGAAAACAGCCGCACGCCTACTCGATCGAGGCGGCATGCTTTTCGATTTTATTAAAGTAAATTTAGGCTAACAGAGAATTAACATCCTCACTACGAAGAAGAGCTAACCATCATTAAGAAAAGGACGGCTGGCACTTGGCGTGCAGTCTGTCGATGTGGAACTTATTCTAATCCCACGAGGCCCCATTCCCAGCCCTCCGTTTCCTCTCAGTGAAGGCGCCCGTCACCGTTTCTAAAGCTGGAAAACTAGAAACCAGTGCTCGCCATCGACCCCCCCACTGCCGCCCAGGACCTCTACACGCACTGACTCCCGTCTGCAAAATTCTCACAAAACCTGCCCCACGATGTCGCCTGCCGGTCAACTCTCAATATGGGCAGGGCAGACCCAGAGTGTCCCCTCCCCATCATAACAGCCGCGGAACACATCAAGCCCTTTGTGGGGGAACCATGTAGAGGGTGGACGACTCTTGATTCTGAGACCAAGCCCTGCACTGACAGATGGAAGCCCAGAACAGCTCGTCCCTTCCAGAAGGAAGACAGCCAGGCCCTGAGGGACAGTCCCAGTGGGGCATCGTCGTTCTCGCCATGCAGTGCAACCAGGACACAGACCTCTTCTGACAAAGCAAGGGTTTTGGTGTCGCGGGTTCACGCACGTCAGCCAGGGACAGGTTGCTCTCTTAGGTGACTAGGAGCCACCAGGAAGAGAAGGCATTCTGCCCCTCCGCCTGGCACGTCCTTCCCCCCGACCCACAGGGTGATCGGCGAGGCCCTGGACAGCAGCACACACCGCCACTGGGCACTCGGCACACTGCGTCCTCTCTGCCAACCTGTGTCCCGCTACCGGACTCGGAGTCCGAGCTCTCCCGTCTGCAGCCCCGCTGCTGGCTCTCAGCAGGCCGTGCGCAGAGTGGAAAACGCATCTACTCCTATGTTAAGGGGCCAGGAACCCGGTCTCCTGCTCAGTTCCCTGTGGCGGCGTGAGCCTCGCACGCAGCATACTCACGTCTCGATGTAGCTGGAAGGGGTGTGGGCGACACTGTCGAGCCGCTCCTGCAGCGCCGCCAAAACCTGGGGATTCTGCATCACCTGATCCGTGAGCTTCTCTGTTAAGAGACCAAAAAATATGTTTTGAAAATATTTATTTGAAAGGCGACTGAGCCTCTCCGTTAATCACCCGAGAGCGTGGTCAAAGTCTCCAGAAGGGCACGCCTAGAGACTCCGGCTCTCACCTTAGCTGCTAAAGCTCCAAATCCCCCAACTGAGGACGTCACCATTTCCTAAGTTCAAGGACTTTATCTCCTGTCACCTCGCCTTCCCGCTTCAAGTGTCATGGCAGGGAGGACAGGGGTAACCTGACGGTTCCTCATGGGAAGTCAGCGCCCATTCACGCCATGGCTCGCAGCCACGGCTCGCTGACCCTCAGCGGTTCCGAGCGGCAAGGCCAGACTTCCACGCGTTCCTTGGCTTCACCATCACCTACCGTGTCCCCCTGCCCAAACCTGCCTACCCCAGAGAGTGTGCCCTGACCACACCCCCACCCGAGTCACTTGCCTCCGCCATGCTGCCTTCGCAGCTCACACTCATCTGTACTGTTTCCC
>NW_011888968.1:335873-337740 GCF_000151845.1 Pteropus vampyrus | reverse complement strand
GCACAAGCTCAGAAATCAGAGCACGGCCTCATGGACACCACGCGGGGCCGAGGAGTCCAGCCCTGTGTCTGATGCGTGCACCTTCCACCACACGGCTTGTGGCCTGAGTCATCTGCCAGGTGGACAGGGCTCAGGAAGGCCGTGTGAGAGCTCTTCTACTCCTCGGAGAGGGTCTCGCTCAGGTCGCCCAGCACACGAGTGTGGCGGGTGTGGATGTCTTGCCTGGACTCCAAGCCCTCTGAATCACCCCTCCCGCCCCACCACGCCAATAGGAGCTCAAACAACCAGTACTCACCATCGGCTGTCCAGGCTCAGAAAATTTGACTTTAATATCCTGCAGGTGTTTCAAGATTGGCTCATCATATTCCTAAACACAAAGAGAAAAAAGGAATTCTTAGTGAGCTTTTGAGAAGCGACGCACGTCCTCACTGACGGCAGTCACACGCACTTCTAGATGCTGGGCAATGCGCCCTGCTGGAGCTCCGTCCTTGTCACGGGCAACTCCCAGGGGGCCACCCAATCTGTTCACCGACCAGCGGTCTCGGGATGGCAGTAGTGAGGTGCCATCCTTCTGGGCCCTGGAGCACTGGTGACCGTCAGAGCCGGCACGGAGGGCAGTGCCTCCGACGCCGGGGCGCGAGCCCTGCCTGTTTTCACAGCACCACCCGACACCACTGTGCACGGACTGGAAATACTGTCACGTGAGGTGTTGGTCCTCTGCACCTCTGAAGAGAGTCACGAGGAACACCTCAATCGGCTACCGACTGACCCAGGGGCCAATGTCCCCCCTCATGGCACGTGGCAACACCCCCAACTCATATCACACACAGTCGCGCCTTGTGGGGAACGCATGAGGTGTGTGTGAGATCTAGCACGCAGGCATCACTGAGGGCCGTGTGCTTCACGAGTGAGCGCTGTTCAAACTCAGAATTCTACCGACGCCCGTCACTCGAGCAAGACCAGGTGAGAAAACGTCAGAAAAGGAATGACGAGGCCTGCAACCCAGTGACCAGACTAATGAGAGGCGCTTCGCATGTAAAACAGCTACTTCTCCGCCCCTGAAGTCAAGGGATTGAACAGCATTTCTCGAGGTTCCACTGAGTTCTAGGAATCGAGTCTGATCATCTCCAATTTTCCAATTTTAAATTCTTTTGATGTTATAGAACAAAGCAAAAGACGACAAAGACACATAGCAAGTTTCTAGACAAAAAATAACCTAAAGACAGTTGTAAGGAAGGCCATGTCAGCCTGAGACGTCAAACACTGAACCCCGGACCGCACGTGGCCGAGTCTGCGCGCACGGCTGAACCCGCATGTGCCCAACTCGGCACCGCCCGACGACAGGGCTCGCTGGGATGTTTTCCCAGCACGTGGCCCTGGGATCTTAGAGCTCAGCCCCTCGATCTAGCAGCACCCACTGGCATCCCCCCAATTTACCAACACCCATTACGTTCTTAGTGTCCTCGCCAGCCACGTGCCACGAGGACAACTTCCCACAGCCCCAGCAGAGCGCGATGCCCGACGCAAGAGACCCGACACTAGGGCCCCACCGCAGGGACCGAGACCCACAGCTGCTAGCACCCAAGTTTTCAAACCGCTGCTTGCACATCTATTCTGGCCGCCCCCAGAGAACCGAGGGACCCGGAACCGAGCCCATCTTCGAGACTCAACGTCTGACCAGAATGGAACCCGCCATATGTCACCAACAGCGCGGCGCACTACATAAACGCCAGCACGCCTTTGTATAGCTTGAGACAAAAAGCAACGAGACACTCTGTGGATCGAAAACTGAAGCACAGCTGCTAATGAAGAGGCAGAATGGAAGGGACACCCCATTCAAGTGTGGCCAACTGCACAACTGCCCTCA
>NW_011888968.1:319781-330543 GCF_000151845.1 Pteropus vampyrus | reverse complement strand
CAGGGCCAGACTTCCACGCGTTCCTTGGCTTCACCATCACCTACCGTGTCCCCCTGCCCAAACCTGCCTACCCCAGAGAGTGTGCCCTGACCACACCCCCACCCGAGTCACTTGCCTCCGCCATGCTGCCTTCGCAGCTCACACTCATCTGTACTGTTTCCCAGGAGGGAAGCGGGGCCCCCCTCCCCTCCACTGTAAATGCAGAGCGGCCCGCTCCCCTCGCACCTGCACAGAAACCCAAGCTTAGCGCCCTGGCCGGACTCAACAGGTGGGTCCTGCCTGGGAGCCCTGCCCGCCCTTTTGTAACAAGTGACAGGGGCCAGCAAGAATAAGATTTTAACTGCAAACAGCCACTAACATGAAACACTGTGTTTAATGTACGTAACTGTGTGTGTGTGAAACCACACACTACGTGTACACAGACGCACATTGCGGCCTAGAAACAATGACACCTGGCATCTGCATTTTGGTTTTTAAATCTCTTTCCCCACCAAAACGAAACAAAACAAAACAGGGTCCCGGGATGAATGATCAAGTCCAGGTCCGGGGCAAGGGAAGTTCAAGGGAAAATGGAACACCGCTGTGTCACAAAGCTACTCAAAGAAAGAGCTCGCAACTGACGGGGACAGAGCAGAAGGACGCAGAAGGCAGATTCTGTGAAGGGCCCTCCACGGGTCAAATGGGACAATTTGCACGCCCTCCACGGGTCAAATGGGACAATTTGCACACCAAAAAGAGTGATGGTAATGAATAAAACGAGGAACGAACGACTAGGCCGGGTGTCCCCAGTGACGCTGAGAGGGGAAGAGGACGCCGTCTGCTCTGACAGGCCGTGTGCGGGGCCGGCAGAAGGAGAAAGCACCTCTGCAGCCACCGCTCACTGCGGGCTCGGCGAGGACCATCGACGGGCGTGGAAAGCACCATGTGAACGTCTCGTGGAGAACACGATATCCACAGGGGACCAGGCAGTTCACGTCCTAACAGGACCCTTATGTGGCGAGGTCTGGCAGACGGTCTCAACCAAGTCACAGATCTCAGTACCCTGTCACGCGTCTAGTCATTTCCCACTACACCCGGTCACCTATGTGGCCGTCTTGCCAAAATGTCTGCCCTGAATCGGAGGAGGAAACCAGCAGACAATGCGGAGCGTGGGTGTGCACTGGACAGCTGGGCAGAGCCCGCAGGCGTGTCACTGCACCAAGGGTGAGAAGGTGGGCGATGACTCTACGACAACAGAGGACAGAACCGCATGCAACGCCGGACCGCGGGCTAGTCCGGGACCTGGGTGCGGGGTGAGCACGACTGCACGTCAGCCGACGCTGCCCCAGCAACGGCAACGTACCGGGCGTGGTAATGGCTCGTGGTGGTGAGAATTCATCCTGGGTTTTAGGAAATTTACACTAAACTGTTTTAGGGGCTTTTTGCCAGCATATCCTCAACTTGCTTTCACAGAGTTCGGGGGGAAAAAAGTATAGATTTCAAAAGAGAGGGAAAAAATGCAGCTATGAATTTATGGACAAAATATGACATCCGGGCTCTGCTTCAGAGCCGGGAAGAGAAGCGGGGGCTGCTCATCGACTCGGACGCTGAGACTGAGGCGCGCCCTGTGCTGTCCCCGTCGCTTCTGCAGTCTGAACTTCCTATAATGGAAACTTATAAAATGAAGCACTAACTTTCCTTTTTAATTACTCTCACTTTCCCTGAAATCTGTGAGTAATCCTCTGCTTGTATTATAAAAGGTTCGAGAG
Source organism: Pteropus vampyrus (assembly GCF_000151845.1). NCBI lineage: Eukaryota > Metazoa > Chordata > Mammalia > Chiroptera > Pteropodidae > Pteropus > Pteropus vampyrus. The sequence continues at coordinate 328,795 of NW_011888968.1, read as the reverse complement.
CAGGAGACCCACACTCTGCACACGAACGCCCCAGTTACCTCCCACGCGCACCGAACTGACCTGAAGTACTGGCATTTTTAGCAGCTTCCAAGGAATCCGAAGGAACCCCATCTGAAAAACTAGAACATGTTTAAAAAAGTATTATTGTAAACAAAGTGCTGAAGAGAAATACCACAAAGGCATTCTTATTTACAGTATTAAGAGGTATCTCAACAGTGACTTTGGATTTGGTCGGTAGAGTACTATGGACACACGTGTTACATATGAGACACTTTATTTAAAAAACTCTACTACTTAACACCTCCTACCCTACACGCCACCCCACATAGCTCTTAATTTCCAACTCTGGCCAAAGCTGCTTAATTTTCATTTCTACAAATTCTTCCCTCAAAAAATCTGCTCTCCCTGCTCTCACGCCAAACCCACTATTCAACCAAAAAGCATGCCATTGCTAAAGAGATCAAAGAAAAGCCACCTTCCCAAGTTGTGACGGCACAGTGCCCACGGTGACTCTAAGCTAGCTAGACAACATCTCTAAAAACAACTACACTTGACAAAAATAGGTCTAACATTTTTTTCAGAATGCCTGGACACACCTCCCTCACCCAAAATAAACCACATAAAACACTATACACAACCAAATGTGACATTTGGAATAATCCACAAAACAAGATCTTTCACTTGACCACACACAGGAGGCTGCAGGCTGTTAGGACGGTGTTAAGTCAATCATGTGACTTTACCACAGCGTGTAAAAAGCCAGAAGAACAAAATGATCACTTCCCACAAAAGGTTTTAAGTATCAATATTTTGAGACACATTTCACATCAGAAGCAATTTCTTCATGGGCTCAAATACACAGGACAAAAAAAAAAAAAGAAAAAAAAGCCATCAGCTGGAGCTTCTACTGATGTTGACTAAAATATGGCTTGGCACTTGCTCATCAACTAAAATTTAAACTCCAACGAAGTCCATTTTAGCTTACCTGTTATCTGCCATCTGAATGTTTTTATCTCCTACAAATTAAAGAAGAGTTGTAACAATTAACATTACTAACATTCACAAACAAAAAAATGCATCACATGTACTCTTTTTCCCAGTGTTGTCTACAGGAATGAGGCTCTCCTAAGAGGGGCAAGAGGGGACTTCCTGGGTGATGGGAACGTCCTGGATCTTGAACGGGGTATTGGTTACCTGGATGTACATACCTGTCAAAACTCATCAATTACAGTTAGGATCTGTACATTTCAATGTGTGCACATTTTACTCATAAATATTTCTTTTGTTGCTACTAAAACGATCAGACTTCAGAATAAGATCAATTCTAATTTGCCTTATCTCTGTAATAAGTTTTAGCAACAGGAATATATATTTATGCTAGACTAATTAATTTTAGAGCAATCCAAAGTATTTACTGGTGTTTATACTCTCTTTCAAACTCTAACTCAGAGGATGATTTTAAAATTCTATTATTTATTCTGTATGTTCTCTAACTACTACACTGAAGATGTGGTGCATATGTAAAAACATGTAATACGCTCCATATGATCCCACTTTTACAAGACACAGATTAAAAAAAGTTCATCTCTAGATCAGGTGACTTATCCCTATAAATACTAATGGTGGGTTCTAGAGCATTTGCTTCTTAAAAAGAACTGACATATGAAATTTCAAAACCCTATCTAAACGCGCAGAAGAGTCCTTAAAAGAAAACTAGTGTAGAGGTTTGATGAAGTTCCTCAACTTTAGATGCTGTAAATACACTTCAGAGTCTCTCTGAAGGATTGTCCCAACAGGTCAATGTTTCCCTTGGAGGTATCAGAGCAAAGTCCAAACCCCTCAATCACAATGCTTTAGGGTAAAACGAAAAAAACTCCGTATTTAAGAAAAACAGCTCCAACTGGAACTGATCTGCGACCGTCTTGCACTTAACTCAGTAGCATTTTTCTTACGTTATTTGTTATTTATTAAGTTAAAATTTAAAATACTATGTAAATGTTACACTGTCTTTCTCAAAGAGCTAAATGATTTCAGGAAGCAGATGAGAACCATAAGGGAAAAAAATGCAATGCATCCTACAATGGCTGGCCATACCCACACCACCCTGCCAGTTCGGAACGCACAGTCAGCCAAGTCGGTGAAGGGTTTGAAAACCCTTCAAGGATCCCCATCACCTTCTGCTGAGTCCAAAGTCAGGCCACACAAAAATCTGAGTTCCTACACTTTCTAGTTCTGCCTGCCACATCTCGTTCCCAACTCACGCTCCCGTGTAGTTTGCAACGTGCATACAACTGCAATCATAGTACTCAAGCTTATATTCTGCTTTGCCACGTCATAAATGCAACACGTAAGACAGGAAGGTCTTCAAAATAACATCTGATGACAACATTCTTAGACCTAATATACTTACCATTTACCACTGGTTCGACACTGAGGGTTCCCCTCCTGTGTCTTTGATAACATCCATGTTTATACGGACGTTAATTCACATGGCTGTCCGTTTATACGCCTTCCCATCCCCAAGTTATCCTTTGCTTAGGACAGGAGAACTGTGATAGTAGGCTGCCTACTGTCATGCTGGTCACCCACGAACCCCAACTACGACATGGCTATGTAATTAAAGCCCACTGTCTAACCAATGCATCCAGCAGTACCTCCCCAGACCAGACCATACACACCCCAACTGCTGGGAGGAACCTGCTCTCTCCTGAGGCAGCTGTCACTGCCGGCTTAAAGGACAGACTCCAGATTTCATCCATCAGTAACAACAAAGCCACACACCTAATCCCAGTACCTAACTGGCAAGGCACCTATGTGACAGGCACTTGATTACATTTTATGCCCATGCCAACACTACCAGGGAGGGAGCATCAACAGGGTATTAGGAGGGGACACTGAGACTGGAAAAGGCGATAGGCCTAAGCCAAGGCCACGTCGCTAGTAAGATGTGGACTTGGGCTTCTGTCAACCTATAAGAAAGGTGGTAAACTGAGGGGGCCTGAGTGCCCAGACCTCTAGTTTATTTGGGAGCAGCAGGAGTGCATTACGGGACCCGCAAACTGCAGCAACTGGGCATCCACTAAGGTTAAGGACAGATCGGCCTTGTGGGGAGAGGGCCAAAGGGGTCGATCCAATTAGGGGTCAAGCAGCAAGCTCACTGGTGGATGGGGGAGACCCTTGGTGGACATTCATTAGTCAGAGGATAAGTTTCAATCTCCTGTAAACCAAGCATTTCCAAGACACCAATCTCACAGTCTCTGAGTTTCAACTTTGAGGGCACACGCGTGAGATGCTCCATCTCACATCCTTGTCCCGTTTTAGACTAAACCCTCTCACATGCCCCCTCTAATCAAGGTCTCTTGCAGAAAGCATCGCTGATCAACCCTGCTGTAACGGGGAGCTTGCTCGGAGGCCTCATCAGGACAAAGGATCGAGAAATGAGGCCTCTCAGCTGCGTCCCTCCGCTATGGTCACTTCTATTTCCAGTGGAGCTCCAGGAAAACACCTTGGAAAGAAAAAGAAGTGCATTTTGTACATGCGTCTGGGAGGAAGGCACTGGCCTGCGGGTCCAAGACAGGAGAAATTTAACGGGGAGGATGACACCCAGGGACGGATGACCAAAATAGCTATGGACACTTTTCAACCAGCTCCAGCTGCCTATACTTAAAAAGGTCGAAAGTGTTCCAGGTCCCTGGGGCTTGGCCTAGTTCCGGTAACAGTCTGATAGTATTTTTCATCACTTTTGGTTCTCGTGTTATGTCCCCCAATTTGTTAACGTAACGACAGCATCCTGGCCCCCAAGCAGAGAATAAGTCCCTCCGTCTAGGCGGCGAGGAGGTTCGGGGCTCAGTGTGTCCAGGAGCACTCCTGCTGGGCTGGCTGGCCACGCCTGCTGATATCTCAAAGCTGTAACAAAAGCAATGAAGGCAGGAGCCACGGCCTAGGGAGATTCTGAACTGCTGGTTCAGGTTCTGCTGCTCCAACCCAAGGGACAAGACTCGGGTCGGGGCATACCCCAATGACTTTCTATCTACGAGGGGGTATTTGTGAGTGTCCACCCCAAACAGCATCCATCCCAACCCTTTTAAGCTGGCAAGAGAACCACTGAAGCTGGGTGCACAAGGTTTGTCTGGTACCACCCTTCTGAGGACAGTGGTCAGGTCCCTAGCTCATGTTCATTACAAATGTTATTAACTCTGGAGCAAATTCAACAATAAGTAAGGTTGGCAGAATCAGAAAAGCTTTGTCAGGTGGGAACCAAGGGGTACATCACAGCCAGAACTGAAGGCAACGAGGAGCCAGAGAAAGGACAGCTCCACTTGTAAGCAGCATGACCTGGTCAAGCGACACGAAATCGGGCAAAGGGGGAGGTTATGCGGGCCTCAGGTGGGCATCTTGGGAAAGCCATCTACTACCGACGTCCTCTGCTTTAGTGCTTGGAGATTTTTAGCTCTAAGTCACCAGATGGGGACCATGTCCACTCAGGTTTCGGGGTCTTTTTTACACGGCACGCATGAATCCAGGAATGTGTCTCCTGGAGCTTGATGGCACAGGGGTTAGTCAGGGACGCTTCCAAAGAGGTGTCCAGCAGACAAGGGTCTCCAGGCTGCAGTGAGATGTGATGTCACCTCTCAGGGACATGCTGTGCAAAGGCTGTGCCACAACAACGTGGCTGTTCTCAGTGGATCTAATTAGATTACTGCAAAACTGGAACAAGCAGATGCCCTTTATCAGCTGCAGGTCAAACGAAGCCAGGGTGAAACGCACGGTGATTTCAAAGGCGAGTGCTGACGAGGCACGAATGGAGCACAGCTAACATGGTGCAGAGCCAGCGGCAGTACTTTTGACCAAAATATTTGGAGTTTCAACTAATTCGGCCACTCGATCTTTGTAATTCCACTTGAATTCTGGACCAGTCCTGAAGACAGGATGGCAAGCAGTGGGAATGGCCACAAGGCACAGACCTATCCAAGTACTTGGCCGGTGAAGTGGGCCTCCTGGTCGCTATGGAGCTCCTGGGTGGCCCCACTATGTGGGAATCTTTCCTAAAAGGACGTTAGCTACAAAAGAGGTGGTCATCTTTCCACACGGAAATGCTTCAGTCCAATGTAAAAACAGAAACAGCATCATTAGAACACATTTACATTCACGAGGCAGGGCAATTACACGAAATCTGTATGCCAGACCCTGAATGGTCCACTGGGTAAATTAAAATGTCCCAGGGTGGTACAAATAGGCTCCCCTGGGTTGAATTTCAGATAGTCTGGAGCAAGCAAGAGAAGCACTTTTAGTAGCCTTGCTAATGTTTTCCACTGATACTGATGCATAAATGCTGCCATTTTCTCAGTGGGCCAATGGTTTAATTCGTGTCTGGTGGTCAATAAAGGAAGTTTTAGATTGAATGGAAGGACTGGCTTATTACTGGGTCCAAGCCAGAGCCCTTTTCTTTGTGGTTCCAAGCAAGAGCCTTTAGATTTCCGATTCTGTGTTCTTCCTGGGGCCAGCTGCTGCTCGTCCCTGGTTAGTTCTCTTGGGTCCTCACCAGGGGAGTAGCCTTTTGGACCATGACAGAGTTCTGGTCCGTGGATCTCCTAAGAGTGGCATTTCTTGCAAAGGTATCAGCGAGGTGCCTTCTTTTGGCTTCCAGAATTTCTGCAGTAATAACGTGGTCCTGCAAGGTGGATTTGCTTTTGGCATCTCCATCTGTTGGAGTTGGGGCATCAAAATCTTGGTTGTCTTTCTTTCGGTGTCATCTTCCGGGATGTGAGCCGACTCATCGGCCAGGGTGGACACGGTCTCTTACTGTATACAAGTTCTTTTGACTTAACAAGATATAAGTCTTTGTTTAAGCCATTTATAAATTAAAAGCCACCTGGGCGGATTCCACATCTACAGAAACTTGGAATTTCCTTAACGACGACCTGGAGTCTGCTGCGATGTCATGGAGAGACGCAGCAGGCTTCGGGTGCCGAATCTCATCCTAGCCCCCGGGCTTGGGGAAGGCTCTAGGGCAGCCACATGGAGCCTTTTGGCTATGTCGTGAGCTTGACTGTATGAAAGGGTTGGTGGCTGCTTTAGTTTAAACCCTAGAGGTTGTTGGGAGTTTTCCCAACTGGCAGTTCTAATCCAGTGCTGGGCTTAATCTTCTCCAAGTATGTGGATTAACTGATGAGAGATCGGAGAGACCAGGCCAGTAAGTCAGGGTTACTATTTAATTTCTCAGCAAATCTATGGGATCTCCAGTTACCTTGGGAAAGTCCTTCCGTACAGCCCTAAGCTTGGCTTTTGTCCATGTGTGTAGGAAATCTGGGGTGGTTTGGTAGGATCCTCACAAGGTCTAATTTTGAAAGAGACAGTCTTAAGGAGCTTGGTTGGTGGTTTCAGTAAAAGGCAGAAAAGGAAGTTCAGATGGAGGGAGGAGTAGGCGGTGGCAGAGAGGAGGTGGAGCAGGAGAGATCTCAGCTTGCACCAAGAGCCCTCTGCTGGGGTTTTTTAAATCCATCTTTAGTTGTCTGCTTTAGTCAATTTGGAAACAGAACTTTGTAAGGAAACAATTTCAGAATCCTGAACCTGCTTAGAAGCTTCCAGAAATGAATGAAAACACCTATCCCATTTGAATTGTTTAATCTTGAGGAGATCCAAGGTTCTCCATAATGGCCGCTGAAGTTCTATGTTATGCTTCGTAAGACTGGTCCATTTAGTACAAATGTGCATGAGGAAAGACTGCAATTTATGAACATATAATTGGCTGGGGTTTCTGAAGTGGGGCCACTCTCAGAACATTTAGATGACTGGGATCTCATTACCGAATTCAGAAGAGTACAGCTGACCCTTAAACAACACAGGATTTGAGGATGCTGACTACCCGCACAATTGAAAACCCACACGTAACTTAAGTCGGCCCTCCATATACACAGTCTCAACTGTGGATAGAACAGACAGCTGGCCCTTGAACAGCCCAGGTGTGAATGGTGCCGTTCAAACCTGTGTTATTCAGGGGTCACCTGTGCTCACCAGAAGGACAAACTGTCCCTTCCTAGATCTGGAATAAAGTCGGAGAGCTCGAGATCCGAGGGGCACCTCACTCAATCCCCGGGGTCGTTGTTCCTTGGTGGTGGGTGCCTTCGGATCCCACTTCTGACACCATGTAATGTCAACCTAAAAAAGAGGAGGTAAACTGAGGGGGGCTTGAGTGCCCAGAACTCGAGTTTATTCAGGAGCAGCACAAGAACTGTATTTCAGGACACACAAACTACAGCACCAGCGCGTCTGCTAAAGGTCAAGGACAGGTCGCCCTCATGGACAGAGTACCAACGAGGCCAATACAATCAGGGTCCATGCGGTAGGTTCACTGGCTCATGGATGGGGGTAGATTCCTGGCAAACACTCATTAGTCAGAGGATAAGTTTCAATCTCTTGTAAATCAAGCATTTCCAAGACATCAGTCTCACGGTCTTTAAGTTTCAATTTTCTGAGGGCACGCATGAGATTTTCCATCTTATATCCTTCGTTCCATTTTAGATCACAATCCTCTCACGTTTCAAATCTAGATGCTTCTGACCTTTCCTGACCACCACCACCTGCTCAATTAAGGATTTTTGTTGCTGCTGCTGGAACAGATGGCAATCAATAGCTCAGTCAGGGTAAGGAGCCTACAGTCCAGCAGCGTTTCTAAGAGAGCCACTGTTTAGAAATGCTGTGAAAATACTCCTTCTATCCTGTTCATTATGTTGTCCCAAGGCCTGAAACAGTGACTGGCACAATAAATATCTGCTGAATGAATAAAGAGCCTATCGAGCCTATTGCAAGACACAGGCCAAAGAAGTTTGCCTTCCCATGCAATGACACCACTCCAACTTAATAAATCCCACTGATACAATGATCCACTTAATTTCCATCCGCGTGAAGCCATATACTATTTAATTCTATTGTTGGTGACACGATGGCAAAGCAGTTATGTTAAACTTGACATAAAGTTCTCTAAAAAAAAAAGAAAAGAAAAAAGCTCAATCCAGTATACAAAGAGAAAAACAAATGAAATAATGAGTTTAAAGCAATGGGAATACAATAACAAATGCAGAACTCAAAGTGTAGGACAAAGGAGACACGCAATAAATAATGTTTTGATTTGGGTTTGAATCCTATCCCTATCATTTCCTAGCTATGTACTCTCAGTTTCAACATCCCTTAACTAGGAAAGCACTTCCCGGAGACGTGTTGCAAAGACAGACTTACACGTGTAAAGCATCGAGCACATAACCTAATCTAGGTCTTTTTCCACTTTCCTAACTGCAATTTGCTTACTGATCGATGTATCTATTGCTTGCTGTGAAACTAACAAATTGAGTTATTTTAAACAACGCTTCCTACATCTAAGGAAAAACAGAGTGAGGACATATTATAAACAAGCCAGAGTTCATTTAGTCGAGCTTCATCAAAACAAACTATTTGCTTTTGTTCAGCAATCCCTACTTCAGTTAAACTAGAAAGCTATAAGGAACTTCCAAATTTGCGGGTGTGAGAGCGGCTCCCCGTGTGCCCTGAATGCTGGCGTGCTGCCTTCAACGCCGACCTCGTGAAAGCGCATCCCCAAACCTCGTCAGAAGGCTCTCCTGCTTCTCAAAGGCAGCGGGTTAAAATATGAGAGGGACGCAGTGCAAAAGAATGCCATAGTGCTGGTTCCCTCCCAAGGTCAAAAACTTTGATCCCACAATTCTCAACGTTAATTGGCATGCAAGTTTCTATGATTACACAAATGAATGTTTTGTTTTCATTTATATAAGATATCTCCCAGTCCTGATTATGGATTAACTTATTTTTATACCAAACAATAAAACCGTTCTCATGGGAAAATTTAAGAAAACTTTTGTGGCAAACTACCTAACTCGACTTTAAATTCCTGATTTTAAACTGAAAACATTTAGTCTATAGCTAATCATACTGTTTCAAATTGGGCCACTCTTGAGAGAGGAGAAGGTGGTATAAGCTGGGGAGTAGAGCTGCCCCTCACATAA
>NW_011888968.1:314643-318626 GCF_000151845.1 Pteropus vampyrus | reverse complement strand
GATAAAACTGGACTGTCTTTTCAGAAACTTGCTAGAGACCGAGCCTTCAATTTTCAGGAAGAATGTAAAAAATGATTTCCTTTCCTTAACCAAAACTCTATTTTTACTCAAGGTGCAGTGGTTCTTTATTGCTATAGCTCCAATTTCCACCTCTGCAATTCATTAGTTTATGATGGAATCAGGTAAACATTTAAAGGTTTTTCTTAATCCAGCATTTAAAGATCTCATCACTGTGTGAGTATGGCTTTTCCCTCTCCACTCTATTTAAAATTGCAACCCCCAAATCCCTATTCTATCTCCCTACTTTTCTTCTCAAAAGCACCTACCACCATCTGACTGTCTCCACTGTGGAAACGGACGAGGGAAAGGCCGTTTGTCCGTCTGTTCATGCGATATGCTGGCTTCTAGAACCAGCCCACAGTATACACTCAAGAAAAAAATGAGTGAATGAACACATGCAAAGCACTGAACGCTACTGTCATAGGTGGGTTAACGAGTAATGTTTTAAATCAAAATATAACTGCATCCTTACAACCTTCGTACATAAAATATTTAAAATGTAAAGCTGATCTTTCTACCACAAAACTATTAAACAGAAATCACCTCATCCTGTTTTTGAACAGGCTTTTCTGGATAATGAAGTACATTAAAAAGTCCTGCAGACTCAGAATGGAAGTACATTCAGTGACAACAGCTGACAGCACACTTGTAAGAGGAAATTCAAGGCCATGCAGTGGTCAAGATCAAAAGGTAAAGATCACAAAGTGATCTTTTGTAGTTTTCTTGCTACAAAAATACACTGCCTCTCCCGTTACTAAATACCCATTTAACTTAAAATTCAATGACAAACAAAGCAAAGCAGCCCTGCTTTCTCTGAAAAGTGCAGGGTAGAAAAACCAATGGCCATCAAATGAAAAAAACAGAAATACGTCATCACAAACTGCTTTAAAAAATTTTTTTTAACGGTCAAATGTTACAAAATCAAAGTCTTCACTACCCATTAGTAAGGGTTTCCTAGTTACTGTGTGCTGGTGGGCAAATCTCCCATTGCAGTTTAGGGAGGCGGGTATTTGCTAAACTAGGAGACAGCATGCTACAGTAAGCTAAAGCCGGACGAGTGATTTCCTGCAAAGATTCCACGTCAGCTACTTTCTACTTCTAAAATCAAGCCAGTGGTAGAACGACCAAATTAAGTAATATCAGCCGTTTATTTGGATGCCTAAATACATTTCCCTTTAAAAACAAAAACAAAAACAAAAACAAAAACAAAAGCAAGCACTCAAATAGCAGCCTCAAGCCAAACTCCCCAAGCTCCTCTCCGCTGCCTTGTTACTCAAGTACAGGCCATCAGAGGGAGCACTGGCTCCAAGCTGTGTTGCTTTTTGCCTGTTTCATTAAGCTGATGGCACCTAGAACTTTGGGAATTTAAATCACCCTCCTGCCCACAGACACTATTCTTCCTAAAGAAAATTCAGGTTCTCTGCTAAAATTTTTGGAAGTACAACAAAGGCTTATCAAAAATTTTCAAACATTTGGAAACTGGACAACGAACAAGAAAAGAAAAAATAACTAAAAATAAGTAATTCTGAACTCTATTACAGCATTTAAACATGCACATTTAAGGCCACCTTCTCCTGCTGCTAGAAGACTGTCAACTGCTAAAAAGACGGAAAGTGACAAAGATTTCAATCCTAACCCTGGCTGCTCAGAGAACTGCAGATGCAGAGAATTCACATGCTCTCAATGGCAAGAGGCTGCTAAAAACCCTGGCAGGTGAACTAACGGAAATAACACATCCGAGTTCTAAGTACTTACCCTCTACAAAATGATGAACTATCTCATGCAGATAAAATCAGTAAACTCAAAATACCACAGAAGAGTCTGGTAATTTGAACAGCTAATTTACAAAACTGCAATGCCTGTACATTTTCAGAGGACAACAATCTTAAATGTACCCTCTTCAGAATTCAGTTTACTGAGATTATGAAACCCAAAATGATAAAATCGGCTATTGCAAATAATTTAATTTCTCCAATCATTGTTCTATACCTGTTTCAAAAAATATCACAGAACTCACAAATGTGTTTAGATGTTATTTTGTGACACAGAGGCACAGATAACTACATACTTGAAATCGATAACACTGGTCAACCAGGAAAAAAAAGACTAAGTGAATGTGTAAAAACAGGTATTTAGGATGGCACTACAGCGTTAAAATGATTATGTAAAATTACAATTATTTTGAGAATAATTATTCTCATCACGCCATGAAAAGAAAAAGGCCTTAAAATTCTGGTGAAAACATCCCTAAGTAAACTTGGGAAGGTTACAATTCCTATACCTGTTTTATCTATAAAGCAAGTACCTTCTGTCACTATAATCCTTTAAAAAATTAAAGTTCTGCAGTCGTATTTTTATTGACCAAAAAAGGTCTTACCTTCGATTCATTTTCTGGGGTTTCTTTTTCCTGCCAATTCTACCTCAGTAAGTGAAGCACTGCCAGTAATTTTAAAAGCATCTCCCTCTTTTGTCACTGGTTTATTCTCTGGAATACGTCCCTACGCGACCACCACCTTCCTTTCTCCGAAGATTTTACATTTGCATATGATTTATTCCACTAGCAGTTGCTAATTGCAGTATGAAATAACTTCCAGATTCTACTATGGGAAGCATGGGGCATTCTGCGGATCCTTGGAATTCTGAGCTGGAAATGATCAACCCGTTCAAATGCTCACAAAATAGACTTCGGTTAGGCTCCGTGCAGCAACGAAAACATAAGTCTACGTTATTAGAACCTCTTCCATTCCCTCTAAGAAGCAGTGAAGCTGGGCAAAGTTAAAACCGCCTGCATTCTAATCCAACCTCTGTCACATTGGACAAGCCGTTACACTGAACCTCCTAGGGCCTTAAGTTTCCTGAGCAGTGAAATGGGAGAACAGCATCTATCTCACAAACTTATTAGAGTATGAAATGAATTAACACATGCAAAGAGGTTAGAATCGTCCGTGTGTGGTGACAGTCATTAGACATTTAGAGAGTTATTATTGCAGGAAGGCACTAACTTTAAAATCAAACACACACGACTTCTCGATTTTCGAGTGCGACTACTTGGCCTGCGGGCCTGGTCCGCAGAATCCCCACAGCCTGGTTCGTACGGAACACGCGGGGACACGGCAGGCCGAGTGCCAGGGCCCGCCTAACGCGTCCTAGGGACTCCTTAGAGACGCGCGGGACATGCCGGCCCTGGTGGCAGGTTAGGGCACGAGCACCCCCGCGGAAACCTGACACGGCCTTAGGTTCAGTGCCGGTCTCGGGCTCCGACCGCGCAGCCCTGGCACGCCCGGGCCGTCCAGACACGGAGGGGCAGCAACACGCGGCTCAGCAGTCTGCCAAGCGTTCGTCGCCGTCTCTGGGCTCTGCCGTCCGTAACGCGAACGGACGACTCAACTCTTCTCCCTCCCGGGAAGGTTTTGCTTCTCCCCCCTGCAGGACTGCGTCCAGGAGCGGAGCGGGCCCGCCGCCCGCCAAGCGGCCGGTGTGTTCGTTGGGCGGCGGCGGGGCACACGTCGCCCGCCTCGTTCTCGCCGCACGGCTGCGGCTCCCCGCCAGACGAACACCCCCTCTGCAGGACCGCGTCCAGGAGCGGAGCGGGCCCGCCGCCCGCCAAGCGGCCGGTGTGTTCGTTGGGCGGCGGCGGGGCACACGTCGTCCGCCTCGTTCTCGCCACACGGCTGCGGCTCCCCGCCAGACGAACACCACCTCCAGCCGACGGGCCCCGGGAACCGAGCCGCCGCGGCCCGCGGTCACGCTCGCCCTAGGGAGCGCTCCGGTGCCGAAAACAAAGGCCCTTCGGCGGTCCCGCGCTCACCGGCGGCCCGTTTGGGAGGCAGGGAGGGGCCCGGGCCGCCGCCTTCACCTTCCCGGGGACGCCGCGCGGGAACAAAGCGCCTCCTGACCTTCAGGGCCGCGGGTGCAGTGGGAGC
>NW_011888968.1:311483-313155 GCF_000151845.1 Pteropus vampyrus | reverse complement strand
TCACGTCTCTTATGAAATTAGGTGACAATCCTTGTCTGCGTGCGCTGTGACTGGATTTTGTCTCCCGTTTCAGTCATGAATGAATTTATTTAAATGAAGATTTGTCACATCAAATGCGTTTTTCTGTTAAAGAGAACGAAGTATGAGAACGGGAGTTTCTGGGTTTCCCGGGGTGGCCATGATGAAGCAGCACAGACGGGGCCTCAAAAAAAAAAGGAATGAACTCTCTCCCAGTTCCGGGCGGCTCGTCTGAGATCGAGGGGTTCCAGGGCCGCGCCCCCTCCGGAGGCTCTAGGGGAGGGTCCTGCCTGCCTCTTCCAGCTTCTGGAGCTGCAGAGGTCCCTGGGCTTGTGGCTGTGTCACTTGTCTCTGCCTCTGTTGTCACGTGGCCTGTGTCTGTGCCTCTTCCCCTCTCAGAGACACAGTCGTGTTGCATTTAGGGCCCACCCCGCTCCAGTGTGACCTCCTCGTAACCTAACCGTCACGTTCGCAGAGACCCTAGTTCCAAATCAGGTCACGCCGTGGAGTTCCAGGTTGAAGTGAATTTAGGGGGACACTACTGAACCCAGTGCAATGTCTGTCCTGGAAACCCCAGCGCGTCCGGTGCCAGCTGCCTGCCCCCTGGGGAACGGGCCTGCCCTCTGCTTCCAGTGGCACCTGCACTGGGCACCTGATTTTCGGAGCCTCCACACTGTGTTAGGCCAAGCCCAGCGCTGTGGGGGGAGATCCCACGGCCCGCCTGTCACCCAGGGATCTGCCCTCACCATCCTGGATCCTGGCGAAGTCCCCAGCGACCTGGGGTGAGACACTCGGCCCCAGCAGCAGCCCCACGGGCCGCTGGGGGCCATGGGCTCCCGGCACCTAGGGCCTCGTGTCTGAAGGCGCCACACTCCCCCGGACCACGGGCTTCGGGGACCCGAGGAGAGGCTCCCGCTTCACACGGCTGCTGGACGGCGGGAACGGGCGCCCGTCTCCTGTTGAGACCCGTGCGTTCTGAAGGGCCTCATCACCTCTGACCCGGGCCTTAGACAAACACCCAGACGCTGCCCACCCCAGAGCCTTGCCGCTTGGCGGCTTTCAGGCGCCCACGGACACAGATGGTGCGGATTACCCCGACAGAAGCACCTGCAAACAACCTCCGCTGAGCCGGGTTCCTCCTTAGCCAGGAGGTGCCTGCTTTTCATGAGCTGAGGCGCCCATTGTGCCCTCACAGGCAGCCCTCCCGCCTGGGGGGACCCTGCCACCCCCACCCTGCAGTGTACGTTGTCACCGGCATGCGCCGCTCTGCGGGTCGACACCCTCCACAGCCCCCCGCTGCTCACAGCAAGGGGGAGGGGCGGGGCAGGCGTCGGCTTGTCTACGAGTCCTGCGATGATGCTGACTGCACCCAGGGCTGACAGGCACTGTGTGGTTCCCCAAGGCCCCTGGCCACCTCATGGGCTTCGTCTTCCCAGCACGCTGCCTCCACCAGGCTCTGAGCTTGTGCACACCTGTCGCGGCCCCTCTGCCTGGTTGGCAGCCTCCCTCCAGGGGATGTCCTGCCCTTGTCCTCTGCTCCTCGGCCACCCTTGGCCTTGTCAGCTGCTCCTCGCAGACCGAGCTCAGGATGGGCGCTCTGTCCTTCCCACCTAGGCAGCTGTGCCCCGCCTCAGCGACACTGAATGATGGCACC
>NW_011888968.1:303203-311273 GCF_000151845.1 Pteropus vampyrus | reverse complement strand
TCAGAGACACAGTCGTGTTGTATTTAGGGCCCACCCCGCTCCAGTGTGACCTCCTCGTAACCTAACCATCACGTTTGCAGAGACCCTAGTTCCAAACCAGGTCACGCCGTGGAGTTCCAGGTTGAAGTGAATTTAGGGGGACACTACTGAACCCAGTGCAATGTCTGTCCTGGAAACCCCAGCGCGTCCAGTGCCAGCTGCCTGCCCCCTGGGGAACGGGCCTGTCCTCTGCTTCCAGTGGCACCTGATTTTCGGAGCCTCCACACTGTGTTAGGCCAAGCTCAGCGCTGTCGGGGGAGATCCCACGGCCCGCCTGTCACCCAGGGACCTGCCCTCACCGTCCTGGATCCTGGCAAAGTCCCCAGCGACCTGGGGTGAGACACTCGCCCCCAGCAGCAGCCCCACGGGCCGCTGGGGGCCGTGGGCTCCCGGCACCTAGGGCCTCGTGTCTGAAGGTGCCACACCCCCCCGGACCACAGGCTTCGGGGACCCGAGAAGAGGCTCCCGCTTCACACGGCTGCTGGACGGCGGGAACGGGCGCCCGTCTCCTCTGTTGAGACCCGTGCGTTCTGAAGGGCCTCATCACCTCTGACCCGGGCCTTAGACAAACACCCAGACGCTGCCCACCCCAGAGCCTTGCCGCTTGGCAGCTTTCAGGCGCCCACGGACACAGATGGTGCGGATTACCCCGACAGAAGCACCCGCAAACAACCTCCGCTGAGCCGGGTTCCTCCTTAGCCAGGAGGCGCCTGCTTTTCATGAGCTGAGGCGCCCATTGTGCCCTCACAGGCAGCCCTCCCGCCTGGGGGGACCCTGCCACCCCCACCCTGCAGTATACGTTGTCACCGGCATGCGCCGCTCTGCGGGTCGACACCCTCCACAGCTCCCCGCTGCTCACCGCGAAGGGGGAGGGGCGGGGCAGGCGTCAGCTTGTCTTCGAGTCCTGCGATGATGCTGACTGCACCCAGGGCTGACAGGCACTGTGTGGTTCCCCAAGGCCCCTGGCCACTTCATGGGCTTCGTCTTCCCAGCACGCTGCCTCCACCAGGCTCTGAGCTTGTGCACACCTGTCGCGGCCCCTCTGCCTGGTTGGCAGCCTCCCTCCAGGGGCTGTCCTGCCCTTGTCCTCTGCTCCTCGGCCACCCTTGGCCTTGTCAGCTGCTCCTCGCAGACCGAGCTCAGGATGGGCGCTCTGTCCTTCCCACCTAGGCAGCTGTGCCCCGCCTCAGCGACACTGAATGATGGCACCGCCTTGGCCCAGCGGGGTTCTGGGCAGACCCTCTGACCCCATCCTGAGGAGGAACCGGAGATGTGGGGACAGCTCCCCGCATCGCAGCCCCGCGGCTCAGAACAGCTAGACCCCGACCAACCTAGCCCCGGAGGGGACCCTGCCCCTCACCTCTCGGGGGCGCGGCTTACGGAATGACCCCGGTGCTGGCAGGAGAGGGGGCACCGGACCTCAGCACCCCAACGTCCCTCCACAGGGCGTGGCACCAGACTGTGACGCACGAACAGAACGGGCACAGGGACGCACGCAGCGCGACTCAGATCTGTGGTGTGCTGGCAGAGCGGAGCGGATCCGCAGACCTCACAGCCTCGGGAGGAGTCCGGAGACAGTCCCCAAACTGAGGCGTCCCCACCTCTGAGGTGGCCTTCCACGGGCTCTCAGCCTCGACCTTACCCAAGCGGTTTTCTGCACGATTTCATCTTTAAAGAATGAGCCTGTGATGTTTTTATAATGAGGACATCAAAAGATTTCTCTTGGGGGAGAAGCGGGAAGACAGAGGCAGGCGGACCTGGCTCTTACAGCCGGAAAGTGGCCTCACGCACACGACAGACCCCCTCACGGGGGCCGACACGACACGAGGACACGCCCACCGCACCCTGGTCCGGAAGGCTCTGCCGCAGCTCATGAGGGTGCAGGCGGCGGGGTGGCGCTCCTCACCAGGCTGCCCGAGGTGGGCGGGGGAGCTCCTGGCGCGGGACTCTCCAGCCCCCCAGGCACCCTACTTCCCCAGGGTCCAGGGCGGAGGCTGCCCTCGGGCTCACCCTGTCCTCGGCAGCGTCGGGCAGGGCCTCGTTTTAAGGAATTTGATCACGAAGTTTCAAACGGAAAAGCAGAGCGGATAACCTGCGGAACAGCTGCCTGCCAGGGGCGCCGCGAGCGTTCTGCGTGGCTGGCTTCACGCACGGCGCGCAGTACGGGACTGCAGGCCTCGCGCCACCTGGTCCCCGATGTGGGACATCTATGCACACGGCGGCCACGATCACACTAACAAAATTAACAGAAATTCCTTAGTATCGTCCCATACTCAGTCCCTACGCAAATTTCCCCAGGCGTCTCCGCGGCCAGTTCGTACAAACCAAGGTTCATACTCGAGATGCGGTGGTTTCGAGCAAGTCAGGTCTGTCCCCTCCCCAGCCCCTAACAGGACTCCTGCAAGATGCCAGCTCAGGCGACGACTGCTCTTTTCAGCCACCACATCTGGGGTGACTTATTACGTAGCACCAGATAACTGACAGGAAGAAGTTTGTTTTGCTTCGTTTTAGGGTTTTCTTTTTTTACCGGTTTAAATCTCTCTGTATGTGAAACATTTATGAGGCTCGGAAGTCAGGCAGGTCACTGCCCAGAGCCCGTCCTCACTGCCTCAAAGCCATCGTGCTCCGCGTGTGACTGGGGGTGCCCCCAGGCGGCGCCAGGGACCCCGCTGACAGGCTGGTCCTGATCTGCGCCGTGCACAATGCCATGGTGAGCAGCACGTGCACGTGTCCCGTCATACTGTGCAGCTGTCTTTCGGACGATGGCCTACGAGTGCGGCAAAGGGACAGAGCACGGGCGCCTCTACAACAGGGCCCCGCCAGCCTCGCCCACGGGGGCGAGCTGCTTTGCACCGCCGTCACCGAAGCCCGAGGACTGCCTGGCATGGATGACTTCGTCGCCTGTCCTGCCGGAGCAGAGCCGATGCCAGGCGTGGTGGGCGTGAAGCAGGTGTGGGCTGGGCTGGCGCGGTCTCGGTCACGGTGGGTAAGCTTGCCACAGTTCAGGAGCCGATTCCGTCTTAGCGCCGGTGAGAAGGAATGCGAGCGGCGGGGCGAGGACCGCTCCCCACGCGGGGCCTGGTGGCACCCGGCTGTCCTGCCGTGTTGAGACCTCCCCGTCTCGACTGTCGGCTGCGTGGTTCCTGGGCTCGCTGGCGTGGTCCGCGGTGCTGGGTGGCGGCCAGGCCCGTCTGCTGAGCCAGCCTCTGCCTCTGCCCTGCCGAGGGGGGGCTGCTGCGGGGCTGCAAGTGTGTTTACTCATCAGAACCGGAGGGGACGACTGTGCGGCCTTTGTGTGGGGCGTCAGCGCATTCGGCCAGTTTGAGCCTGTCTTTTTCTTACTCAAATAGCTCCCAATGTGCCCACACACCAGAGATTAGCCGATAGCAATCTGCATGCGGGAGAGATTCCTGGGCTGGCTGAGGCAGCTCAACTGACCGAGCACCTAAGTGGTGACCTGCTGAGCAAGCAGCCGGCTGGCCGCTGCCATGCCGAGTGCGCGGTGACGGCAGAGAGGGTGCTGGCCTCACGGTGGGGAAGGCTTTATTACTGGCATCTCAGAGTGGGGATGGCGTGGGCCCCACGAACAAATTCTTAATTGAGGACCGAGGGCCACTGTAAACATGATCAGAGCAGGGACACTGTCACGGCCAACGCGGCGAGGGGGCTGGTGGCCCTAGAGACGGGGGCTGGCCGCCCGGCCCGCTCACTTGGAGCCTGCGTTCTGTGCCACCTGGAGGTACTCCTTGTGCAGCTTTTCCTGAGCATCGAACAGCTTCTTCAGCTTCTTGGCTTGCCCTTTGCTCAGCTCCTTGCCTTCCGTATCGTGTGTGGGCAGGCCCTGAAATGCCAAGAGCACAGACGGTCACCGAGGGGCCTGCCTTCCCCGTCCTGGGGCTGGCAGAGCTGGGTTTCCTGGCCAGACACGTCTGCCTGCCCGGGCGCCTTCTCTCTGTGGAGCTCTGGGCCCAGCGCACCCATGTGAGCCACTGAGACGTGGCCAGTGTGGGCTGTGAGGGACACTGCTCCCCTCAGGGCCGGCGGGGCTCGGTTCTGACGTGACTGGCTCAGGAACATGTAGCGAATACAGACGAGAGCCAGGACGGAAAGCCCACAGACCCGGAGGGGAACGAACGGCCAGGATGAAGGGCCCGGGGGAGTGGACACACCTGGGCCATGGCACTTCCGGCCAGCTTGTGTGGGAGACACGGCCGATTCATAGTTGTGCCCAGCTCAGCCCAGGCCACGACTCCCGGTGCCAGAGACCACTCGGCCACGGCGGGGAGGGAGGCGGCCCCAGACCTAAAACAGGAGCCAGGTGACCCCCCTCCCTTTGAGCAGAAACCGCTCACCCAAGGCTGAAAACTCCCGCCATCCCAGTTCAATGAGCCTCACAGAGTTCTGAAAGAAAAAGGGGTGCTTACGTTTTCATCAAACTTGGAATATTTGTCGGTTTCGGACAAGAACATCTCGCTGGGTGGGATCCTCATCTTGGCCAGCTTGGCTGCCTGGAACAGACACACGGTCACCGCCCCGAGCACACGCGGTGCTCACCCGGTGCGCGTCCGCTCCCACCCCAGCCCCGGGACGCAGCCGCTGCGGCAGACAGCAGGGTGGGTGGAGGCCCGGGGCAGAGAAGGCGGCGCCTCAGAACCAGGCTGGTGTCTGCCGTGGGCACAGTCACAGCGCCACCAAGTCTAGGAGAGCTGCCCGTCACAGCTTAGTGCCCTCGGCGCTTCTCTTGCCGAGGGACTGTCGGCCTCCCGGCGGGCACCGCTGGTGGACGGAGGCAGACGGGGTGCCAGCCGGGCCGCAGGGGTAGTGTCTGCCCGGGAAAGCCCCGGCCCCAACGGGCATCACCTCCTGCTCTTGCTTCTTCCTGGCGGCCTCCGCCTTCTTCCTCCTCTTCTCTTCTTCCACCTGGGGGGAGAGGACACGGCCCATGAGCAGGCCCCTCTCGGGTGGGCGGTGGCACAAGGCCCCTGCTGCCCCGCTGAGCTGCGGCCCGGCCCTGTGCTGGACTGTGACCCGGCCCGCCCCTCGGAGGGAGGCGAGCTGGTGTGAGGAGGCTTGGACGGCGCCCCGGGCCGGAGCGCATCCGTTAGGGCGCAGCCTGCTCGGGACAGAGGGGCGGCAGAGAACAGACGCCCCACAGTATGCGAGGAAACAGTGCGTGTGACCAGCCAGCCTGGGCGGGGCTCTGCCAGGCGGGCGCCAGGGACAGCATCTGAGGGCCAGGGGCGGATGGGAGAGGAAGGCAGAGGTCAGCAGGTGCCCAGGCACTGGGGTCAACTGCATAGGTAAAGGGCAGTGGAGGGGGCTGCAGGGAACAAGTGGACGCCCGCCTCCCTCCTGGCGGCAGCATCTGGGCAGGGCCGTGGCGGGGAGCCTTGGGCTTGGGTGTTGGGGTGGAGGCGGCAGGGCCAGGTGCCTGTAAGAGGGGGGCCCACGGCTGCCTCGGGAGGTCTGCCCTCAGTCACTGTGTGAGTAGACGTGCAGCCCCTGACAGAAAGGACAAACACGCTGGGGGAGTTGACATCACAAGTCTCTTCCTTGGACATCTTGGGTTTCAGGTGCTTCCTGGCCAAGCGGGAGGCTGGACCCGGAGGTCTGGGCACAGGCACGTCTGAGGCCGGGGAAAACTTGGGGGTCGCAGGCAGGTAGATGGCAGAGAGGCCCTGGGATGGTGAGGTCAGCCCGGGGGTAGGGGCTGGGGAAGGGGAGGCCAGCACGGAAGAGGAAGGGGAGCAAGGGTCCCAGAGAGCAGGGGGAAGAGAGGGAGATGAGGCTGGGCCACCGGGATGTACCCAGATGGCGACACTCACAAGGAGTGTGACTGGAGCAGTGGTCACGGGTGGGGACCGGGCCGTGCTGCCCGGGAGAGGCTGGGGGAGGGCAGGGAGGAGGGACGCGGGATGCTCAGGAAGCGCGTGGGGAGCCGGCCTTTGAAGCCAGCACGTGTCGCCCCCTGGTGGAGACGCTGCGGGGGGGGGGCTGTCTAGGAGGGCTGGAGGGGCACGGGCGGGGAGGCCACAGTCCCAGGCCACTCCCCCAGATTCGCTAGGATGGGAGTCCCTCAGTCTGGAAACACGGCCGGCAGACAGACGCCAGCTGCCACCACGGGGTGGGTGCCTCTGGGAGCCCTGGGCCAGCACCAGGACTGGCAGGGAGAGGGGTGTGGTCGGCGGGGCTCAGCGCCCCACGAATGCGCCTGGCTGGGGAGCTGTGTGGACCGCTCCTTAGCCAGCCCGGCTGGCAGGAGGCAGTCAGCCCTGAGTCACCTCTGCGGAAGGGCCACCGTGGGCCACACGTGGCAGCACCTGAGGAGAGGTCGGAGCCCGACACAGCTGGGGTGACAGAACGTGACACTGGGAGACATAGGCAGGCAACGCCCCAGATCCCCAGACCCTCTGATCATGCCGAGCTTGCAGACCGTTCACCAGTCCAGCTCGACCCGGAACTTCCCAGGCAAGAATCTTCTGGCCCCGCCAACAGCTCCTCCTGGTGGCCGCACCGGCATCCCCCTGCCCACCCGCCCCAGCTCTTTCTCAACGCCCACGGAGGCCCTTCCTGGTCTGGGGGCAGCGGACCCCTGCGCCCCCCTCCCATGGTGCCTGCCCCCACTTCCTGCAGGGGCGGGAGTTCGGGGGTCTCTCCTTCTGCCGCCTGTGTCCCAGGGGCGCCTCATGGCTGCACCCAGCAGTTCTGACACCTACTGTGTGTGTGTTCCTGTCTCTCTGGGACACTGAGGTCCCTCGCAGCAGAGGCTGTCCTGACCCACTGTGGCCCGCAGCCCCAGCTCAGGCCCCCGCCACGGAGAGCACAGCGCACAGCAGGGCCCACGCAGGAGGGCGAGTGCCAGGCGGGGGGCTAGCGGAGCTGTGGCTGCCACACGTTCTACCCAAGCAGCCAAGGAGACGCCACTTCAGGGAAGAGCAAGGTGTGGCCACACGTGCCAGCTCCGCGGCTTATGAAAACTGACTAATTTTGCCTTAAAGTCTGGGAATTTTTAAAAGAGTTTCTTCATTAGAAGATAAATTTTTTGTCACCAAGTTGTCAGTTACCTAGCTCATTAAATTTTCCTTCTGATGCTTATAAATCCTGGAATTTTAGTAAATGTGTAAACACTGACTCTTAAATGGCAAAGTATGCAAACTCAGAGGTTTTTACATTTTTGATAAATATCAAGGTCAAGTCATTTAGTTTTTTTACTGACCTTTTTCTTTTCTTCTCTCTCTTTCAACAGAGTGTCCCTGTCCACCAGCTTGACCACGGTTGGCAGTCCTGAAAGGCAAGTGGCCGTGAGGAAAGCCGAGGCCTGGCGTCCATCCTCCCTGCCGGCCCTGTCCCCCCGACTCCCCTGGCAGCCCACCAGGCCCCCAACCTGCGGCTGCACCCAAGGGTCCCCTGGAGAAAAGCAAGGTGGGGCCCCTTTCCTTATTGCTGATGACAGGAAATGCAAAAGTTGTAAAATAAGACATGTCATTTGAGTCTTTAAAACCTAGTAGTTTTCTGTGTAGCATCCGCCACAAAGTCAAAAAACAAGCTGAGAAAGCCACAGACAATCACATGACACAGGCTGTCTCAGAAGTGACAGGTCATCAGAAAGGGTGGCCAGAGGCCCAACAGAAACACGAGCAACGGGCAGCCAGGCCGCGGGGGTGGACACCCCAGTGCCTTTCAAACAGGAAGGGCTGGTGAGGACACCTAAAGTGACACCGCAAGGCCCCGCCACCCCCCAGCTCTGGGGCTCCTCAACACAGAACGGACTCGGTGCCTCAGACCGCTCCCGCTGTCCTGCGGCCCTTCAGGCCCAGCCCCTGCCCCAGTGGCCTCCCGCCTCCCTGCCCGTCACGCTGAGGAAGTGGCCGAGCGGAACCCACCTTCGTGATCCTCCAGCCGCACCCCGAGCTCGGGCAGGACGTCGTCCCGCAGGGCGTCACTGAGCTGCAGGACCTCAGGGACTGGGGCAAAGGGACAGGGTCAGTCCGATCCTCTGTGGGAAGCAGGGAAGCCTGGGACCACCACCCA
>NW_011888968.1:292138-302173 GCF_000151845.1 Pteropus vampyrus | reverse complement strand
GCAGCTCGACAACCCAAACCACAGTGGTTGGCGCAGAGGCGGCCTGGGCTGACGAGCCCCGGTGTGGCCCAGGCCTAAGCCTGCCCCTGGCTGCGGGGACGCATCCCTGCAGGGGAGGGGTTGGACTGCTGGAGTTTGGGGTCTTCCTCTGCACCCACGCAGTGAGACAGCAGGGTGACCCAGGGAGGGACGAAGCCTCGCATCGCTGCTGGCCTCGGCCAGCGTACCTTTGGGCTGGCTCCCCAGCGGCCCAGCTGACCACACCAGCGCACCGTGGGCCATCAGGACCGAGGTGGTTCAAGATGTGGGAGCTACCGCCTCTGCTCCTACAACAGCTGGGGTTTGGAAGGTAACCGTGAACTTCAAATGGTGTGACTTGTACGTCTGCCCTTCGGCCCACAGCCTCCCCTACTGCACTTCCTGTGGCTGCCCGCTCCAGTGAGCTGGGTCAAAGGGCCCACTGAGGTCGCTGGGGACCCGTGTCTATCACCTTCTGAAGGCCCCACAACACAGCCACGGCATTTAAAATTGAAAGCATTTCTTAAAAGTTCAAAGGCAGACTATCTTTAACCTAGAAGTTCTTTTTTAAACAAAGAAAACAAATATCTAGAATCACTGCCAAAGAGAATAAAGCAGCTATGTGACTTTTCCTTTTAAAAAGCACCAAAAAAAGTTCACATACAGCCAAATCTAGAAGACATCACAGCGACAACTAATCTAAGGCTGGCAAAAGCCACCGGCGACGTGGGCGTGGACTCTGGCAGGACTCCTGACAACACTGAACGGCTTTCTCTCCGGAAGTCAGTTCTTGGGGAGACGGCTGTGAACGCTGCCTGCAGGCGGTGCCGGCTGTCACCAGGACCCAGGATTCCCAAGGCTTTGCCTTTCCACAGTGCGCTCGTTTAAATCACGGTTGTTACACTTAAACCACTTAAATGTCTACACAGACCTAACCGCACAATTACAGAGCGCTCCTGGCAGGAGAGGCGTGCGAGTTCGCGTGAGATGAATCTGAGTGTGCACTTGTCACAGGTTATGGCTGTCACTCAGCGGAAACTCTACACCGGCCACACGCTAACCACGAAAGCGCCAACCATCGCCGATGGGCTTCCTCACACACAGACCCAGCGGCCGGCGCAGCCCACGCGAGGGCTCGACTTGTCCCATCTAGTGGTCTCCCAGGACTAGGCTCAGATCGCACAGCAGCACAGGTGCCCCCCACCTAGCGGTCCGTGAGGAAGGCTGTCATGGCCCCGGCTGACCTTCCACACAGGGGCCAGGTCGAGACACAACCCAGGGTGGGTGTGGCCGGCCCAGTGTGGGTGGGACCTAATGCCAGTCTCCAAATGGCCACAGGTTTGGCCCAGGAGGGAAACGGGACCGGGAGGGAGGACTCTAGGCAGGAGGGGCCCTGGCGGTGGGTACTGTCTCTGGGCGGGGTGACCCAAGGCGGCCCCGTGGGGAGGCTCCCTGGCCCAGGCAGGCTCTACTCACGTCCAGGCTGGTTCCGGGTCCTCCCACCGGGAAGCCCAGGGAGCTCTCCTCTTCTATGGCCCCAAAAATCTAGAAGAAACAGGCGTGCAGGGTGAAGAAGTCCCAAGGGACAACAGCCTGCAACGGGGCCCACGATGCATGCAGCTGCGCGTGGGGGAGGCAGCCGTGTGGGTGGCCTGGCCGGGGAGCAGATGGGCCGGCAGCTCCCGGAGCAGAGCCCCGGCCAGGGTGCCCCATCTCTCTGCTCAGGATGAGTCTTGGCTCTGGCCGTCCTCGCGGCCTCTCTCGCCCAAGGCCACTTCCGACGGGGAACCAGGAGGGCGGCATGTCACCCTCGGGTCCTGCATGCAGCAAGACCCCGGAACTGGCCAGCACCAAGGTGGTGCTCCATGTCCAACCTCAAAACGGGAGGGAAACTGAGGCACAGAAGCACAATCGCTCCACGCGAGGACGGTGCACGCGCCTCACGTCTGCCGCCCAGAAGCACGGCAGGGACTGAGGGGGACAGAGCGCTCCCCGCTCGGCACTCCGCCCCGGCTCACCTTCAGCATGTGCGTGAGGTACAGGGCGATGCTCTCCAGCAGCGTCCGGCTGGGCCTCCTCCTGGCGGCCTTCCGGGCGGCCATGTAGAGGTTGCACTGGCTGACCAGAGCCCGCATTTCCTCCAGGACGGTGCGTGTGTCGATGTTATCGCACAGGGCTTCGTGCACCGCCGCCTTCTTGTCATAGAAGCTGAGCAGGAAGAGAGAGGCCCGGGAATGTCAGCGGCGTGAGGCACCTCAGGGCCTCTCCGTGCGGCCTGGAGCCCCCGGCCCCGTCGTCGGTGGGTGTGGCCGCGCCTGCACACCCAAAGGGGGCCCCACCTCTCGTTCAGCTCCGCCTCTTCCTTCTCCCACTTTTCAAACTGGCCGGTGGCGTCGACGGGAGCGCGAAGGACGTCCTTCACGTTTAAGAAGAACTCCTACGGTCAGAGTCCGGAGGAGCAGCACTGAGACGGCTCTCCCATCGCAGAGCCAGCTGCAAACGCGCTCTTCCGCGCCAGGCGGCACCCGCAAAGCTCTGTGCGTCGGCCCTGCCCGAGCCCGGGAGGGGGTGTGGGGGCCCCAACGCTAGCGCCTTCGCAGACCTGCCGGTCAGGGGAAGCGACCGCGAGCTGCTTTCCCCGCCGGCACGTGGCCGCTCCCGCCTGCGTCCGGCTCTCGATCAGCGAAAACAGGAAGCAGGCGGCAGGTCCATCTCGGTGACCAGCGGCGCCCTGGGGAGACGGGCACTTACGTTCATGAACTTCTCAAACTGCAGCGCGGACTCCATGGTGTTGCTAGAGTAGTCTAGCGTGTCCTTCCACGAGTGCATGAGGAAGGCCAGGCGCAGCTGCCGTGCTGTGGGCAGAAGGGTGCCGGTCCCCTGAGGTCTCGAGGTCCCAAGGTCCCCCGAACCGCCACCGCGTGTCCGGGAAGAGCTGTGCTGGCGCACGGGGCAGCCGACGCTTACCTGAGTGCTTCTTCAAGGCGTCTTTGATGGTGATGAAGTTCTTGAGGGACTTGGACATCTTGCAGCCTGCGATCGTCAGGTGGCCTGTGTGCAGGAAGTAGCGGACCCAGCAGTCGTTTTCGAAGTAGGCCTGGGTGGAGAGACGGGCGGGGCGACCGTGCTGAGCGCCCGTGTCTGCGGGGAGGGACTGCCCGAGTCAGCGGGCCGGGAGGTGACGGCTGGGTGGTGTCCAGGCCCGTCCACTGCCACAGCCAGACCGTGAACGTGGTGAATCAGACTAGATGAGCAGGGTTCACGTTCCCACCAACAGAACCCGCCGTGGGCCAGGGTGTACTCAGTGTCCCCTGGCTGACAGCCCGACTCCTCCCACCGCGGTGGGGGTGCCAGGCCCGCCCCCCTGGAACAAGCCTACCTCCGACTGCGCCAGCTCGTTGTCGTGGTGGGGGAACCGGAGGTCGAAGCCCCCTCCGTGGATGTCCATCGAGGCTCCCAGGAGGGTGCCCGCCATGGCGGAGCACTCGATATGCCAGCCCGGACGGCCCTGGCAACCAAACGACACGATGGCCGGCCCGTCTGACCTCCAGCCTCCACGTGCCCCAGCGCTCATGACCCGCGAAACCCCTGAGCTTTACGGGAGCAGGAGTTAGGTCCCACACCCAGGCGCCGTGGGGAGCCCGCTCTGCAAAGCCCCCCACCGACTTCGCAGAGGCCGAGGCTGTGCCAAGGCCCATGTCATTTCCAGAACTCCGCAGCGCCCGATCAGGGGCAGAGGCCCATCGGTACTGCCGTCCCAAGGACTGCGGGGGGTGGGGTCGTCCTGAGAGCGTGTCATGCTTGGGGCCGAAGTCCGTCAGGACAAGGGGCCTCCAAGGTGCGCCGACAATCCAAACCCCCAGCTGTAGCTGGGTAGACGGAGGCCCCGGAGGGAAGTGCCTGCCCAGAGGCCCGCGAGGCTCAGCGGCATCGTGTCCCCAGGACGGGGCAGTCCTGCGGTGCTCCGGTGAGGCGCTCTGCCCATGACCGGTCCTCGCCACGCCCGCCCCAGCCTTCCGGGGCACTCACCCTTCCCCACGGGCACGGCCAGGACGGCTCGCCCGGCTTGGAGGCTTTCCATAGGGCAAAGTCGCTGGGGGACCGCTTCTCGCTCAAGCGGTCCGCTGAGATGCTCAGGTCGCCTGCAGACACAAGGGAGGGGTCACTCTGTGCAGCCAGGTGGTCGTCCCCCCTCAAAGCCGCTCCTGGCACTGCCTGGCACTCCTTCCGGCTAAGCTCCGCTTATCAGCGTGGTCGAGCCCGCCCTCCAGCTCACTGCCTGGGGTTTGGTGCCGCCCTAGTGCCAACATTTACGAAGCGCTAGTCACAAGCTCAGAAGCCTGGCCCGCTTCTGTGTCCTCCCCACACCCTCGGCCCCCACCGTGGCAAGTGACGGCGCTGAGGCCTAGGGTATGAGGCAGCTTGGGGACCCCAGCTAGCGCATAGCCCACAGGGCTCTCAGCTGTGGTTCTGGGCGGGAGCAGGATGAGCTGAGCCTGCCGCGTGCGAGGGAATCTTGGGCTGGAGGTGGCAAACCGGGACACTCACTGTTCCTCTGCGTTCGTCATGGGGGGTATGGGGATGGTAGCTACAGAGTGGCCTCTGAATGCCAAGAGCAAAAGGGAGTGACCCGGTTTCCTGCACAGGTCCCCAGGGAGCAGTCAAGGCCGGTCACTAGGGGCCAGGCCCGAGCCAGCCTATGCCTGGCTGGAGCGATGGGAAGTAACCTTTCTCCGGGAAGGGGATGCACGGTCACCCCAGGAGAGTCCCAGACCGCAGGCAGGACCCACGGAGCACATCAGTGCCGTGAAAATGAAAACCCGCCAGCACGGCCCATCCCTGTGGCCCCGGTGGTGACTGGAGGACAGGGCGCAGCACTGAGGGCCCAGAGGCCCCTTCCCTGGCCCGTGTTCCAAGTGCTGCTGTCTTCTGGGTGCTGTCACCCCTCATGGGAAACTCCGGAACGGGGAGGACATTCTCAATGCCGAGCGTTGCAGACACAGCACAACCTCACGAACGCCACTGTCCAAGCATCGGGCAGCGCACGGACGCCGCCCCGAGGACAGGCGGGAGCGAAGGCGTTACTCATCGGCCACCTGTATGAGTCCAGACGGGTCCTGCGTGTAGAATGCTTGCACGGCACGGAAAAGGACCGGGAAAATGCCACAGTCGTACACGTGGTGACAACCGCCGTCCACGTTTTGTTGTGCTGACTTGCATATTGGTGTCTTTTTAAATCAATTCCAATAAAACCAGGCACAGCAAACGAAGAGGGCAAATTGTACTCCAGTTTCCTAGTTTCTCAGTCTTTGAGTGCGTTACCGCGTCATCAGAAATTACTCGAAAACATAATTTGATACGGTGCTTTGACGTTCTTTTAGCCACTCTTTACATGACAGAAAATGTGCTTTTAGGTTGTTAATGTTTTGTTATGGACATGGGAATATATCTGGCTTTTATGAAAAACTTTGTAACAAAAATGACCTTGATCTCTGTCACAGCCCTCCCCATTCTTCACCAACGTCATGATTTGGTGATAACTGTTATTTGCTCCCGATTCTTGAAGAAAGAACTAAATCACACAATCCTCTCCCTCCCCCTCCTGGTGTCGTTTCTCATCTCCCTCCCAGAGGCAACCGGTACGCGGCCCCAGAGTGTCAGGAGAGTTTGTCACTGTCACCCCATGGCGCCCTGTTCTACTCAGCAGAGCAAGCAGGCTGGCCCACAGGGGGCCCGGGTCCCCACCGGCACACGCCGCCTCTGTTAGAGCCCCAGTGTTTAGATGAAAGGTGACACTTCCCAGGTCTCCTTGCAGTGACGGGCCATGTGGCCAGGTGCGACCACGGGTGGAGGTGGAAACGCCCCTAGAGGGAGGGCACGCCCCTCCCCGTCCCTTGGCTGTTGGGTTCTGCGCCTCTTATCCCTGGAACTTAAGCCGGTTCTGAAGTCAGTCTGCAAGAAAACGGGCCCGGCACAGGTGCTGTCTAACAAGAACCGTCAGCTGGGTCGGACGGCGTGCTCGTCACACAGCTCCCGTGTGCTCCCGTGGTTCTGGAAGCGTCCTCGTCCACGTGACCGTTGGAGGCCGGGCGCCTCGCCGTGCTCTCCTGCGTCTGTGCAGGTGTAACCCTGGCTCCGGCCGGTCTCCACAGCACGTCGTCAGGCTCGGCTTCCTCCTCACGGACCCACGGATGCTCCGCTCGCTCGTCAGTCCTGCCGGAAGTGCTTCTATTTTTCCGTCTTGCTGAAGAATAGGCTGTCAACCTCTAGAGTTATTTCCATTTTATCTTTATTTCCTTTCGGTCTGCCGTTGTTCTGGTCCAGCTTCCGCATCTGTCGCTTACCTCACTTAATTCGAACCCTTCTGTTTTGCAATTGCACGGCACTTAAAACCACAGAGCTCCTTGAACCAGCACGTCAGCTGCACCCCCCGAGTTTTGCCACATGGCGCCTGCCTGCTGTTCGGGTAAACCTTCCGCTATCTGCACCTGGTCCTCCGTTCCTGCAGGCTACTGAGGAGTGTGATTTCACACAGGTCTGTAAGTTTTAAATGTCCCCGGTGTTGACACCGAGTCATTCATCGCGGCCACAGGATGCGGTCCCCATGCGAAGCCTCTCTTTGGGATTTGCGGGGACTCCTCTCCGGGGCCTGCTGTGTGGTCCTGTGTGAGCTTAAGGGAGTGGACGTTCCTTATTCCTGGGTGTGAAGTTCTGATCCGTTAGACTGGCCACTGATGTGTATTTCTATCCTGTCACATCCCGGCGAGTCTTGGCGGATCCACCCACTTCCGGAACTGCACAAACCCCCTTCCAGGTGCGGCCGTGTTTACTTCGTACACTTTGGGGATGCGGACGCCATGCTGTCTGGTCCCAAGTCCGTGACCTGGGGACAGGAGTTAGCATCACGCAGTCACCTCCCTTACTCTGATGACTGTCTGCAGCCTCAAATGCCGCCGGGTCTCCTGTCAACACCGTTAAAGCAACAGTCTAACTTCTCTTAACGTTTCTGTGTTGCCTTGTTTTGTTTTTGGTTCTGGTGTTTCTTTAGAACAGAGTCCTAGAGGTGAAATTACTTGATCAAAAAGTATAAACATTTTCATGGCCAAACGGCCTTCCCGAGACGCTGGAGGGTAAACGCGGCGCGCGCCCCGGCCGTGAGCGAGCCACCCCGCAGCGTGGGTTCTGTGGTTCGTCCCCACGTTGTCAGGGACTGAGAATGGAGGCGACACTATGAAAGACAAACACAACTCGACTTGGTCCAGAAAGAGCCTCTGTCTATGTTTAGAATATTTAGATCAAGACAAACAAAGGAAAAAAACAAAAATAGAAAAAGCAAAACCGAAAAATAAAATGAGAACAAAAAGATGGGCGTGGGGCCGGCTGTCCCTCGCTGAGATGAGGAAGCAGCCGCTTCGGGCTGCTGCCTGGCACTGCACTCGACGGCCTGCTCGCGCCTGCACGCCGGGGGGCCTGAGCGGGGAGGTCTGGCCCGGGTCCCCATCTGGCATTTCCTGAGCGCCTTTTAAAATGACAACTCAGAGTGGAGCCCAGGAAAAATCAGTGACCTCCCCAACCCCCTTTAAAGTAGCAGGTGCTCATCACCCCGCTCTATCTCCTGCTCGCCGGTGACCTGAAACGGAGGGCTGCCCTCCCCTCATCGCGCCTCGGCTCTGGGACCCGTCACGATGCACTCGGTGACTGTTTCCTCCGTGTGCTTCTGCTGTGCCTTCGCCAAAATGGCCCCGGGTTTTCCGGTCCCCAAAGTGAGAGCTCAAGGTGCTGAGGGAGCGACCTGCCGCTGTGGGGGGGGGAGGGTGGCTTGCGCCTCATCGGGCCCTAACCTGCATCTCAGCGCAGCAGCTCCCGGTGCCCCACCGTCCACGCTCATGCGCCTCACCGACACCCCGGCCCGAGCGCTCTGGGGCCCTGAGGTTTGCGCTGTTTCCCAGGACAGCTCTGAACGTGCAGCTGACCCCGAACGTGGGTCGGGGCACCGGCCCCACACCCAGTCGGAAATCCATGTATAGTGTTGGACTCCCCGCAAAACCTAACGGCCGATAAACGGCCTACTGCTGATCAGAAGCCTCGCCGAGCGCATAAATAGCCTAGTGACGCGCGTTTGTCGGGTCTATGTGTTCCATGCTGTGCTCTCACAATAAAGTGAGCCAGGGAAAACGAACCGTCGTGAAGAAAACCACATGGAAGAGAAAGTACTCATTTACTGAAAACACCCCGTGCCACTGGCCCTGCGCAGTTTAAACCTAGCATTCAGGATCAGCCGTCCTTACAGTTTACTGATTAGAAAATTATGCATTTCACGGGCTCGGTGTAGAAAACTCCCTGAGGCCCTTCAGGTGAAAAGGTGCCACCCCCACCCCACCTTCGCCACCCCCCTCACCTTCTCCCTCCTGCAGGGCTTTCTGATCCCCGACGGCCTCAGGCACCAGCTTCCCGTACGAGTGTCTCTCGCTGGACGCAAACTTCACTGTGTCAAAGTACACGGACCCGTTGGAAGCGTAGCTGGGAAACAGAACAGAAACAGGGTGCGTGTGGCAGACCCAAAGGTGGCCGGAGCTGTCCCAGGAGGCACGGCGGGCGGCAGGCTGCATTCACTCAGCCTCTGCCCCAGGCCACCGTTCCCAGCACTAGCTGCGAGGTCTTGACACCACGGTGCTGGTGGGCGGGGCAGAGACATGGCAGGGCCGCATCACCCAGCAGGGGCCGAGTCCTCACTCCCCGGGCAGCCTGTCCCTCTGCACACGACCTTCTGCCGCGAATCCTGTGACCATGCAACTCTCGCCTCTGAGACAACACGGTCCTGGGTCGTGCTCTCAACTTTCTGTCTACGTTATACCCACCTACGTGGCCCAGCCAAGGCTCTCTGCCTCCCAGAAGCCCGGAATGATCTGTCTCCTGTCATCTTGGCTTGGTCCCTATCACACGGTCCTGTGTCACCGTGCAGCGACCATGAAAAGGGGGCACCCATGCTGCCCTGGGCCCCTCACTTGGCTGGGGGTGCGGCTCCCTGGGGCAGGGGAGAAGTCCCCTGGCGTAGGGCACGGCGAGCAGGGGCCGCACTGGAGATAGGCACCGGCTGCCATCCGTGCTCCCACGTGCCGACTGTTTCAGAAAGTGCTAACTTCAGAGCCTCGCAAAGTGATTCCCGCAGTCGGAAGGTGCCAGAATGGCAGACGCGGGGCAGGGCAGCCCTCCGGCCCAGGGCAGGGGCGGCGTGTGCTGGAATCCCACCAGGCAGAGAACACTGGACACCGCCGGCCCTGCCTCGGGGGGCCACACGAGGACGAGCGCCCTCAAAGGGCCGATGCCGCCGAAGACCTGGCAGGGCCCACGCGCACCAGCGGCTGCTTCGGTGGCCTTAACTGTGGGCTTCCTAGTGGATGGCGGGCCAGCAGCTCCCCACACCTCTCGCCTTTGCCACAGTCCCCAGGGCAGGACACGGCCGAGCAGGGGTGGCCCCAGGTCCCAGGCTGGGCCCCAAGCGGTGGGAGCAAGCCTGCCGGGGGCTCGGGGCGGGCGGACTGCAGCCAGCACGGCCCCCCTGCTCTCCCTCCCTGCCCTGGACACGGCGGAGTCTGTACGGCCAAACAGCGGCTTGAGCGCAGCGGAGCCGCGGCGCCGAGGGATGTCGAGGCTCTCACGCTGCGCCCCTCAGGCTGAAAGCGGAGAAGCCTGCTGAGGGAGCGCGTGCCACGAGGTGGCGAGGCTGGGACTCGACTGTGCTCCCGTGTGTGTGGAGCAGTCCTCACCCCCAGCGCCCTGGGACGTGACTGCACGCGAGTCTCTAAGGGGGCAGTTAGGGAGGGCCCTCGGCCAGCACGCGGCTGACCTCGTAAGGAGGAGGCCAGAACTCAAACCGTGCTCAGTGCCAAACGTGGAGGGACAGGGAGATGGCGGCCGTCTGCCAGCCAGATCCTCCCACACGGCCCCCGGCACCGCGCTCAGGCCTCTGGACTCCAGAGCCGTGAGCCGACACCCTCTGCTGCCCCGGGCACTCGC
>NW_011888968.1:286990-288748 GCF_000151845.1 Pteropus vampyrus | reverse complement strand
AGGCAGAACCGCGCCGAAGACGCCATCGGGTGAGAGGAGAGAGACGAACGGGCCCTCTGCGAATGAGACACCGACGCGGAGTCCACGCGCCCAACGAGAGAACTAGCGGGTGCAAAGACAGGACCGAAGAAGTCGCCCGAGATGCAGCAGAGGCAGGAAGGGCGCCGCGCAAGGCAGGGACGAGACACAGGATAGAAAGAGAAGACGCGACCTCCAGCTAATGGGAACCCGGGCGGAGAGGAGAGGGGACAGAGGACACGTGACACCGGACAACGCGTCTGAGACTTTTCCCTCTAAGGGGGCAGTTAGGGAGGGCCCTCGGCCAGCACGCGGATGACCTCGTAAGGAGGAGGCCAGAACTCAAACCGTGCTCAGTGCCAAACGTGGAGGGACAGGGAGAGGGCGGCCGTCTGCCAGCCAGATCCTCCCACACGGCCCCCGGCACCGCGCTCAGGCCTCTGGACTCCAGAGCCGTGAGCCGACACCCTCTGCTGCCCCGGGCACTCGCGGCCCTGCTCCCGGGCCCCGACCGAGACGGGCGACCGCTCTCCTGGGGGACTGTCCGGGAAGGCCGTGTGGCCTGAGGGGGCCTGGGCTCACCCGTAGCCGTTGTCCACGATCTTCTGGACGAAGCTCACGATCTCTGGCACGTACTCGCTGACCCGGGTTAAGACGTCCGGAGGAAGGACCTGCGGGCGACAGCAGCAAGGCCTGGGCCCTCCCCCCGCGAACATCAGCCTGGGGCGCACGCTCCAGGACAGCGGCCCCTCGCGCCCCCGCGGCCCGGAAGCACGGGCGGGCGGCCGTGACACTCACGTTCAGGGCTGCCATGTCTCTGTGGAATTCGCCTTCCCAGAACTGGGGCAGTTTGGAGAAAATGGAGTTGTCGGTCACCTCGCTGCCCAGCGTGGCGTCCAGCCACTCGGACAGCAAGTCCTTCGCTTCCTCCAGCAACACCTGCAGGAGAGAAACGGAGCCTCCCTCGCGCCCCGCTCTACCGGATCCCGGCGGCGGGGCGCTCTGCTCCACCCAGGCCTCGCGCTCAGAGGCGCGCTGAGCACGGCCCGGGTCCGAGACGAGCGGCCCTCTCCGGGAGCCCCCACGCTCCCATGTGTGGCTCAGCACGGGGACCCACGTGGGCTCGAAAGTGGCAGACTCGGTGGCGCGGTGTGTCTGGAGCCCCGACCGCCACATGCGGAGCAGCATGGCGGGTGGAGTGGGCAGGGGTGCCCGCGGGGTGCTCGCCCGCAGCTGCACGCCTGAGCGCTTAGAACTCACGACAGGAGGTGGCAGGCGGTTGGGAGACGGGCAGAGCCCCCGCCCTGGAGGGAGGCCTCGAGGCCCACCAAGCCCTGGTGGTCAGGCGTCACCCACTGAAGAGGCCGGCCCCACGTCCCGCCCCACGACGGAACGACGTCTGTAAAGGCTGTGTCCCATCACCGTGGCACTCGCACTGGGTGGCAGAAACGTCTGCCTGTGACATGTCCAAGCCCCCCGGGGCGGGGAACCCGCTGCTCTGCCTTGGAGGAATCTAGTGCTCTCGGCAGATGAACCGCAGTGGTGACATGGATGCGGGGACTGGCAGGCAGCCCGCGGTCCGCGAGTGGGGGGAGGGGTGCAGGAAAAGCAACCATGGAGGAAGGGGTGGGGACACGGGTGGGGCGGCGTGGGTAGGGACACACAGTGGGGCGGCGTGGGTGCGGACGCACAGTGGGGCGGCGTGGGTGCGGACGGACGCACAGTGGGGAGGCGTGGGTG
>NW_011888968.1:286007-286940 GCF_000151845.1 Pteropus vampyrus | reverse complement strand
AGGCAGAACCGCGCCGAAGACGCCATCGGGTGAGAGGAGAGAGACGAACGGGCCCTCTGCGAATGAGACACCGACGCGGAGTCCACGCGCCCAACAAGAGGACTAGCGGGTGCAAAGACAGGACCGAAGAAGTCGCCCGAGACGCAGCAGAGGCAGGAAGGGCGCCGCGCAAGGCAGGGACGAGACACAGGATAGAAAGAGAAGACGCGACCTCCAGCTAACGGGAACCCGGGCGGAGAGGAGAGGGGACAGAGGACACGTGACACCGGACAACGCGTCTGAGACTTTTCCAGAACCGATGCAACAATCCACCGACACGGAAGCATGGAAAACATCCATCAGACAAGGGAAAACGAGTCCCTCGTGCTGTCTCAGTGAAACAGCAGAAAACAGAAAGAACACTTTTCCAACAACGTGGAGGGGGGACGACACCCCAAGACGCTCAGAGAAAATGGCTGCGGACAAGCTTAACTGTAGGACCAGCAAAATCAACCTCGGAAAGCACGATGGAGTAAGCGTGTTTCTCGGTACAAACCTCAGCGAGGTTCCCGCCCTCTGCTGAAGCCTGGGAATCACTCACGGGCCCTGTCCCGCGTGCGGGCACCGGCCTCGCCCTGGAGGTCGGGCTGCAGCGGGCTGGACGTGCCCTACCCCCGCACGCACTCTGGGTGATTCTCCCATCTGGTTAGTCCTGGTGACATCAGAACTTGGTCTAGTCACGAGTGCAGTGACACAAGGTGTGGCCCGATGACACGCTGCATGAGCCCCCCCAGGAGTGAGTTCCCAGCCCGGCCACAGCCCTGGCCACCAGACTCCCAGGAACCAGCAGCCTGCACTTCAGCAAGTGACGTGGGCATGGCTGAGCTCCAGACTGGACGGCGTCCATCCCACAGGAGACCAAAACGCCCCAGAGAGGGGCGACTGAGGGCCAAG
>NW_011888968.1:280524-282937 GCF_000151845.1 Pteropus vampyrus | reverse complement strand
TAAAGGAATCCCGTAAAAATCTAGAGCCCAAGGTGTGACGGCCCAGATGAAGGGCCCAGTTCTTCGAAAGACACAGCTGCCAAAACTCGCACGAGATGATACAGACAGCCTGAATCAGCCCGTATCTTTCAAAGAAGGTTAATCAGTAATTAATAACTTTCTAAAATAGAAAGTTCACTGGCAAATCTACCCAACTTTTAAGGAAGAAATTATAATTTCCACAGCCACTTACGTTGAATAGCAGCAGAGAGGACACTTTCTAAATCACCCCATGAGGACAGCGTCACCCTAACACCAACACCAGACAGAGACGTTGCAAGTAGAAAAAAATACAGACCAACATCTCTCGTGAACGTAGATGCAAAAACCCTTAACAAAATGTTAGCAAACTGAATTCACAAAAGTCTCAGAAGAACCATACACCACGACCATGTGGGATTTATCACAGGTACACAAGGCTGGTTTAACATTACAAAATCAATTAAGGTAAATCATCGTTTCAACAGACGAAAAAATAAATTAACATGATCGTATCAATCCATGCAAAAAAAAGCATCTGACACAATCCGACACACCCGTTCACAATAAAAACTCTCAGTAAACCTAGACCAGAGGGGAACTTCCTCGAGCTGATAAGGGACACCTACAAACCCTACAGCTGACATCACGGCTCAAGGTGAGAAACTAGGCTTCCCCCTCAGATCAGGTGCAAGGCCAGGTGCCCCTCGGCACGCCTCCGTTCCGGCAGCCCACGGGCAGCCCTCGCTCCTGCAGGAACGCACGAGAAAGAAATCCAGCTGCACTGATCGGGGAGAGGCGTAAAACTACAGGCCGACAAGTAAGCGGAGTTCGAAATAAAAAAACAATACAGTTCGCATTAGCCCTCCCAAAAGAAATGCCTACGAATAAAGCCAACCGATCAGCTACAAGAGCTAGGGGAGGGAAGCTGCAAAACTCTGACGAAATGAAAAAGTAAATGCTCACGGATGGGCACACTCGATACTGTGGAGATGCCGGTCCTTCCCGACTTGCTCTGCAGGTTCAATGCCTTCCCCATCGAAGTCCCCGCGAGTTAGCGACAACCTGGCCCTAGATTTTATGGGAGGAGGCGAAGACCCAGAAGAGCCAGCGTGCCGGCGGCCGGAGCGCACCAGGCTCCAAGGCTGACGGTCCAGCCCGGGCAACCGCGACAGTGTGGCGCCGACGAGCGAGCGGGGCGCGGACAGACGGGCTGGAACGCAGCCCCGGGACGGACGCACAGCAACGCCGGCGACTGACCTGCGACACAGGAGCAAGGGCGACAGGAAGGAACAAAGACGTCGCGGGGACTGGACATCCACCCACCCGCGAAAGAATGAATCCGGCGAGACTCACGCACGTCACGACGACCGACACAGACCGGAACCCGGACCCCAATGTGAACTGCAGAACTGTGAGAGCCCTGGAGGGCGACGCAGGAGAAAACCTACGTGGCCCTGGGCTTGGTGACGATGTGAGACACAGCACCGGAGGCTTGAAGAAAAGAACCGATCGGCTGGACTTCGTTGAAAGTAAAACCTCGCCTTTCCAGCGGTGACGATCTCCTCACGAGGACGCGTCTCTCGCCAAGGACCTCCTCCGCCCTCTCCAGAGGAGAAGAGGAGGCACGAGAAGCAGCGCCTGGTGCGGAGCCCCAGGTCCTACTTCATGGACCGGAAGTGCCCAGGATGCTGCAAGGTCAGCGCTGTCTTCAGCCACGCACGGCCGGTGGCTGCTGCCTGTGCTCTGCCGGCCGACAGGCGGAAAAGCAAGGCTTACGGAAGGGTGCTCCTTCAGAAGGAAGCAGCCCCGAAAGCACTAGGAATGAAGGTGAGTGAGGACCTAACGCAATGAACACATTTTGGATACAAAAAAAATAAAGAAAGAAAGAAAGAAAAGAAAAAAATGGGGAGAGTAGGAAAAAGAATAAAATTAAAAACTCTGGGAAAGCTATCAAGAGGATGATGAGACGAGCCACAGATAGAAGATATTTCCAAAAGACATAGCTGATAAAAGACTGTTATCTAAAAATATACAAAGAACTCTCCAAACTCAGAAATAAGAAAGCAGATACTGGTTAAAAAAATGGGCCAAAGGCCTTAACGGCCACCTCACCAAGATACACACCCGGCAAATGAATATCGCAGAGGTGCCACGTCACACGGCATCAGGAAGATGCAGGTGACCGCGAGCCACCCCGCACACCTGTCAGATTGACCACAGCCCAGGGCGCGGCAGCCCCGGGCGCTGGCAGGACGAGGACCAGCAGGAATGTCACTCGCCCCGGTGGGAACGCAAATCGGTGCAGACGGTCGGGAAGACAGTTTGGTGGTTTCTCGCAGAACTGAACACACTCCTGCCACGCGATCCAGCAAACACGCTCCTTGGTATTTAC
>NW_011888968.1:275509-279636 GCF_000151845.1 Pteropus vampyrus | reverse complement strand
GGGGGGCACGGCAGACCTGAGGGATGGAGGGCTTTCCGTATTTGGGGGTGGGGGGCCTGGATCCCCACTCACACTCCTTACCAAAACCAGTTCTAGGGGGATGAAGACTTAAATGTGAACTGTACAACTATTAAAGTCTTTAAAAGAAAATGTTGGAGAATATCTATGTTTTAGGGAAGATTGCTTGAGACCCCCAAAATACTAAGTATAATAGGAAGATAAATTTGCATTAAAATTAAGGCCTTCTATCATTAAAAGGAAGTGAACTGAAAAGCCGCCAAGCGGTTGCAACACATTTAAATGACAAAAGATTAGTGACCAAGACACAGAGGACAGTTAGGAACCAGTCAGAAGACAAACGGACGTGGAAACGGCAGAAGACGGGCAGACGGAAGGGCAGTCAGTCCCCTGAGCGGCAGGAGAGATGCAAACTCTCTCAGTTCAGCCACCTCACAGTTCACGTCCCACGGGCGGGGAGGAAAGACAGTGACAATGGGAAGCGCTGGTGTGTGTGCCACCGACGGGACCGGGAAACGTGTCGGCAGCGGAGTGAGCCGCACCGACCTCAGGGAACCGACCTCACGGAACTGACCATGCAGCTGCCGGCCCCAGGGCTGGGAAGCTGGGACTCCTGCCCGGCGGCCACGTGGTCCATGCAGAATGTTAACTGTCGCCTGCCGGGACCCGGGAGCTGCGGTCCATGCCAGGCACAGGCGCCCACATGACAGCACCCAGTGAAACCTGGGCGCCGAGGCTCCGATGGGCTCCCCGGGTAGAAGCACTCCCCACCCGCGGCTGCGTTCTCCCTGTGTCCCCTCGTGGGCGGGAGGGAGCTGCAGACGTGCCCGAGCCCGAACGTCTGGGTGGTGACGGGGCCTCCGCGGCTACCCAGACACACGCCCCGCAGCCCCGCAGCCCCGCAGCCCAGCAGCTCCTCCTGGCGTGCGGCACCCCTGACCCAGAGACGACGCAGAAACGACCCTCCTGGTCAGGGCAAATGCAAACCAGAAGCATGGCAGCGGGACCCCAGCCCGCGCCCAGCAGGAGGGCGCTGGCAGGAAGCTGGGAAATGGCACGTGCTGGCCGGGACGAGGATGTGTGGCACGGGGAGCCCTGGGCCGCTGCGGAGACGGCGCTGCGGCCGGGGTCACAGTCGGGCTGCCGGGGGGTCTCGGCCTTTACGCCAGGGGTTAACAGGAGATGAAGCAGACGGACAGGTGCGCCCACGTTCACGGCAGCCGCGTGCACAACGGCCCAGCGACAGACGACGGATGCACACGACATGGTCCAGCCACACGACGAGACGTCAAGCAGCCGGAGGAGGGACATTCCTGAACGTGCTGCAGCCTGAGGGCACTGTGCTGAAGTAACCCGGACGCGGGACGCGGGACAACTACCGTGTGACCCCACTCACGTGCCAGACCAGGGGCTGGGGGCGGGTGCGGTGAGTGTTTGATGGGGACGGGTTCACTTTGGGAAGATGAGCTCCTGGAGGTGGACGGTGGCGATGGCCCTGACGTTGTTAAGATGGACACTCGTATCGCGGGAACGGGAAGGGAGCGAGAGCCAGAGCGAGGGCAGCTACCTCGTGGCCCCGTCTCAGAAGCACAGCTGAGAGGAAGTGCTCGCCCTGACTGGCGCCTGACCCTCTTTCACAAAGCTCAGAACGAGCACCCCAGCCACCTGCCAGGGGAGGACACGGCAGAGTAAAAGGCAGAGTAAAACCGTGGGGAAACGGGTGTGCCCTCTCCCCACACCCCGACTTCCAGCCCCCGCCACTTTCTGCGAACCACGCATTCCCGGGACCTGAGCGGGCGACCAGCAGGGGGCGCTGGCGTAAAGGCCAAGGGCCATCCTGAGCGGCGGCCAGTCTGTGGGAATCGGGAGAGGCCCAGGGCTGGCCTTGTGGCCAGTGCCCACTGTGGTCACCCCTGCCTGAGGACGGCCTTTCCACAGCCACAGAGGCGGGGGCAGCGGAGGCCCAAGTTCACGGGGCCCCGGGCCCCACCGCTCACCTCAGCTTTACCCTCGCCCTTCTTCCCCCAGGTTCTGACGCTGAGAAACGCCGAGAGTCCCCTGGGTGACCGTGGGGACTGCCCCCACCGTCCAAGCGCGCCTCCTGCTTATCTGAGGGAGGTGGCGGGGCTCCCCAGGTCTCACTGCAGGAAGTGGGGCGGGAAGACGCGGACGGAGGGTGCACTGACCCTGCCACCGTCACGCCGCAGCTGCCAGAGCGGCCGGCCAGGGCGCTGTGTGCCAAGACGCAGGTGGGCCCTAGGTGGTGGGCCCCGCGGGCACAGGGCTGGCGGGACACGGGCGCGACTCGGCCTCACCTGCGCACGGCTGTCGACGTCCTCTGCGGGGAGGTCCGACCGCACGGCCTCCTCCAGCAGCCCCGCGGCGAGCTGCACCGCCTGCTGAATTCGCTCCCGCATCTGCCTCTTGTCGGGATCCGCGGTCTCGGTCAGCTTCACGGACAGCAGCTGCAACCAGGGCAGAGGGCAGCTCTATGACACGCTGAGCACGAGTCCCTGGGCCATGGAGGTGACCTGGAAGAGGCCAGCTCTCCCCGCTGCCCAGGGCTAGGAAGAAGCCTGTGTCCTTGAGAGTGTCACCCTAACGTCTTCCCAAATGGCCGGGTGGCCGCTCGGAGACTGACGCCCCAGCCAGCCAGTCCTGGCTGCCCGACCGTGGCCGGGCGCCCACCCCACTCCACCTCACGCCTCCCATTCCCTGACGTTAATGAGTGAGAGCAGTTCTCCCGAGGCTGTGCCAGGGACTGCACGGGTGCCATGCAGGGACTTCGGGAGGTGCCACCAGCCCCCTCTACCACAACGGTGCCCGCGGCCGAGTGGGCCTCCCCTGGCTGGCCTAAAAGATTGGTGAGCTCTAACCTTATTCCTTATTTCCAGAGATAAAATGCTAGAAGCACACCAGTAACTATTACTGTAATTGCTAAAGACAGCAATTACCAAGTAAAACAATTTATTCCAACCTTACTGTATAACACGATAACTTATAACACTGATTATTCAAAATGAAAATATTAAATTAGAAAGAATCAATTTCTTCAAATAATTCTGAAAATTCTCAGCATTACCAATTTAAGCAGTGTGGTACGGCTTCTGCATCTCGGTCAAAAGTACTTGATCTGTCTGCGACCTCAACGTGGAAGATTCAACAGTAACTTTAGAAGCCTTTTACGTGTAGGTTAGCGGCACGGTGACACATGCTGCCATTTTCCTGTAAGCGGCAGGAACAGTCACCTACTCCACACCCCTGTCCAAGTGAGTCTGTCCTGGCGACTGTCCCACTGGCCAGCACCCCACGTCGATCAAGTTTGGTGACTTGACGGAACTGGCTTTGGTACTGTGCACGAGGACAGCCACTACTCTAGGGCCAGTGACACGCGAACGGCTGAGGGCCGAGGCCGGGAATCGGGGGGCAGACAGCCAGAGCCCACCTGCAGGGCGGCGTGAACATCGTCCAGGAGCTGCGCCGTGGGGGGCTGCTTCTCCCGGTACCGCTCAAACAAGCAGTTCTGCCGGGCCCTCGTGATGATCTGGGGAGACACAGGGAAGGTGGGGGGCACGCTCACAGTCTGCGTCCAACCCTGTGTGGCTGCGGGCCCCCGCCATGCGCCCCCACACGAGACTGCCAGAACGCGGCCTATCTGATGCCGAGGAAAGAGGCCGGACCCCCGCTTCCCACACGGTGCATGCGCCTGCGGGCCCCTCCGCGACGCACCACAAGGGACGTGTCATCAGCTGAGTCCCCGAACTCACAACTTTCGAACAGCAGCTAAACACGTGACACTCATTTGCATGACGTGTGATGCTGCTTCAGCGAGGGCATTCGGGTCACGTTCACTAGGTCGAGACCCGCGCCACCTCAGGCCGACCTCACGTTAAGTACTTATCCCGAAGTCGCTTCCCGCACGGCACGCGCTGTGCTTCAAGTTCAATCTCGACCCTTTACCTTGTCGTCGATGTCCGTGATGTTCATGCAATAAAAGACGTCGAATTTGAAGTAGTCCCTCAGCACTCTCCTCAAGATGTCAAAGGAGATGTAGGACCTAAAGCGACGAGAAGACAGGCGGCTGCGGCACGCCGTCTCGCACTGCCACG
>NW_011888968.1:265975-274324 GCF_000151845.1 Pteropus vampyrus | reverse complement strand
GGAGGCCCAATCGACAGCCTCGGGCCAATTCAGGGCCACTGTTGCCAACTAGGTCCTCAAGGTGTGCTAAGTGTGCTCGCTGACGGAAACGCCATCAACCCACGGCCACAGCCCTTTCCCGAGTCCCGGGGCCACCGGCCAGGCCAAGCAGCACGAGCCCAGCAAACCCTGTTCGATTAGGGGCCAGCCCCGGCTTCTCGGCACCTCGCACGTCCTCGCTTGGCCTGTTTTGCCTGCTGCACGTCGTGACGTCCACTGTCACCCCATGTGCTCTCTGAAAGCACGCCGCCCGGCTCCGCATGACCACCAGCACCCTGTCCATGCGGGTGAGGGTTTGGACGGCAGCCCTGCCCGGGCCACGCAGAACACGGGGTCGGGAGCTGAGGGGTCTCGAACCTGGACGCGTGGACCGCCAGAGCCGACGTGAGGCAGGCGACGGTCTGTGTCTCAGCAGGGCCCCACCCCCCACCCCGCCGCGTGAGCCCTCCTTACCTTGTTCCGGGTGAGGCTGTTGTACAGGCGCAGCTGGCTGGGCTCGGACCCGGCTGGGGGACACCACTGGGGCTGTGCCCGCCGGCCCCGACCTGCAGGCGGGAATGCAGCTGGGTCACGGCCGGAATAACCTGAGTCTCCTGACGGACATGCTGTTGTCAGGGAATGTGACGGTGTGGCCAACGAGGCTGCCGGCACGGCCCACGCCATCGCCACCGCTCTGCTCTGAGCCACGGTGGACCCCACAACCCCCCTAGATCCCCAGGGCGGGGCCACCCGGCCACTCTGCCACCCCGCCCCTCCCTGCCCTTCACACGTGCGCCTCCCGCTCACAGCCTGCAGTGCCGCGCAGGCACGGGCCCTGCACACAGACGGTCGCATTGCCAGACAGTGACTCAGGATATAACTTGGGTGCCCTGCCCTCCCCCACGACGACAGCCCTCGGTGGACACTTATGAGGCCAGGGCCAGTGGAAGCCTGGCCAAAAGCAGCTGCTGGCTCATGGCCACAGTCGGTGGGGACGGCTGCCAGCCCTCAGCATGCACATGACTCACTGCCACGAGGCTGGTGCGGACACCGGTGGCTCTGGG
Source organism: Pteropus vampyrus (assembly GCF_000151845.1). Taxonomy (NCBI): domain Eukaryota; kingdom Metazoa; phylum Chordata; class Mammalia; order Chiroptera; family Pteropodidae; genus Pteropus; species Pteropus vampyrus. Next base: position 273,242 of record NW_011888968.1, on the reverse strand, counting down.
CTTCTGGCGGTTCCGACCGCCCAGGAGACGGCCCGGCCTCCCTGCGCTGGGGACTGCACCTCATCCGGGCATCCCCGCTCTCGGCTCTGCTCCTGCCCCGACCCGTCCCCTCCTTAGTGCAGTCCGGTGCCAGGCTGTCCAGCCACTCCGCCCCTCGAGTCTGCTGCTCTGCGGGCCCCGGGCCCACGCTTCCAGCCCGACGAAGGGCGGGCCATGCGCAGTCTGCGCTCGGGGCCAGGAGTGACCGCCAGGTGCTTACTCACAGCCCACGGGCATCTGGTGACATCCAACCACCTCCAGTGTCCCCCTCAGGCCGTGTCCACAGTCCGGCTCCGTGCCGTGCTCCACCCTGCACAGCGACCACCCCAGGACGGGCCCACGGGGCCGTCTCAGCACTCGTCACCCCTCTTCCCGGCCAGGCCGTCTGCGGCCCACCGAGCTGCCCTCTTCCCGTCCCCTCTCCCTGCCTCTGTGTTTGCGAAGGGCTCTCCCTCCCGCTGATGGCCTGCCGGTGGGGACACCCTGCTGGTGGGGACACCCTGCCCAGGCCTCCCTCAGATCTACACTGCAGACGGCGGCTTCCATGGGAGTCACGGAGCAGTCAGTCCTGGGCTCTGCCATTTGCTCGAGGTCACACCAGCCACACAGAGGATGCACGTAAGTGACAGGCGGAGAGGAGAGGAGGAAGGCAGCGTGTGCGTGCGTGTGTGCGTGTGTGCGTGTGTGCGTGTGTGCGTGTGTGCGCGTGTGCGTGTGTGCGTGTGCACGTGTGCAGCAGGGAGGAAGACAGACGGCGGGAGCTTCTGCTCTAGTGGGTGCCAGCGCACTCACAAGCGGGCACGGAGCCAGCGCAGGGAAAAGCCCAGATCCCTGCGAAGTCACGTGCTCCCTGCCGCCAGGTACGAGTCTCGCGGGTTCGTCTACAGGCAGCAGACGCCCTTGGAGGGGCCCGTCCGTGAACCGACGCAGCTCGGTCAGCTGCTCCGTGGCTCCGACGCGCTCCTCCAACCCCGAGACCCGAGAGCTCCCAGTACGCAGGCAGCGCTGCCGTCTGGGGTGACTGGGGACCGGCCAGAGCTGCCCACACGCTGATGCGAGCCAGATGACCACCGATAAGCAGGAGGGCTCAGGGTTCACGGGACGGAAGGCTCGTCTGAGAAGACCCAAGCTGGCTGGTAAGGGGACACGGCTGAGGGCGTGGCCAGCAGGACACTGAGCCACACTTGGCTCTCTAGCTCCCCAAAGGGCTGCTATTGCCACACCACTGGTGGCAGGTCCAAGGAAACTTGGCACGTGCCAAGGGGAAACTGGGAGATGGGACACAGGAGCTTTGACGTAACAGGAACACGCTGCCGTCAGCGTGCCCTCAGGCCAGGGACTGCCCCGATGTCCCCATGCATCAAGGCCTCACTCCCCAGCAGGTCTCCCGCTGGTACTGAAACCCGTGTCCCCACCGCACTTTCCCCAGGCCCCCAGGAGGCTGCCCGGCCCAGCGGGGACTCCCGGAGGCAGCAGGTGGCCGCCCCTCCCATGCAGGGCGTGAGTGCCCAAAGCCACAGGGACAGCCAAGCTGCTCAAGGGCGTCGGGAGATTAGGGGACAAAGGAGAGAGGAACCACACAGAGAGGAACTGAGCCCCCGAGACGCTCCAGAAGCACCCCCGGAACAAGCGGGGCCACGCTGCGGCTACAGCTCCGCGACTGACTTCCTCCCAAAGCCCACAAGCGACATTTCTGATTCTCGGCAAGTCCGCTGGTTATGGCTGCGTTCGGGTTCAACCCGCCAAACCTGGGGCACAGAGTCCGCAAGCTCACAGAAAGAACAAGGAGAAAGAGCCACGGCAAAGCCGAGCCAGGCAGGGAGACGCTGACAGCGTCAGGCCTGGACCCCGGCGGCACGTGCTCATGGCGGCTCTGCGCCGGCCGGGCAGCAGGCGAGGACCCGCGGGTGCTGCCCGCCAGAGCCCACTGCTGGGCATGCTCTGCCCTAACCTCCACTCAGGGAGCGCTGGTCGGCCGCCAGGCCACCCGCTCGCGCGTGGGGACGGGAGCCAACGCCGTGGGCTCCTCCGGGGCACCACAGCTAACTGGCGCCATGCGCCCGCGGGGCCCTGACCTTGGAGGTGGCCGCCGCCGGGAGAGGTTCTGACGCTGGGAGCCCGCTCTGCTACTCACTTGCTTGGAGCCCAGTGGGCTCGCCTCTGCCGCGGGGGCCGCCCAGGACGGCTTCTACGTGCCGGAACCACCGAGCCACGTGGAAGAGCCGCGCGTCCGTGGGAGGGGCCGAGAGCTGCCTGAACACGTCCACGTCCGCCTGGGACAGGGAGTACCCCTGGACGTAGCTACGTGTGCTCAGGTGCTCGTTCAGGGCCTGCGCCCTGGCGGCCTCGTCACTAATGCTCAGGATGGACCTGTAGTCGGGAGCTGCAAAGACAGAGGCACACGGCGTCAGTCGGGGGCAGGAAGACGCGGGGTCCGGGTGTCAAGCCCTTCCCGGGGACGAAAGGTCCAGACGGCAGCTCCGCAGACCGGGGCGGGGCGGGGCGGGGGGCGGAGTGGCCAATGCGGTTTCAGTCGGGGCGATGAAATCCAGACGCAGGTGACACAACGCTGTGAACGCACTAAGTGCCACCTAACTGTTCCTCTTATGAGGTTACTCTGTACCACGCGAAGCTCAACTCAGTTCCGAGAAACTCCACTGCACCCGACCCTCGCCGCAGCCAGGGGCCGGCGGCTCCCGGTGGGTGAGAGCTGCACGGCTGCCAGGCCCGCAGACGCGGTGCAGACCCCGCTGAGAGGCGGCCGGGCGCTGGCGTGGCTTCTGGGGTGACGCAGCCCCCTGCAGCGCCTGCTTGGCCGAGCGCAGCCGGCCGGGCCGACTGTCCCAGCTGCACCTGACGGGCCCTGCCCCTTCCTCACATGGTCACTGCAGAGCTGACAACTGTGCACGTGTCCCCTGCACTCAGGAGTCAGGCCACTGGTCTGAGACTGTCAGGAAGGGCGGAGGGCAGGACCCAACCCCGTAACTCCCGGCGAGGAGACGGCCAGCAGCGTGGCCGGACACGCCGCACCCTGGGCACAAACCCCCCGGGGCCCACTCTTCCTCGCCAGCAGACTCCATGCTCACCAAGGTCCAGTGGTGCTTGTCTCTGGTGTGGAGGGCGTGGGGCCGGGCGCTGTCCCTGGGCCCAGTGGGAGGAGCACAGACTCCGTGCCCCCAGCAGGGTGCTGGGGCGAGCCGGTGGCACTAGGCCCTCTGGTGCAGGGAAGAGAGGGCCCCAAGCCCACGGGCCTGAGCCACATCTAGGCCGTGATCACTCCGCTGCTTTATGCCGATGGAACCGTGGACGAAGGACCACCGCCATGTGCCCCCACGCCGAGCCCTCGCAGCCTGCGAGTCAGCTGTGAGCGGGGAGACCCGGGCCTAGGCCCTCGCTCCCCCAGGCGCAGCACTCTTGCTAGGCCCTGGACACACCTGACACCTGAGCCCTCTGGAGCGAGCTGCCTGACCAGGAGGTCACTGGGTCACTGTGCTGGACCCACAGCCGGACAGCTCCAACGGGGAGGAGACACGGATCCACATGGCCATGCTCCCACCCCTGACCCTCCTCCCCCCCATCTGTCTACCTGCCTGGCACGGGAACAGGAAAATTGCCAGCCAAGCCTGCTCCACTCCTGAAAACGGACAGCAAAGCCCCCGCGGGGCAACCGCGGCACAAGCACCCTCCTGTGCCGTGTCTGCGTTCGGGCCCTGCCAATCACCGGCTTCCTGGCCCAGCGGCACCATCAAGGCTGAGCTGGGACCAGTCAACAGGATGAAAGTCTGCGGCATTTCCCAAGCTGTGCAACACGAACCATCCCAGTGCTGAGGCCCTCAGGCCGCCGGTGGTGGGACAGTGACTCCCCGGGGCCTGGGGAGGCCGCTTTCGGAGGAGGTCCTGAACCCCGACCTCTCCACCCACAGGAAGGCGTGGGCGCCACGGGGAAGTCGTCCTTGAGCTCTCGGAAGGACAAAAGGACACTGTGCTTACAACGCAGGCGCTCCACAAAGGCCCGCTGCTGCCCGGCCCAGAGAAGCCCGCCTCCCTCCGAGACAGCGGGGGAAGGCCAGGGGGGCTGCACCCCCCGCTCGCCCGTGGGGAGGCCCCCCTCGCGAGCCCTGCCTCCCAGCCACCAGCGTGGAGACTGCCGGGGTGAGCTCTCCTCCTGCCGCAGGTGTGATCCAGGGAGGCGGCACCTGCCGGGGGCCTGGGCACCGGGAGGGCCCGGCTCTAAGTGCGCGCTTCCTCCCGGGGCCCTGCTTTGCCTGGCCACGGCCCTCCGCCAGCTCGGCGGCCCGCCTGCCGGCCACGCTCCTTTTCATGGGAAAGAAAACGCAGGTCACTACGGATAGGAGAGAGGCCGTGCCAGAGGCGGACAGAGCTAGAGGTGGCCCGATGGGTCGGGACCCCTTTCCGCAGCTGTTCTCCCAACACCGACCTCCATGAGCCCTCTCCGCTGGCTCTTGGTGTCCCCCCTGTGCAACTGCCTGGGCCAGGACCCCAGGACCAGAGAGGAGCGGAAAGGCTGGGGGAGGGGCGGGGACAGAGCAAGAGGGACAGCGCCATTCTGAAACAGCAGCGGGACGTCACTTCCCAGACCCCCCGCCCCCGGCCCTGACTGGCAGCGAACGGAGGCACTCTCTGGTGGGAGGCACTCTCTGGTGGGCAGGGAGGACCCCCAGCCTCGCCGGGGACAGTGCTCTGCAGGGGAGTTTACTCCCCTCTCTGTCCTGCACCTCTCACGTTTTCCACAATAAGCACGTTATTTTTATAACGAGTAAAACGTGCCAAACGTTCTAAGCAACACGGCTTCAAAGCGCTAACGAGGCACCTGGGGAGAGGGGAGGGGGCGGCTCCTCACCACACAGGCCCCGCGCCCCGCAGCGCCCCCTGGGCCTGCTGTTGGCGGCGTTGCTGACCTCACTCCTGAGCTTGTTATCACATTTACCCCGAGGGCTTCACGCGGGGATCACACACACACTCAGCACCGCCTGGCACAGTCACAACCACCCACAGCTGGGAGGGTGCCCGGGAGCCTGGGTGACAGGCTTCCAGGCCGTGGCATCAGACACTGGGGTAATTGCTGCCGCTGCCCTTAGCGTGTCATGACAAAACAAAAATAGGTCACCTTTCAAGTGGCCGTGGGTTTGGGCCAAACTGTGGTCTGGCTGCCGGCCTGCGATGCCAAGGTCAGGGAGGCTGGCGAGCGGGGACGCATCTGCAGTGGTCCCACAGCGCCAGCACAGAGCAAGCTCCTGCCCGTGTCCGCCCGTGGAAACGTCCACACAGCCAGCCAATCCGCAGTCCTGTCCCAAAACGCGGCACTGGAGAGACCCCTTCTGATGGCCAGGATGTGCCAGACGTGGACCGTGACCCCCCGTGTAGCAAGCAGGAGAGCTGACGAGACGTTTACTGCAGTCACAGACACAGGAGCCAGGGAACCAGTCCGCACGGTGTCCGCAGGTGGCCCTCTCCCTCGCTGGCTCCGCCTTCAACCACCTGCGTCTGCCTGCTTGCCGCCTTCCTGCTCCCCGCCCTAGGGACCCCCCTTTCTGCGAACGCTCCTCTGGCTCCCTGGCCCCGTCTCCTGGGTCCCCTGCTTGCGCGTTTCCGTGGGGATGCCCAGCCTGCCCAGGTGGCTCTCTGAAAGACTAGAAAAGGCTCTGGGGTGCATCCCCTCCCGCGGGAATCTCGACGGGGGGGGACAGGTGTGTGCACCCCTGCTCACCCCACCTGGGGCTGTGCCGCCCCTCGGGGAACCCAGGGCCTCCTCCCAACACCCTCTCTAGCCCCCGCCTCTCTCCTGAGCACCAGACCCTGAAGTCCAGCTGTCACCGGTCCCCAAGGTGTCCCCAGGCATCGTGTCTCACCCCCAAACCTGGGTACAAGTCCCAGGGAATGGACCGCCCCTTTCCCATACTGGGGCTGAAGCTGGGCACCTCCATGTCTTACTCCCCCATGGAACTTGGTGTCAACCCCAGTCCTCCCAAGCCTGCCCGCTTCTCTCGTGCCGGCCACTGCCAGCAGCCCAGGCCACCAGCATCTTGGGTCCTCCCACCCATCCCGCCTGGGAGACGCTGGCCGGCGAGGACCCAGCTGAGGTTCTGGCGGACCGGAGAGCAAAAGAGAGACCGAGCCTGGGCTCTGACCCGCCTGGCGGGACCCAGCCCACGCCCTGGGGAGTGAGCGAGCAAGAGAGGAACCGCCTGTGTAACCCCCGAGGCTTTGGGGTTCTCCGTTCCAGCGGTCAGCCCACCCTGACGTGAACACGTCGCCCTTCCCTGCCATCGCCTGCTTCCCCACTCCAGACAGCTGGACCTTTATCGCGGGTGTAGGCCCGGGGCCTGGCAGCATTTGGCAAAGCGGGTGCTCAACGCACATCTACTGACTGGATGAATAAATGCGAACGGCAGACGTGTTTAAGCGAACCATTCTGAACCGCTCGGTGACAACTTCCCACTGAAAGAGCAGGGGTGACGCTTTCCCACGGGATGTTTGTTCTCCGGCGTCTCTCGGAGACTCTGCTTATTGGGGGTGTCCGGTTACTTTCGCAACAACCACAAGTGGGCGATCGAGTGGCACCACCCATTGCCATGGGGAGGTGCGGCATGGACCCTGGAGACGGCTTAATCTCCAAGGGCACCATCTCGTATGACTCTTAAAAAAGTCAGTCCCGGAAACATGGAAGCATGAGATCATAGATGAACGAATGTTTGTAGTCTATAAATATACATGTTTCGTTTTCCTTTGAGAAACGCGGCAAAGCCTAGGAGCATTATCGTCTCATCTGCCCTGGGCTTGGGGCCCCCGTCGTCACTCTGAACAGAACCGTCAAAGGCGGCACAGTATAGAGCCGAGACCCCTGCCACGATCCAGCTGCCCAGGTTGGAAGCCTGGCTCCACCTCCGGCTGGCTGTGTGACCTCGGGCGAATCATCTGGCTTCTCTGAACCTCGGAAGTCGCGCCTGTGCAGGACGATAAGGCAGCACTAAACACAAAGGGATGCTCCGAGGAGCACAGGCCCTAACATACAGACCAGGCCTGGCCCAGATGCTGAGCAAAGCGCCAGCTGCATTATCATGGGGAAGACCCTCTGAGTGAAACTGCATTAAAAATTAGACCGTAAGTCTGCCCTAACGGGCGGCCGCCCCAGCATCTGGGGTCCTGCCTGGTCCCCCAGTCTGCAGGACAAGGCCTTGGACGTGAGACCGTGTCCCAGGACGGGCTG
>NW_011888968.1:261932-264044 GCF_000151845.1 Pteropus vampyrus | reverse complement strand
CATCCCCGGCCAGCCCCGTCGCGCGGCCTCACCCTGCTCTCCGGAGGAACCTGCCATCCTAAGGAATCCGAGACCCGCACCCGCAGCGACAGCTTCCCACAATCTGATGCAACAGCGGCCCCGGAAGTCCCGCCCCGCGCTCGGCTAGTCTTCCGGGACACGTCCTGTCGCTAGGCAACAGCCGCGGACTCCTACGCCGTCGGCCCGGGGCATGCTGGGAGTTGTAGTTCCTCCTTGGCTGCCTATGGCGCCCTGGAGTCCCTTCAGGGCCACGTTCCATGTTGGCCCGAGAAACAACCTGCACGAGGCTCGGGGCGGAGGTCGCAGTCCCGCCGCGGGGAGATAGGCATTAAAGACGATTCATCTCAGGCATGGCTGTTTACGTTGGCAATGCACCGATTGGTGTGAGGGACAAGCCACAGGGGGTGTCGGAGAGGGCCTCCAGGGGCAGGTGCGTGCTGGTCTGGACAGAGGAATAGTTCCAAAGAGGCTTAGAGGAAGGGACCTGGGATGGATGGGGAGTACATTCCAGGCAGAAGGGACTGTCCTGCAAATGACTGCAGCAGAAAGCAAGGCGCTGAGAAATTCAGCAGCCCTGGCAAGAGATGGGGCTTGAGGCACAGGCTGGGGCGCATGCTTCTCGAAGAGTCTTGTGAACGAAGTCAAGGGGCAGGCATGACCAGATTTGTGCTTTGAATTATCCCAAGTGCCGAGTGGAGGCAGAATGGGTGTGGGAGAGGCAGATGAAAAGCAAAACTTGAGAGGAAGCCATGTCGGTGGTCTACAGAGTAAATGGCGGCCTGGACTAGAGGGGTGAGCAGACAGATCTCCGAGCCCAAGGAGGCAGTAAACTGGGATGCGGGGATAAAGGAGGTGGTAGGACTAGGGATGACACCCAAGTTTCTGGCCTGAGATCAGGCAGTGTGGAATTTACTTTATTGCTGACTTGGAAACTGAAGATCTTGGCGCTGGATGGAAATAAGCAGGCCAACTTTTATTTCCAAGGATTGGTGATGTGTGGGGTGAGAAGGGTGGACCTCACATTCTGAGCTGAACAGTGGATGGACCGTGCTGTCATTCCCAGGGACAGAGGCCCAGAAGGGGTACCACAGACCAGACAATAGGCTTCTCCGGACCCCATCCCCCCACAAAGCACATCCTTGGGGCCCATGCCTTCCTTTCTCTGCATGATGTCACCTCCCATGCACAGAAGACATCACACCCAAGTTCATACACCCAACAGGAATGAGAGAAAACACTGTTTAAGACACAAATTTTATTAGGTAAAGAAAACTATAAATACGTGATTAAGTTATACAATCTTTTACTAAAAAGAACATCCTTCACAAAAATATGTACACGTTTGAAGCACTTAAAAAAGGTCTCTGTCACCACGCCCAACCTCTGGTTTAAGGTGGGGTCTAGTCTCAGTCCAGTCTTACTCTCAGACAGAAGACCCAAGAGATGGTCTGATCCTGGTGTCAGATACAACTAGATCTGTGAGCTCAGAGTGGCTAGCCGGTTGCCTGCCATGAATTTCCTCATACATATTTATGGCACGCCCGGTCAATGCCGCACCCTGTAGGTCATGGGGAAATCACGGTAACTCTGAGGTCAAGGAGTTGGTGGAAGCAGAAAGACAAGCACCACACCATCCTGGCCTCAGCACCTTGGAAAAAGTTCCGAGGAACGTGAGCCCACCCAGCACAAGAAGCAGGCCCCCACAGGCTCACACCCCCCGGAATCCACTGAGAGCAGCCCATCTCTGCCGTAAGGGCTACAGGCAGCACCCTCAACTCGCCTTGCTCTGGCAGAGAAGTGTGCTCTTGCCTGCACTCAAAACTGACCTCTTCATTGGAATCTTTACATAGATTCTATTTTGATAGAGGCTCAGCCCCACTTGAGATTCAGAAAGTCTGCAATGGGATCAAAATTGTCCATGTAGGATACTGCTTAGTTAACAATCCCATGCCGAAAAATTTAATTTGAGGCCTCTGCACGCTTAACTAAAATCTTTTCGGCAACCAACTTATTTATAATATTTTGCAAATATGTTTGTAGCTCCATTTTATGGAGGGCAGCCATGAGTTTAAACATAGACGCTCCCTTCCC
>NW_011888968.1:258711-260367 GCF_000151845.1 Pteropus vampyrus | reverse complement strand
TTGCCAGTCCGGGGACACGCGAGCGTGCATGGGACGCCAGGCAGGCGGCCGCCGACCACCCATCTGCAGCGGCTGCTGCTAGAGACGACAGCTCCCAACGCGCGGCTGTCCCCAGGTCCCCAGGGCGAGGCGAGGCATTCCCGTCAATGTCAGCCGCTTGCTGCAGGCACAAGGCCTGAGGCTGGACCACGTGCCACAGATCCCAGCCCTGCCTCTTGCCGCTGCCGGCCCGGCTCGTGGGTCACCCTGTCTTGTGGCTGCTCAGCCGCAGACGAGGGGTAAGAATGGGGTGAGAAGGACTGTGCGCAGCCTGCGAGCGTCCCCAGGGACCCAGCACACCGCCTGACCCCAGTGCCTCCCGCTGACCGGGGCAGGGGTCCTAACTTCTGCATTTGAGTCACCTCAGACCCCTTGGAAGATCTGACAAAAGTCACAGACCGTCTCCCTGAGATGATGGCCAGGGGCACACGACGCGGAGGACTTAGCGGAATTCTCGACCCGCACGTCTGCGCCGGGGGCCTCGGAGCCAGGACCTTCGGCCCACGGGCCCCACGACCTCCTCGCAGCACCCCTTCCCTCAAGCCCTGACCTGTGTCCTGCCTTTAGGGTCCAGAAACAGGAGATCCCCCTCATTCCCCAAACACTAGCTCCATGCCCCTCTGGGATGCTGTACACGCTATCCCTTCTTCCTGAGGGGCCCTCGTCCCCAGGCCCGCTTAGTGGACATCGGCTCATCTTGCCAAACCCAATTCGGGTGTCGCTGCCGTGGGACAGCCCCCACCCCGCAGCCCCACAACGGAGGACAAGACTTCCCCGCGCCTCCTGACACAGCTGGGCACGGCGCCTTCCACCGTCCCGTAGATCCTGCCTGGTGGAGGTGTGTGCGCTCGCCCTCCCCACCCCGACAGCCCTGTGTTCTCCAGATGCCACGCCTGGCACGCGGGGTGGGGGTGCTTTGGCCGGATGACCTCTGACCTCACGTGCTCAGGTGGCCACGGGGGCTGGCAGCAGCGGGCAGGGCCTCCTTGGTGCAGCTGCCTCCCTGCCTCACCTGGGCGAGGACACTCTCTAAGTCTCGGGGCCCCCTTGATGTCACAGTCCCCTCGGACAACAGGTTGGCTCTGTCCTTATGAAAAAGGGGAAACTTGGACACGTACTTGACACGGGGAGAAGGCCACGTGAACACGAAGACAGAGATGGGGTGATGCTTCCACAGACCGAGAAACCCACGGTCACCAGACACCACCAAAGGCCAGGGGAGGGGCCGGGACGAGATGCTCCCTCACGGCCTCCGAGGGACCTGCCCCGCCCACGCCTTCATCCTGCACTCGCAGCCCCCAGAACAGGGGCCGACAAATTCCCGTCATTTAGGGCGCCCAGGCTGCAGCGCTTTGTGGCAGACCCCCCGGGAAATGCATCAGAATTTACAAGGGCAAGCACGTCAGCACCGAACAGAGCCCCACACCCAGGAGGCGCTCCGCAAACGCGGGCTGCACGGTCACCCAGGCCCCGCCGGGTCCCACTCACCTCCTCCAAACTCTCGAGGGAGGGAGAAGCCTCAGCCGGGGCCTGCGGCCCACGGGCAGCGGGAGCACAGGTCTGCAGCGCCTGCTCTGGGGCTGTCTGACCTCCTCGGACCACCAGCACCTGCAGCTC
>NW_011888968.1:255662-257336 GCF_000151845.1 Pteropus vampyrus | reverse complement strand
CCTGCTCGTCACACGAAAGCGCGGCACACCGCTGTGTACGGCACGCGAGGCTCGGTCACGCAGTAAACGATGCGCTGGTTTAGGGAGCTGCCATGCTACCCTTTCTCCCGTTTTGGGGTGCGCCCTTCCCACCTCTGAAACCCTCGCGGAAAAGGCAGGCGGTGCCTCGCCGGCATCTACCGCGACCCTCGAGGGCGCCACTGCCCCCCACGCTGGATCTGCTCTCATGTCGTTGTGTTTCGTAACGGGCGTGCAGGCCGGGAGCCCAGGGGTGGCAGGCTGGACCACGCAGCCCGGGGGTGTGGGTGGCCGTGCCACCTGCGTGTGTGTTCGCATGACAAGGGGATCGCCTAGCGCCCAGTTTTCCTGACGTGTCCGCACCGTCACGCGGTGCATGGCACGATCCATACTAAGCAGACGTCGACCTCCGTGAGGGCAGGGAAGGGCCTTGGATTCGCAACAAAAAAAGTGTACTTACGTTTCAAGAAACTGACAAGCCGCTGGGAAATCTGCGTACCTGGGAACACACGGGAGGCGGGAGTCCATGGGGTGCTCCACCACCCCCACCACCCTACCCCCTGGCGGAAGCGGCACCCCTGAAACTCCAGGCTGAAGCCCTGCGTCTGGGCAGGGGGCACGCAGCGCACGGCTCCCCGTCCCAGAGCCTTGCCGCAGGCGGGGAGAGGCCCCCCCGCCCCCCAGTCAGAAAGTGAGCACAGCTGCATTTCGAACTCCTCGTCAAGAACCTCCTAGTTCCCGGTCCCCATTTCGGAGCTCCCAATGGGGCTGCGCGTGCCTTTTTCAGCAGGGACACTCAAACGCTCACTCACGCTTTTTATAGACAATGACGACGATGTAGATGACGATGACGATGACGACGACGACGCTGATGACTACTAGAATGTGGAGCCAGTACACTTGTGGGTTTCCTGGAAGGAGGCAAACAGAGACTGTTCGACCGCTGTAAGCACGTGGCCCTCGCCCGAGCGACTCGCTGCGAAGGGGCAGTGAGAAGCCCTGGTGTCCCAGGCTGGGGCTCCTTCTGGTGTGGGCAGTCCCAGCAGTGGGACTTACTCTTGGGCCAGGGGGAGAGGGAGGGGACAGCCTGTCCTGACTGGAGCGAGAGGCCAGGTCACAGTGGCCCAATGAACCGGGCAGGGTCCACCCCTGGGAGACAGCCGCTGTGACCGCTCAAGTGTCCTGGTGACATCATAGCACCAACAGGAGCCACAGACACAGAGACATGGAGGCAGGGCAGGCCCGTCAGAGCTATGGCAGCCCCATGAGGGACGAAGTGACTTTCACGATGATGCCCCCATTCCACTCAAAGGCTTTTCTCTCTAATTTTTTTTTTTTTTTGGTATTAAAATATAACTGAAGCGTTTCTGTGGTTTTGAATCCATTGTGTGGGTGTGGGTGTGAAAGTTGACCAGTCAACTCTGAACTATAAGTTGACACCTCAAAGCCACGACGATACAGAGGAAGGACGAGGGGGCTTTCACCTCTGACGTCAGGGCCTGTGAGCAGCCCCGGCCCAGGGACAGACAGACAGAAAGTCCCAGACTTGCACGGGCCCCGGTTTACGATCGAGTCACACCGAGAGCGGGGGAAGGGACCGTCTTTTCTAAACACGATCTCGGGTCATCTGTACCCGTGTGCGGGAAAAAACACAGT
>NW_011888968.1:248179-255154 GCF_000151845.1 Pteropus vampyrus | reverse complement strand
AGAGGAAGCCCACAGAGAGGAGCACAGGCAAGCGAGTCTAGAGCAGCCGGAGCCCTGATCAAACCAGACCTGAAGGCAGCCCTGACTTTGGACCTGTCAGGCACGCGAGCCGACGGCTCGACACGGTCTGGTCGTTATCTAAGAAGACAGATACCGTGTGCCGCACAAGCGAGCTGTTTTGTAAGAGGCTTTTCCACCATCATGTCTCCCCCAAAGGTCCCCCCGGAGCGTCCGCAGGAAACCCCGTTTGGGAGCAGGGTCCGGCAGATGTCATCGCGTCAAGGTGGAGTCATACCGCGTTAGGGCGGGCCTCACTCTGCGACCGCGTCCTTACGAGAGAGGAATCGGAACGCAGACAGAGAGGAGACGGCCACGTGCAGACAGAGGCTGAGAGAAGACAACAGACATGAAGACAGAGGCAGAGGCTGGAGCGATGCGCCTACAAGCGAGGGGTGCCGAGGGTGCCGAGGGGGGCCCGCCACCGCCGGAAGCGGGCAGAGGCGGGAAGGGCTCGCCCCAGAGCCTTCGGAGGGAGCGCGGCCCTGCCGACAACTTGTTTTTGGACTTCTGGCTTCCGGAACTGTGAAAGAATGCATTTTTGTTGTTTTTTAAAGCCACCCGGTGTAGTGCTTTGTTACTGAGACGGTCATTTGGCCGCCACAGGGTACAGGACCGCTATTCTCTCTGCCAAGAGCCCCGTCCCTCTGGAACTTTCTGTGTCTGTCTCCCTCCCTCCCTCCCTCGTCATCCTCTGCTCGAGACCTGTCTGAAACAGCCCCCTCCCTGCTCTCCATCCCTCATGGACTCGCTGGACTGTGTTTCGATGATCTGTCTCCGGCAGGGCTGGGGACCGGGCCTGCAATGGCACTGGCAGGCCACAGAGGGCTCCCAGCCGTCTACTGCATGTCCATGCATCCAGGGATAGTGGGACGCTGATTCAAGGCCTGCCGCCAGGCAGAGGCATCCAGGTGCTCTATCTGATGTAACCTCTAGGAGGCAGGTGCTACCACGAGCCCCAGCGTACGGATGGGGCGGGGCAGGCAGCTCCGTAACTGACCCAGCGCCAATGCCAACGGGCACTGGCTGGAGGTGTGGGACCCAGGCCCCCCGTCCGGTCCGCCCGCGCCCCCGAGGCCAGCACCTGGTGCAACGGTAGCAATTTTCTCTGCAGAACACGGAGTCGCAGTAGAAGGCTCCCTCCCTGCACTGGCACTGCTGGTCGCTCTGCGGGGAGCACGGAGTCACCACCTCCTCATCTGCTAAAGAGGGAGGGCGAGGGTCAGTTGCCAGGATGGGGTGGGAGACGGGGAGGACTCTGCCCCCTCCCTTGCTAAGCTCCTCCAGAGTCTGAGCCACATGGGGCGAGTGGGCCCCCACCCTCCGTTCTAGCACGTAGGGACGAGGATGACGTAACAAGGCCGTATTGCCTACAACCGGAAATAAGAACCGGTAGCTTTAAAACAGAGCCGTCTCGTTTATAGGCCTGTCGTATTTCTCTGCATGCTCAGACTTTTCTTAAGTGTTGTTTGTTCACGTAAACATTTTACACATTCTTTGCTGGACTCATTCCAAAGGATCCTACTTTTCTGTTTTTTACTAATGCGAATGGTATCTTTTTTCACTAAAGTTACATCTTAAAACACTTTGGTGCTGATATACAGAAGTTGAGAGAAACCGCTATATGTGATTCTTGCACGTGGCTACTCTGGGCTCCTGAGAACGGGCAGACAATTCTTTGACCATACACGTGTTATCATTGTGCTGAGGAAGACGCCTTGTGGTGGCTACTCCAGCAATTTGGTCCCCCGGGTCATAACTGCCTTTGGGGGGGCGATTCCTACCAGCCAGGTGGGAGGGGGCGCGTTTTAAAAAGGCACAGGGCCCGCCACTCACCATCGCGGCACTGGGTGCAGGGCAGGCACTCGTCCTCCCTGTTGCTGTGGGGCATGAAGGTGCCAGCTGCACATGGCCGGCAACACGTGGTACGGTTCCCGTCACACTCTCTGCTCACATAGTGGCCTGTGAGAGGGTGGGACACAGAGCTGAGGTAGGGGCCCAGCACGGCCTCGTCTGGCTCAGACCTGACGTGGTCCCCGAGGCCTCTGCTCGAGGGGGTCCCACAGCGCTGGGGGCCAGGCCCCCTGCAGCGCACCGACTCTCACCTCCTCCCTCCTTGGACTGACGCCTAGCTCCATGCGCCCCAGGAACTGGGGACACGAGTCACCCTCGGCTTCTATCGATACCCCGCAGCCTGTGTGTGTGGGTGGGTTAATGTGCACGCTGGGGCCTGCCGGGGAGCCTGCAGATGACGGGGAGCCTGCAGATGACGGGGAGCCTGCAGATGACGGTGTGCCCGCCGCCAGCCCAGCCCAGCCCGCTGGGCAGGCTCGGCAGCTCCCAGGCCGGCCGCGGCGGAGCGCGGGAGGCTAGAGGCAGCGGCGTCTGACGCAGTCTGGAGCGCTCCGGGTCCAGTGCTCGTCACACACGGTGCCTATGCCTGAGCCAAGTCACACTCTCCCCAGAGAGAGGCCCCGAGCACACACACTCTGCAGCACTCGGCACATGTGCCGAGATCACTTCACATCGGACCAGCGGTGCCTCGTTCATCCCTCGACGTGGCGTGTGCTTCGGCGTGTGGGTGCGGATGTGTGCGTGTACGTGCGTGGGGTACGGGTGTGTGTGTGGGGAGGGGGTGGGGTGAGTGGTCCCCGAGTTAGAAGCCTCGTAAAGGCACAGGGTCGTGGAGAAGAGGCGCCTGGGAACGGGCGTGGGCAGGGCGGGGGCTGCGGCCGTGTGTTTGGCCCCCTCAGCCCCTTTCCCGTCCTACGGAGAAAGTGCAGTGGCTGCCAGTGTTGATTTAATTTCGCACAAACACGCTCTTCGAGGCTGAAGCAAATCGGACTGGTTTTCAACGTGAACGTGAAATATAAAAACCGTCCTTGGAGATATTTCTAACCAGAATTCGTTTCTGATCCTAACATAACAGAAATGTCTCCCTAAATCGGATTTATCAGATGAAGTTTTGGCTAACGACTATTCGAGAACCACCTTAATGTCACACGTAGGAACCCTGTTTCCTGGGGTTTGACGTTTTCAGCGATCGAGAATGACTATATTTTGTCAACGGAAACACCGCTACCAAAAACAGAACGCTGTCAACAGAATGATGTTATTCATTCCCAAAGACCATCGCTATATTAGAGCGATACAAAAGTCATGATTAAAAGCGATATTTCGTGGCAAACTCTGGGGGTGAGGACTGTCATCCGCGAGCTATCTCGGGGTCAATGCTGCAGCCACGTGTGCCGCCGCCGAGTGTTCTCGGGGCAAACGAGAAATGGGTTCAAAGAGACCCCTGTCTCTGAAGCAGTTTCACTGACAATGTGTGGGTGCCTGTCTGTGTGCGCAGGTGGGGCGCAGCGGTGGGGGCGGCGGGCCTCTGACCAGGTTCCCCAGAAGGCCGAGGGGCCTGGCGGTGACTGGCCGTGAGGCGGTGTGGCTGAGGGTCGGGCAGAGCCGGCCCTGGGAGCCCGTGGCCCCCCATCTGCTTTATGGGGTGAGCACGGGGCTTCTTCAGGAGGATGGACAAGACTCCAGGGCCTTGCCGTGCACGAGGCCGGTGACAGCCGCACCCCAGGGGCTTCCCTTTGTTGCGTGTCCACCACCGTCCTTCTGACAGCAGGGGAGGTAGGAGCGTCCAGCCCGGGCACGCACCCCGACTTCTGCCCTCCAAGCTCTGCAGAACACACCTCACTCACCTCAAAACAAGCACACACCCCCCACTCTGTTCACAAGAGAGCTCCCTAGGCGGGCGCAGAGGAAGGGTGGCTGGGTACCGGGGGCAGCCTGCAGCTCTGCCGGAAGGCTCTAGAAGACGTCCTGACACTCACCAGCCAGGCAGAGGTCACCGCTCTTCAACTCATACTCGTTCGGGCCACGCTCGGTCGCACTGGCTGCGATGGTCGCCTTCGATCAGAAAGGGAGACGGATTATTTTAGCAATTTTACTGCCTTTTTTTTTTTATAGCTTCAATTAAATAATTGGTTTTATGACTAAAAAAAAGAGAAAAAAAGAAAAAAAGAAGAGGAGACCGGCTTCATCCAGAGGCCTCGGCCCGGGACGGAACCACGCCCGTCCTCCACAGAGAGGGACGGCCACCCGCCACCAGGGGGCACTGCTTCCCGCTGGGGCAGCGCACATCAGCGACTTTTTCTTATAATCGCCATGTCCTTGGACTTGTTCTACGGAGCAGGTATTATTTGGGGGGGCGGGGGCGGAGGGATGGCTTTAGTTTCCAAACGCAGTGGTGTGGCTGGCTCTCCGCCGTGGGCATCTGACCCGTCTGTGGTCAGAGCGAGGACCTGTGTGGCAGGTCCCTTTGCAGCTCGGCACCCATTCTGTTCTGCATGCAGCTAACTCGTCCAGAAGGTGCAGGTATACGTCATTGCCCGGCCAAGGCTTTCAGGCCTGAATTCTCTCTTATCCGACAGAGAGAATGCCAGTCGCCCCAGCCCATCGAGACGAGGCCAGGCAGCGACCTTCCGGCCCTCACTCTCCACCTGTTGTGCCCTGTAAGTCCTGCATTACTTCCTATAGGCAGAGCCCTTAACAACTCCACCTGGCCAGATTTTTCTTTCTAATTCGACCCGATAATTCTTGAATGAGTTTAACCTATTCACACGTATTGGGTTACTGCTCTGTTTAGACTTATTTCCACCCTCTTGCTCGGTGTATTTGAGGGTCGTACTTTCTGTCACCCCCTCCCCCAGATCCTTTTATTTCCTTCACTGCAAAACCAAATAGGTTCTATTTTTACTTTTTACTTGCTAGCTTGCACATTAAGTTGGGGAAAATGAAGCGAGAAGTAACAGAAAAAGGTATTTAGATACGTTTCAAGGGAAAAAAAAAAATCCAGTCTGCAAACATTACAGTAGAAACTGTTTCAGGCGAGTATCAACATTAGTAGCTGAAGCATGAGCAAAGACGCAATACTGATGTAGTTTCAAAGCGACCCGCCACCAGATCCTTAGTGATTACACCGGGAAAAAACAATAACTTTGCGGTGAAGAAAACGCCACCAGAATGGCGAACACCACCAGAATGAAGTAATCAAAGTCAACGTCGCCAGTAAGGCGACAGATTGTTACCACGCATTTTGGGTCTCTTGACGTGGCGTGGTTAAAATGACACGTCGCTTTTGCGGTACGTGTGCCAAAAATGCCTAACTGGGATTTATTCACAAGAAACCAGCAAACAAACAAAACGGAGAAACAGTCTACTGAACTATTGGCCAGAACTCTTCAACAGTGTAATGGCTGTAGAAAAAAGGCAAGAGCGAGCAAGCCCCCAATGTCACTTGAGGGCGCCAGAGGGAAGCTAGCCAAACACGCAGCAGTCTGTAGACCAGACAATAGTGTCTCCTGGATGGTGCCCCCCGCCCCCCCCCCCCCCCGATTCTAATGCCTGAACGGCAGGTACCTACGATGTTGACCTCTGTGGGATCTGGGTGACAGCCACAGAAAGTCAGTGTACCACTTTATTTTTGGCTTTTGAAAGGTGCCACTCCAAATAGGTGGCACACACTCTGAGAATTCCAGGGGCGAGGCTTTTCTGATTTCCCTGCCGTGAGCCACGCGGACTCACCCGCCCGCCCATCTCTCAACTGCAGGCACCTCCAGGCTCTTGTGTAACGTGGGCCAAACGTGCTGCTCTGCTATCTTTATCTGGGGATCAGCACAACCACGAGAACGGACGCCGCCCCGAGGACAGTCGGGAGGGAAGGCGTCACTGGAGCGGTGCTGCCGGGAATCGGGCCACGGGTCCTCACCGCTGATCTCAGCCATCCTGCCAGCCCGCCAGCCCCTGGGTCGTGGTGGTCAGACAACCAGTTGAAGCTAAGGCTGGTGGTGTGGTGCCTGCGGCTGGGGCCCGGCGTCTCTAACCCAGAACCGGTGGGCTGGAACGAGGGGCCCGATCCCTTGCCACGCTAAGGCCACACTCCTTAGTGATCACCGTGCTCAGGAAGCAGGGCCGCTCAGAAGGAAAAGCTTCCCCCTGTTCCCCCCGCCTCCGAATGGACCATGTAGCTGAGCAGCCATCATGGCTGATATCGGCGGGGCAGTTTGGAATCTGCTTTTTGGTCAAGAAGCCTCATGGCCTGAAAGGCAGAGCCAGAAGCAACAGAGCTGGTTGGCCATGTGGCCCTGCCTCGGAGCCCAGCAAGGAGCGGGAGGCAGAAGCACGTGACCTTGAAAGGTTATTTTTTTTTCCATGAGGCTAAAATTCACATCCCTTAAAAGTAACCCCTTTGAAAGCGTAAAATCCAGCAGCATTTAGTGCATTCGCACTGTTGGATAACTTTTGGGTAACTTTTAAGTCTGAAGTTACTTCAAAACAAAAAAAATTCAAAACCTTTTAAAGGAGGGAAAAAAAGAATCTCAGAGGAATGGGGCTTTCCTCTCTGGAGCTCAGCCCAGCCAGGAACCCAATAGATGCTATTTCCTCTGCCTCGGCCCACCCCTGTCCCCTCCAAGTGTGAGAGGACACCGAAGGCGTTCTGGCGGCAACCTCGTCACTGAGGGCCTCGCCCTCCCACGTCAAGGCCATTGTTCCTCAGCCCCGCCCAGCCACCTCAGAAGACTCCCTTTCAAGCACTCACTCTGCCCAGCACCTCTCATGCTTCTGGTTCTCCTGCAGGAGCAACTCCCCTCCTTCCTCGCCCTGAATGAGTCTGGGAGGGCCACCTACGGCTGTTGGCATCCCTGAGGCTGTGCCTCCCCCTCCAGCACCCCCCGACCTCCCAGGCCCAGGATGAGGCAAAATGTAAGCCCCACCCCCAACAACAACAACAAAACCCTCAGCAATCAAGATAAACACTATTTAATGCAATATTTAAAAAAAAGAAATCAAATCAGCAAACTGGGATTTGCTGGCTTTGGTGAATAAAGTTTTATTGGGACCGGGGCTGGGGTCAGG
>NW_011888968.1:245817-247239 GCF_000151845.1 Pteropus vampyrus | reverse complement strand
CCGGGTCCAACCACCCCAGTGAAGGAAGCTGTCAACAGCCAGCCCGGAGGTGGGGGTAGGGACAAGTAGGAACGAGGACAGCTAGATCTCATTCTGATGCCGAGGAAGCACAACCCACGCACATTGTTCATCCCTGCTCTCCAGACAGGAAAGCCAGAAGCTGAGGACACTTCTCAGGAAGAGGTGCCCAAAACGCAAAAGGCACCTTTTCCAAGGCAGAAAAACAGCAACGCTGTAGACTGTAGGCGGGCTGGCTCTGAGGGAACTCGAGGGGGAAGGCCTGGGGTGTGAAAGTTTAACCCCCCCCAGGCACACTTCCCACTCAGGTGCTAAATCCGCAAGCTGCTTTCAAAACAAAATTGATCACACACTGTGACAATGTAATTACGGAAGCGATTACATTTGAGCACATGTTAGCGATATTCAGAAAATAGTGAAACAGTGTTTGTGAATGAAACCATTTCCGTGGGAAGGCGAGAGAGCAGGAACATACTGAATTGACTGGCAAACCCAGCTTTGGTTAACATCTCAGCCCCCCCCCCTCCACCGCCTCGCCTCCGCGCGCGGCCTCGAGTTTCCGGGCTCCTGGGTTTGGCGGTTTCTGCACAAGCCCCCCCATCCCCACCCGGTCCCCCAGTGCCGCGCCGATCACGGCGCCCGAGTCACCACAACACCTGGCAGCGCCGCAGGCCCGGCAGCCTCGACCCGCCCCGCCGTGAGCTCCGGAGGTTGGCGCCCCAACTTGGACAAAGTCTCTAGCTACCCTCAAAACACTGAGGGGGCCACCTCGGGCCTACCCTGCGCCAGCGCGTCCTCCGTCAGGGCGCCGGCATCCAGGGGTAGGGCTCAGAGGCCCAGCCAGCTGCAGCCCCGCGCACCAGGCCCGGCCCGGCGAGCCCGGGGGGCCCTCGGCCCGTCAGGACTGGAGTCGGGGGCGGTCAGGGTGCGCTCGGGAACCCGCGGGACCGCAGCCAGTCCCCTTAGGCTGTGCAGGAGGGGACGGATCCCAGGCCGGCCTCCGGGAATCCCCACGCTGACCTCTGCCCGGCCCGGCAGGATTGCGGGGGGCGGGGCGGTCAGAGCGAGGCCGGGAACCGCAGCACGTCCCCTTAGGCAGCGCCCGGAAGGCGCGCAGGCCTCCCCGAACCCCGGCTCTCTGCCTCCCCGGGCCGACCTCAGCCCGGCAGGTCTGGGGGTGGTGCAGGGCGGTCAGAACGAGCCCGGGAACCCGCAGCACGTCCCCTTAGGCTGCGCCCGGAAGGCGGGCAGGCCGGGCCGGCCCAGCGCGCGCCGGCCTCCCCGAACCCCGGTCTCGCGGCCTCCCCGAACCCCGGCTCTCGGCCTCCCCGAACCCCGGTCTCTCGGCCTCCCCGACCCCGGCTCTCGGCCTCCCCCCGGGCGGGCCCCCCGGCCTGGCCCACT
>NW_011888968.1:234751-244667 GCF_000151845.1 Pteropus vampyrus | reverse complement strand
GCCCGGCACAGACATCTGTGCAGCTGCTTGGGGCGTGAGAGAGGAGGCCGCCCGCAGAGAAGAAAGGGACGCGGACGGAGGGCCTGGCCTGGGTATGGCCGGAGCCGGGAGTCCAGCCGCCCGGTGCTTCTAGAGCCTTCTAGAGCGTGAATCTGTCGTCTGAGCGGGAGGGAGTGTTTCCACCGCGGCAGGACGGTGCTGGTCTCCCCGGGAGTGTGTCGTGAGAGTGCCGCTGGGACCTGGCATGGCAAAGCCGTTGCTCATCCCACTCCAGATGCAAAAGAACCGAAAGCAGGATCTCAGAGAGACCTACCTGCACCCCGTGTTCACAGCAGCTAAAAAGATGGAAGAAACCCAAGCGTCCCTTGTCACAAGGTGGACACACAAACTCTGGTCCATCCGTGCAGTGGAATATTACGCAGCCTGGAAAAGGGGAGATGTTCTGACACCTGCTACAGCACGGATGCACCTTGAGGACATCGTGCTGAGTGAAATGAGCCGGTCACAGAAAGACAAATCCTATATGAGTCCGCATCTGTGAGAATCTAGAAGAGTCAATTCACAGAGGCGCAAAGTAGGATGGTGGGGGCCGGGGGGATGGGGATGTGAGTGTTTAATGGGGACAGTGTCAGTTTGGGAAGATGAAACATTCTGGAGATGATGGTGGTGATGGTTGTACACAGAGGTATTTAATGTCACTTAATTGTGCGTTTAAAAATGGTTAAGACGGGAAAATCTCATGTATATTTCACCATGATAAAAGAGAAATCGTGAAAAACAAAACCCACACAGACCTGTGGGGGCACAGTGTCCCGCCCCTACTGTTCACCCCCCAAACGGCAGGGACAAAACTTGCTCTTTGCCCAGCACACTCTCTTCAGGAAGTCAGCTCTGGCTGGCTTGCCACTCAGTGGTTGGTTTTTTTTTTTTTTTCAGAATGCGTGATCTTTACCTCACGTACTGCTTACTCAGAAAGTGACGAGAAGCTTTTACTAAGTTTCAAGTCTTTCAGGAACGGACTCCGTATTTGCCACTTACGCTTCCTGAAGCTTCAGAACACGGGGTGACACCAAAGGGTGACGGATCGCAGCCTCGTCCCACTGTGCAAATCAATCACGTCCCCCATGCTGGTCCTACTAGTGGGTCTCTCTCTCCTTCCCTCCCTTAAGATCCATCAGAAACGCTTCTCTCCACCTGCGTCAAAGGCCAACATCCGCCAGAACGATTAGGCATCTGAATTGGAAAGGAAGAAGGAAAACTATCTGTTTGCAGATGACATCATCTCATAGGTAGAAAACCCTAAAGAGGCCATAAAAGAAACAAGTCAGCCACAGCCACCTGCCGTTCGAACGAATGAAGGAACTGAGGACGGGAGCCCCATGGCAGTGCATCGCTCATCAGGCCCCACCCCGCATCCAGGCTGCCTGGCAGGTCTCAATGGGGCGAGGGCAGGGCTGTCACACTCAGAAGGGAAGCTTCAGGCACAGCCCACTTGGGACACAGCCAGCTCTGGCTGCTCTCTGGGTGCCTTCGGGGACTGCACAGGGGCTCGAGGGCCTGTCGCCGGGACTCACCGAGAACCGCTCTGTGCCGGCCCCAATTGTGCCCTATACACATGCCGCTGCCTTTAATGAATCAAACACAACTTTTAAGGACGGAAAGCATCGCTCATCCTGGAGAAATCCCTGCCTGCTCGTCAGGTCCCTAAGGTCAAGCAAGGTCGACCAAGAGGGCACACCAGGGCTGGGCACATTGAAGGCATCTAGACCAAGGGGACCACAGAAGGTCCCACATGGAACTCGGTCTAGGTTGGAGGTTGCTGGCGAGCCTTATTGGGGAAAGTGGGATCCTCAGAAACCAAAAGGAAAATGTAGACCACCCTCAGAAACGTGGGAGGGGAGGCCACCAGGCATATCCCTGACTTTGATCAGGGCAGCATGACTCGTGGCCGAGCTGAGAAGTCCCACTTCCTGGAGGTGCCTTCTCAAATCAGATCCATGCAGAGTGATTCTGAGTTTCTCCTTGAGTCAGTCTTCCTGGCCTTGAACTTAAGGTCTGTGCAACCATGGCAACCGTAACGCTGCTCCGTGTAACGCTGCCCAGGTGTTTCATTTTCTGGGCATAAGACTGTGCAGAGTGCTCTTCACGTACAGGCAAAATTACACTTCAGACTGAGTTTTCAAATTTAACGAAACAATTTTCCCAGCTCTTGAAAAAAAAAAAATCTCTATAAAGAAGGTCTTTAAAATTTCACTTTATTATCATCCAGTAGAGGAATTTGAATTCTGTTGCTTTTGAGATTTTTCTGACAAGTCTTGGTCAGAAAAGGTGTCTTGGCGCATTAGGTTAGAGGCACTTAAACACACACACACACACACACACACACACACACACACACACACACACCCTAGATGCAGAATTCTAATCAATAAAAATAGCTTTAAAAAAATGAAAACATATATCCACAGAGAAACTTGTGCAGATCAGTCAAAAAGTGGAGCCCAAATGCCCACCCCCCTGGGAAACGGACAGACACAACAGGGAGGGCCGGAGACTGACATGCTCAGACGTGGCTGGGCCTGAGGAACCAGACGCAACAGGCCACCGAGTGTGTGGCTCCGTTCCCGCGAAACATCCAGGGGAGGCGAATCCATAGACATGGGGTAGACGGGCGGTTTCCAGGACCCGGTAAGCGGGGGGTGAGGGGACGGGACTGACTCGTAATGCAGACTGGGGTTTCTTTATGGGGGGGGGGGGGCGGGGCGATGAAGATGTCCTGGAACCAGATAGTGATGACAGGGCCGTGACTTGTGAGTGTCCTGAAAGCCTCGGAATCATTTACTTTACAGTGTTTAAAATGGTGACTTTCATCCACCTCAATACAAAATTAATGAAAAGATCCATCCAGTCTAGTCTCAAATTTTCGATCCACGCCCACTTCAACGATCCTCCCGGACCCCACCTGGGACCCTGCCATGGGGTCTTTGCTTGGCCTTCTCCCATCTCCTGGGTCTCGGGGGCGGGGGGTGGGGGGCGGGTAGTGGGGGGGAAGGGCAGAGGATGGGGAGGGTTCCTGGTCACTGGGGCTCTATGGCTCTCTTAGCTGGTCCTGCCTGTGAGTGTGGATGTGGGGTCTTTGGCAGCTCCTCCCAGGGACTGCCACTCGGTGGGTCCTCCTGTGGGTGGACAGCTCCCCTGGGCTGGGTTCCATCAAGACGATGCCAGGCCAGTGGCTTTCTGTATTAGTGATCACATCCTGTGTAACAACTGGCTGCAAACTTCACCCCTTCAGACACACACATTACTCCTCGCTGTCTGTGGGTCAGGAGTCTGCCTTAGTTGGGTCTTCTGACCCCACCTCTCACAGACTGATATTAGGGTATCAGCCAGGGCTATAGTTTCGCTGGCTCCCGGCCTGGAAAAGGGCCCCCTCTCAAGCTCACAGATTGTTAGCAGCATTTAGTTCCTTGGGGGCCACCGGGCTGAGGGCCTCGGAGTCTTGCTGGTCTACCCTAGGGTCATCGACTGCAGCGGTGGCCCCCAGAATGCTACACCCACAGCCTAACAGCCAGAACTGTGAATGTGGCCTTATTGGGGAAAAGGGTCTTTGCAGAGAGACCTGGGAAGAGGAGCTGGGTCACCTGTGACTTCTCAGTGCTCCTGTAGGTCAGAAGCCGTGTGCGCTCACTCCTGTGCCAGGTCTGGACGGTTTCCGGCTACAGCCTACAGTGCTGCCCCCAGGAATGTTATCTGGGCCTCCCAGGCTTGGAACCTGCCATCGGCCTGGCCTCCTAGTGGCCGAAGGTCCTTTCCTGAATAGGGAGCTGTCGTCCACATGGAACGTCTGCTCTGGCGAGTTCTTTTCCTCCGTATGCAACAGACTCGCCACTCACACTCACGTCACGGAATGAATAACGATGCTTCGATTGTTTGACCCCCCAGCACCGGCAGTAAATTCGACACTGGAGGCAGGTACAGCCTTTATTTTCAACGTCACAAACCACCTTTCCGCTTCTGTCACGGTGTGAGACGGATACGTTTCCGCGTCTGGCCTCCGGTCCAGGTCGTCGCAAGTGTCCCACGTCTGATCGGGCTCCTCTCGAAGCTTCGTTGGTCTCGCTGCCTTCGGGGACGCGGACCCTTTAACGGCTTCTGTCTCTCTGCTCTCATCCTGCACGGTCGTAGCCGTGGCGGACGGGACGCCCGGCCTGGCGAGCAACACCCGCCGCTGACGCCCCGCCCTCGTGGTCCCGAATCTCTTTTAACACTGTTTCCAGGCCAATCGCTGGACGTGGCCTCCGACTGACACACGGGCGGCGGATCTGGGGGGCGGAGGGGCCGTGACGGACAGAGCGACACAGAGAATCATGCGCAGGAGAAGCGGGATGCGGAGGGGCCCGGGGAGCACGGGGCGCGTGGGGGCCGCCGGCGCCACGAGGCTGCTGACTCGCAGCGAGCTTCAAGTAAAATTCCTTTTTTAAAGTTGAAAGGACACGTTCTGAAATAATAGTAAAAAACGTAGTGAACGCGCGAACGTGATCCAGCAGCACGTGCCGCACGTCGGCGCCTCGGGCTCGGCCGCGCGGCCACACGCACGTGGGCGGCACCGTGCGCACTGACGGGATGACGCGGCGACTTCGCAGGGGACGGTCTTCCAGCTTCACCCCGGGACCGCCCCCGGAGCCGTGGCTCGTCATCCACGGGAAGGTCGCTGCCTGGCGCACGACTGCGGACGATCGCTCTCGAGGTGGCTGCAGAGGGACAGAATGACAGGACTCGTCTCCAGAAGCTGGAAAGGAGGGGAGAGCAAGCCCCAGGCCGGGCCCTCAGGCAGAGGCCGCGGCGCCTCCTCCGCCAGCGGGCCCCCACCCTGTCCCCAGCGCCCCCCGTGTGCTGAGGCTGGGGCCGCAGGCCTAGCGTTAGCCACTGGGTCAAGTAGAAGTGACGCCTGACGCTTGTGGTCCGAGGTACTCGAGAGGGGGGGCCCGGTCCCCAGACTCTCCTCTCTGCTCGCTTGGATCCCCGCGTCGCCACGTGGAGCACAGGGGGCCTGGACCGCTCTCCGGCCGGACTGCCCACTCACTCGTTGTCACAAGAGAGCTTCAGCTACTCTGACTAAGAAACGTGGTTGGGCGACTTCTCTGCCTGCGTCCAGTTCTGTCCTCTGTGAAACAAGGCTGAGGAGACTTTGCCGCCGACGGCTGAGGCAGGGGTCACAGGTTAGAGGGCCAGCTCAGTGGACGGTGACTACGATATTGACTAAGATGCAGAATGAAGTGTGTCCCCCGCGCCACTGTCTGGCCACGTTGGTCACCTGCCTTATCCGAACCAAACACATAATTTATTTTCTTATAGAGATGAACGCATCGTCGGACAGAGGCAACATTCACTTTTTAAAAGATGATGAAAGTTTACATTTTAAATGAGGCTAACTCTATTCCTCCACTGCTCTTAATGCATGCAAGGCAGACGGTGTCAGCTGCCTTCTGGAAAGCTGGCTTTGACCCCATGGGAGCCCAGTCACCCAGTGTATGGTGAATCCCTACTTCACATTATACACAGATGGCCACGTGGGTGAAATGTGGAAGTCGAAACCGTAAAACTGTCAAGCTCAATATGAAAATGTAGTGTGATATATCGGACTTTGCTGTGGGATGGACTTCTTATACAAGAGGCAAAACCCACAACTTGTGAGGTTAAAAAAACTGGTGAGTCAGATTCCATTAAGGTCAAGACTTCTTTCCAAAGAAATATGCCACAGAGAAACTTACATGGAAGACAATTGGTGAAATATCTGAAATGACAAGAGATCTGTACTGAAATTTAAAAAGTGAAGGAGAAAGAGGAAACTCTAGTAAAAAAAAAAAAAAAAAAACAAAAAGCAGACAGAGACCCCTGCGAAGATGCCCGACTAAGTAAAGCAGGGTTCGTGCCCTCCCAAGTGCGCACTGAAATTACAACCAAATTATAAAATAATCGACGTGGAGAATCAGCGGATCATAACACCTACATCTGATCATGTGGGATCAGAGAGCCACATCGAAGCCGGTAGGAGGGGCAAAGTCACGAATCAGGCTGGCCCCGCACCCGTGGGTGGTGGAGATCACCGGGAGAAAGAGCGAGGCTGCAGAGGCTGCCCTGAAAAAGAGGGGGGTCCTGGTCTCATCTGGGGGCTCCCCAGCTCAGGGAAGAGGAGATTCCAATAACTCTGACTGTAGAAACCAGAGGGGATTCGGCCGTTTAAGTGAGAAGGAAGGAGCCTGAATCCCTAGATGTCCCTTTGAAGGACCCACGCACAGGCTTTCTGACCTGCGGACACTCCCTCGGGACACTGCAGGGTAATCTCCAGACCACGCCAGCTTGACCGTGCAGACCCCTCCCCCACAGGGACAATGAGCAGCGCTGGTCAGAGGGGCTCAGCCCACCCCGCCCAACCCGCAGATCGCCAGGCATCTCCTGCTGGGTGGCTGCCGAGCCCCGCTCCGATTCAGGGCCAAGCATTCCCAGAAGGCATTTCAGAGACAGGGTCAGGCAGATCCCTGCTGCCAACACGAACTCGGGTGGATACTGGGGTCCAGTGGGCCAGTCTCAGACAGCAGCTGGTCTTGCTCTGATCTGGGACTTGCCTCGCCCTACCCACGAATTGCCCCTGGCGGCCCATTGTCAGTGAACTGCCACAGCCCAGCCTCTCCTCTCCCCTGAACCCCTAAGCCACACAGGCGACCAGCTTTGGCGGGCACAGGGCGGGCACTGCAGGGAGATCAGCGGCAGGCAGACCTCTGCTGCCTGCGAGAGTCGCAGTGTTGTGTCCAGGGACCTCCCCTGACGGCAGCTGGCCTCACTGTGACCTGTGTCTACAGCGGGAACGCCCAAGCACAGAAGTTGCAGCTAAACCGAGGCTGTGTTTGCCCAACAGACCTTGACTGCCCGAGATCCGCTTCGCCGAAGCCACACGGCGCCCGCAGCCCCTTAACAGGCGGCCTCCCCTGCCCCGCGTGGCTCTGGGGTTGGGCAGACAGTGCAGGCAACAGACCTTGGCCAACGCGGTGAGCGCGTTTCGAGGAAAACAGTTGTGGCCAGACCATGGCTGCCTGGACAAGCTGCAATATCTCCTGAGGGGCCTGCAGGGGTCTGTGTTGGCCTGACCGCCCTTGACTCCCTGAGCTCCTGCCCCATCCAGTACACATAGTGCCCGCTGCACATTGGTAGGCAGCTGCCCCTGCCCTGGAGGGCGCATTCAGGCCCAACGTGGGCATCGGCCAACCTCGCTATGAGTGGAAACTTGTGCGGGGAGCCACAGAGACAGCATGGGCACGTAAACTGACTTGGAAGTGGCAGGGGGAAATTTCCTCAATAGACCCAGAAGACTCCCAGGGTCCCTGCGCCACCGATACACACATCACCCAGAGGCTCATCCAGTTTCAGAGACTTACAGACAACAGACAGACAGTGTCACGCCTTGAGGAGCACCGGTCCCTCTGCCAAACTGCCACAGGTCAGGGACGGGGGATAACTGACAGCTGCCTACAGCGCTGTCTCTTCCATTTAGCTACAGATTCAGCACAGGCAACGACCATCAGTGGTTCACTTTGTAGTTCGCTCCACGTAGCCCTGAGCAATAAACCCAGAGGCTGACCTTGGCCTACGGGGGAGCCCCTCCCAAGGGGCCACAAAACCCACGCATCTGGAGGCTGGCACCAGACCACAAAAGACCGACTCCTGACTAGTCCTGTTAGTGATACACACAAAGGGTGGTCGCAATAAGTACACAAGCCTGCTAGGGCACATCCCGCTCGGTGGGGTCAGCCCCCCACACAGCAACTCTTACACTGTGGGTGCGGCCGATTCCTACAATCCACCTGAGCGTTAACCTCATCCACTGATCTACTCACAACAATAAAGGCTTGGCAACAACAATAAAGGTTTGGCAACACACAACCCACACAGAGATCACGTCCAGAGCCCCCAGCAAAAGGGATCAGGAGCGTGCGCCACTGGGCCACACAGGACACCTGCCACGTTAGGCCATCTGGCTAAGGCTGAGAGACGAAACAAATATTCCTGACGCATAGAAATAAACACAGAGAGGCTAATAAAAGGAGAAGACAAAGAAACAGGCCACAAATAAAACAACAGGATAAAACTGCAGAAAATAAGCTAAATGAAGTTGAGGCAAGGAACCTACCAGAGACAGAGTTCAAAATGATGGTTAGAAGGATGCTCATCGAACTCATGGGGAGAATGGATGAGCACAATGAGAACTTCGACAGCTTAAAAAAGGACACAGAAACCATAAAATCGAACCAGACGAAACGAGGAATACATTAACTGAAATGAACAATACACTAGAAGGATTCAACAGTAGATTGGACGAAGCAGAAGATCGAATCGGCGAACTGGAAGACCAGGAAGCAGAAGACACCCAATCGGAACGACCAAACAGAAAAAGAATTTTAAAAAAAATAAGGAGAGTTTAAGAGACCTCTGGGACAACATGAAGCGTGAAAATATCCAGATCATGGGAGTACTGAAGACGAAGACAGAGGACAAGGGATTGAGAATCTATTTGAAGAAATAATGACAGAAAACTTCCCGACCCCGGCAAAGGAATTAGACACACAAGTTCAGGAAGCACAGAGTCCCAAACAGGAGGAATTCCAACAGACCTGCACCGAGACATCATCATTAAAGTGCCAAAGTTCAAAGAGAACGAGCCAGCATTACGAGAAACGTTAAAGGGTCTTCTGTCAAAAGAGAAGGGACAAAAAAGGAAAGAGAAATAACCAAGATGAATAAGAAAATGACAGTAACGACGTGCCTATCGGTAATCGCTTTAAATGTAAACAGATTGAACACGCTGACCGAAAGACACAGGGCAACCGAATGGATAAGAAAACAAGACCCATGCCTAGGCTGCCTGCAAGAGACCCACTTCAGATCAAACGACACTCGCAGACCGCAAGTAAAGAGACGGAAAAAGATATTTCACGCAAATGGAAATGAAAAGAAAGCCAGGGTAGCAATACTTACATTAGATAAAATAGACTTTAAAACAAAGGCTATAATAAGAGACAACAAAGGGCATTAGATAATGATAAAGCGATCGCTCAATCAAGAGGACGTGACCCTAGTAAACATATATGCACCCAACAGAGGAGCACCTACAAACATAAAGCAATTATCGACTGACCTAAAAGAATCAATAGTAATCCAATCGTAGTAGGAGACTTTAACACCCCATTGACACCAATGGACAGATCTTCCAGGCCAAGAATCAATAAGGAAATAATGGGCCTAAAAGGCATACTAGAACAGATGGACTTAATAGATATTTTCAGGGCGTTTTACCCCAAAGCAAAATATACATTCTTCTCAAGTGCACACGGAGCATTTTCAAGGACAGACCACATGTTAGGACACAAAACGAGTCTCAATAAATTTAAGAAGATTGAAATCGCAGCGACCGTCTTTTCTGATGACAGTGGTATGAAACTCGATATCAACTACAGGAAAAAACCTGGAAAATTCACAAGCACCTGGAGGCTAAATGACAGGCTACTCAACAGTGAACGGGTTATTAATAAGATCAAGGCAGAAATCGAAAGATACCTAGAGAGAAACGAACATGAAAACACAACGACTCGAAATTTATGGGACACGGCGAAAGCAGTCCTCAGAGGGAAATTCATAGCAGTGCAGGCCTACCTCGAGAAACGAGAAAAAGCTCAAACAAGTAATCTAACCTTACAATGAAAAGAACCAGAAAAAGAACAGCAAACAAAGCCCAAAGTGAACAGAAGGAAGAAAAGAATAAAGATCAGAGTGGAAATAAATGAAATAGAGCCTAGAAAAACAATACGAAAGATTCATAAAACCAAGAGCTGGTTCTTTGAAAGGATAAAGAAAATGGACAGAC
>NW_011888968.1:232120-234701 GCF_000151845.1 Pteropus vampyrus | reverse complement strand
GTGACCCTAGTAAACATATATGCACCCAACAGAGGAGCACCTACAAACATAAAGCAATTATCGACTGACCTAAAAGAATCAATAGTAATCCAATCGTAGTAGGAGACTTTAACACCCCATTGACACCAATGGACAGATCTTCCAGGCCAAGAATCAATAAGGAAATAATGGGCCTAAAAGGCATACTAGAACAGATGGACTTAATAGATATTTTCAGGGCGTTTTACCCCAAAGCAAAATATACATTCTTCTCAAGTGCACACGGAGCATTTTCAAGGACAGACCACATGTTAGGACACAAAACGAGTCTCAATAAATTTAAGAAGATTGAAATCGCAGCGACCGTCTTTTCTGATGACAGTGGTATGAAACTCGATATCAACTACAGGAAAAAACCTGGAAAATTCACAAGCACCTGGAGGCTAAATGACAGGCTACTCAACAGTGAACGGGTTATTAATAAGATCAAGGCAGAAATCGAAAGATACCTAGAGAGAAACGAACATGAAAACACAACGACTCGAAATTTATGGGACACGGCGAAAGCAGTCCTCAGAGGGAAATTCATAGCAGTGCAGGCCTACCTCGAGAAACGAGAAAAAGCTCAAACAAGTAATCTAACCTTACAATGAAAAGAACCAGAAAAAGAACAGCAAACAAAGCCCAAAGTGAACAGAAGGAAGAAAAGAACAAAGATCAGAGTGGAAATAAATGAAATAGAGCCTAGAAAAACAATACGAAAGATTCATAAAACCAAGAGCTGGTTCTTTGAAAGGATAAAGAAAATGGACAGACTCTTCGCCAGACTCATCAAGGAAAAAAGAGAAAAAGACTCAAATAAATAAAATCAGAAATGAAAGAGGAGAAATAACCACGGATTCCACAGAAATACAACGGATCATAAGAAAATACTACGAGCAATTATACGCCAACAAATGGGACAATCTGGAAGAAATGGACACATTCGTAGAAACATACAACCTCCCAAGACTGAGTCAAGAAGAAACAGAACATCTGAACCGACCGATTATCGCCAATGAAATTGAATCAGGAATCAAAACCCTCCCAGAAAACAAAAGTCCTGGACCAGATGGCTTCCTAGGTGAATTTTACCAAACATTCAAAGAAGAATTATCATCTATTCTACTGAAACTATTCCAGAAAATTCAAGAAGAGAGAAAGCTCCCTAACTCCTTTCATGAGGCCACCGTTACCTTGATTCCAAAACCAAGCAAAGACATTACGAAAAAAAAAAACCACAGGCCGATATCTTTCATCAATATTCATGGAAAAATCCTCAACAAAATATTAGCAAACCGAATGCAGTAATACATTAAAAATATCATACACCGTGATCGAGTTGGATTTATTCCTGAGACGCAAGGTTGGTCCAATATCCGCAAATTAATTAATGTGATACACCACGTTAACAAATCGAAAGAGAAAAACCGTAGGATCATAGCAATAGATGCAGAAAAATGTTCGACAACATCCAGCATCCATTTATGATAAAAACTCTCAGCAAAGTGGGAACACAGGGAACATACCTCAGCGTAATAAAGGCCATATATGAAAAACCTACAGCTAACATCATACTTAATGGGGAAAGGCAAAAAGCATTTTCCTTAAGATCCGGACAAGACAAGACAAGACAAGGATGCCCCCTCTCACCACACCTCTGCAACACTGTATTGGAAGTCTTCGCCCCAGCAATGAGACGAGGAAGAGAAATAAAAGGCATCCGAGTTGGAAAGGAAGAAGCCAAACTCTCATTGTTTGCCGATGACATGATGCTATTTATAGAGAACCCTAAAGATTCCACCAATAAACTGTTAGAACTGATCAATATATTCAGGAAAGTAGCAGGTTACAAAATAAATATTCAGGAGTCAGTGGCATTTTTATACACCAATGATGAACTTTCAGGAAGAGAAATTAATTAATTAATTGTAAATCCCATTTACAATTACTTCAAAAACTATAAAATACCTGGGAATCAAATTAACCAAGAAGGTGGAAGACCTGTTCTCAGAAAATGATAAGTCATTGAAAAAAGATATTGAAGAAGATAGAAATAAATAGAAACATATATCACGTTCATGGGTTGGAAGAATCAACATCGTTCAAATGACCGTACTACTTAAAACACTCTATAGATTCAGTGCAATCCCTATCAAAATACCAATGGCATTTTTCAGAGAGCTAGAACAAATAATCCTAAAATTTATATGGAGCCATAAAAACCCCTGAATAGCCACGGCAATCTTGAGAAAGAACAAAGTTGCAGATATCACACTACCTGATAGCAAACTATACTACAAGTCTCAAATCAGTAATCAAACCATTATAGCACTGGCATAAAAACAGATACATTGATCAATGGAACAGAATAGAGAGCTCAGAAATAAATCCACGGCTATACGCTCACTTACTATATGACAAAGGAGGTAAGAACATACAATGGGGTAAATACAGTCTCCTCAATAAATGGTGTTGGGAAAAGTGGACAGATACATGCAAAAAAAAAAGAAGCTGGACCACTTGTTTACACCATATACAAGAATAGACTCAAAATGGATTA
>NW_011888968.1:221490-232070 GCF_000151845.1 Pteropus vampyrus | reverse complement strand
CAGCAATGAGACGAGGAAGAGAAATAAAAGGCATCCGAGTTGGAAAGGAAGAAGCCAAACTCTCATTGTTTGCCGATGACATGATGCTATTTATAGAGAACCCTAAAGATTCCACCAATAAACTGTTAGAACTGATCAATATATTCAGGAAAGTAGCAGGTTACAAAATAAATATTCAGGAGTCAGTGGCATTTTTATACACCAATGATGAACTTTCAGGAAGAGAAATTAATTAATTAATTGTAAATCCCATTTACAATTACTTCAAAAACTATAAAATACCTGGGAATCAAATTAACCAAGAAGGTGGAAGACCTGTTCTCAGAAAATGATAAGTCATTGAAAAAAGATATTGAAGAAGATAGAAATAAATAGAAACATATATCACGTTCATGGGTTGGAAGAATCAACATCGTTCAAATGACCGTACTACTTAAAACACTCTATAGATTCAGTGCAATCCCTATCAAAATACCAATGGCATTTTTCAGAGAGCTAGAACAAATAATCCTAAAATTTATATGGAGCCATAAAAACCCCTGAATAGCCACGGCAATCTTGAGAAAGAACAAAGTTGCAGATATCACACTACCTGATAGCAAACTATACTACAAGTCTCAAATCAGTAATCAAACCATTATAGCACTGGCATAAAAACAGATACATTGATCAATGGAACAGAATAGAGAGCTCAGAAATAAATCCACGGCTATACGCTCACTTACTATATGACAAAGGAGGTAAGAACATACAATGGGGTAAATACAGTCTCCTCAATAAATGGTGTTGGGAAAAGTGGACAGATACATGCAAAAAAAAAAGAAGCTGGACCACTTGTTTACACCGTATACAAGAATAGACTCAAAATGGATTAAAGACTTAAATGTAACACCGGAAACCATAAAACTTCTAGAAGAAAACATAGGCAGTAAACTCTGATATTACTAACAGGAATTTCTTTTCAGATATATCTCCTTGGGCAAGGGAAACAGAAGTAAAAATAAACGGGGCTACATCAAACTAAAACGTTTTTGTAGAGCAAAGGAAGCCATCCACAGAACAAAAAGACAACCGACTGTTTGGGAGACGATATTTGCTAATGATACATCCGATAAGAGGTCAATACCTAAAATGTATAAAGAACTTATACGACTCAACAACAACAAAAACAAACAATCCAATTAAAAACATGGGCAGGAGACCTGAACAGATACTTCTCCAAAGAAGAAATACAGATGGCTCATAGACACATGAGAAGATGCCCAAGGTCGCTGATCATCAGAGAAACGCAAATGAAAACCACAATGAGATAGCGCCTCGCACCCGTCAGAATGGCCATCGTCGATAAATCCCAAAACAACGAGGGTTGGAGAGCATGCGGAGGAGACGGAACCCTCGTCCGTTGTGGGTGGGATTGCAAATCGGTACAGCCGCTATGGAAGACGGTCTGGAGGTTCCTCGAAAAATTAAAAACGGATCTACCTTTTGAGCCAGCAATGGCACTTCTGGGTATTGATCCAAAAAAACCCCAAACGATAATTCCTAAAGATTTCTGCACCCCAGTATTCATGGCAGCACAATGTACAACAGCCAAGATTTGGAGGCCACCTAAATGCCCATCGACAGACGACTGGATAAAGAAATCATGGTTCATATACACGACGGAAAATTACTCAGCCATGGAAAAAAATGAAATCCTACCATTTGCAGTGACATGGATGGACCTAGAGGGTATTATGCTGAGTGAAATCAGTCAGACAGAGAAAGATAACTGCCATATGATTTCACTTACGTGAGGAATCTAAGGAACCCACCCCCAGGCCCCCGTGCCCTGCACAGGCAGCTCCCTCTACCTGTCCGGCCCTCCCTCTGCGTCCACATAATCAGTCTCTCTGCACCCGGAAGACGTGACTCCAGGTCTGTGAAGACACCTGTACTGGGTTGGAGAGTGTCCCTCCCAAATGCAGGGTCACCTAACCTCAGAATGTGACTGCATCTGGAAATAGGGCCTTTGCAGATGTAACCGGGTTACGATGAGGTCACACTGGAGTAGGGCGGGCCACGTAAGGAGAGGAGAGACAGAGAGGGGAGGGGTCATGTGACACAGAAGCAGAGAGAGGGGGGATGTGTCTATCAGCCCAGGAACCAGCAATTGTGGGAAACTGGAGAGGGAAAGGAGGACCCCATTCCCACCGATCCCACAGAGCCCTGGAAGGTGTGCGCCCCGCGTCACCTAGACCTTGAGCTGTGGCCTCAGTGGCTATGTCACTCTGTAGTAATTTCTGACAGCAGCCACAGTAAACGAACTCTCTCTCGTCAGCCCGAGACCCCAGATAGAGGACGGGCCTCTGGAGGACTGGCTGAGTGACTGTGCGCCCTGCTGTGGGAGGTCACACGCACACCTGGCTCCAGGCCCGGTCGGGGGCGGGGCCGGCACAGGGGCCCGCTCGGTACTCCGCATCCTCACCTTACGCAGGGGCACAGTCCCGCTGCAGGGGACCGCTCCGATGACTAAAGTGACCCCGGGAAGGGCTCGGTGTGGCCGGCTGGGACAGGCCCTGTCACCGTCGACATTACTTCTCAGAGTCACAAACGCCCTCCTACCTGCTCAGACCCCCCAGGCTTCGGGCCGAGCCACAGGCCCGGGGGGTCGAAGGGTCAGGCTGTGGTGACCAGTCCAGGGCCTGGCCTCCTTTCCCCGTGGCAGCCGTTGGGGAAGCCATTGACACCTGCTGGGCTCTCTGGGGCCGTGGTGAGCGTTGGGGCCTCACACACCATCTCCACTGTGTCTTCAGGCAGCACTGAGTTACTTGTGGGGACTGGAGAGTCTGGACTTTGGTCCGAGATTTGCAACAATGAGCAGGACACCGAGCTTGAAGGCAGCTAAAAAAACGAGAAACTGTCTTGAGTGCGTGACCCAGCGCAGGTGCCCGCAGGAGGACGGGGGCCTGCGGAGCCCACGGCGGGCCGGGTTTGGAGAGGGCACTGAGGGTCAGTGGGGCCAGCTCTGGTCCTGGCTCTGCCCTGACTGCCGGCTCGGCTAGTCTCGGTCGAGGCACCTCGAGGCCTGCTCGGGGCCTCAGTTTCCCCATCGTGAATGGAACCCTCCAGAGCCCGGGCTCCTCCAGCTCAAGGCCCTCAGCTCCCATTTGGCCACAGAATAAACTGTGGGTAACGCTCGGGCATCGAAAGGCTTGCTGGAGCTGGTAGGGCCACCTCCTCACGTTCAAACTGGCCTGACCCTGGCCGGGAGGCCACGCCCAGCCCTGCACCGTGCTCAGTGAGGAGGGGTGCTCTCACCCCCCAGAACCACACTCACCGTGCTTGCTGCTGCGTCACCGGCTCCTGTGAAGACAGACGGCAAACCGTGGTTAGCGGCTGAGTGGTGGGAGACCCTCCCGTCCCAGGCCAGCTGTACCACTGAGCTTGAGCAGGGTCTCCCCTCGCAGAGGCGGTAACTCTGCCCCTGCAGAGTCGTCAGCCCGTCTCTCAGAGCCCGGCAGCTCAGCGGTGACTGCACTGTGCTGACTCCCAGGCCTATGTGGTCCCTTTCAGCCGCTCTGTGGGGTAGGACCTGCCCCACAGCCCAGGTTGTCACTCGGTCCTGTGCAGTGGCTCTAACTCAATGCTACATACCATTAGAGAAGCAACGGAACAGAGCTCGGAGTCTTTTGCCAATAGGTTTCTTATAGACGCAGCAAATGACGCAAATGCCGAAGCAGATACAAATAAACAAAGCAGCTAAGATCTCAGACCAGGAGACTCCATGCCCTGAAACTGGGAAAAACAGAAAATGTCTCAGAAGGTCAAAAATAGACCTTTACTTTCAGCAGCCTTATGATAAAGAACCAACCGAGAGACCCAGCGATTCCACGGAGACTGTATCCGAAGGAAAGCGAGCACTGTGTTGAGGGGCGTCCGCAACCCACATTCCAGCGGCCAAGGCGTGGAAGTGACCTAAGCGTCCACAGACGACTGACTGGAGAGAAGTCGTGCTCTGTGCACACGCGCACATGTGCGCACGCACACGCGCGCGTGCAAGTACACACACGCACACACGCACACACAGAGGAATATTACTCGGCCGGGAAAAGGGAGGAAATCCTGCCATTTGCGGGAACAGGGATGGACCTGGAAGGCGTCACGCTAAGTGAGGTACGTCAGCCGAAGACAAACGGCATCATCGATATGCAGACTCTCAAAACGAAGTGAACTCAGAGGCAGGAGTGGGGGTGGGGGGATCCGAGGAAGGGGGTCCAAAGGTGCGAGGCTGAGTTCTGAGACGATAAGCCGGGGGATGTGATGCATAGCACGGTGACCATGGTGACGCTGCTGCTGGGACCTGTGACGGCTGCTGAGAGCGCAGATCATACACATTCTCATCACCAGGAGAAAAACATTCTTTTTTTTCCTCTTCTACGAGATCTACGTAGAACGATAGAGGCTAACGAAACTTCTTGCGGGGATCACGTCACGATACCTGTACGTCATCGTGCTGTTCGCCCCACATCTACACAGCACCGGAGGCCAACCCCATCATGACAGAACTGGGGGCTCCGGAGGGCGAGAACAGACCAGTGAGCACAGCACCTGCACTCGCTGGCCCAGAAGACACCGCCAAGCAGCAAGCGGGTGTCTTTCACCCTGGCCTGGCCCTTCCTGGGGCAGGGCTCCAGGATGTGGTGGGGTGGGGGGGAGAGGCGGCCCCTGGTGGGCACAACTGGGGGTAGGCAGGACCAACACCCTCCCCCGGGGGTGCTGCGGCAGCGGCAGGTCTCAGTTGGGCCTGAAGGATTCATCTGATCTTGTGGGTGTTTGCCAAAGTGACGTTCTGAGCCCACCCTGAGGGGTGTCCTGTGTCAGGCTGCATCTTTGGCACAGGCCCTTCAGGAGGTGGACAGCCGGGCACCCCAGTTGGCAGGGGTGGGCAGAGCTTGGCCATGGCTCTGGGGACCGACGAGGCCTGCCTTGCCCTGTGTTAGCACTGCAGGTCACGAGGTGAACCGTGAGCACAGGTGTCTTGGTCTCCACCCCTGGTTTCTGACACGGGGCTCCCAAACCCATCCAAATTTCCTCAGCGACAGGAGTGTCCTTTGTCCTAAAGAGGTGACTCCAGCTGGGCTCCTGGGTAAGAGTTGATGAGCAGAAAGACCAAGCTATGATTTGAAGCTTGCAACTTTCAGCCCGACCGCCCATCCTCTGGGGAGGGGAGCAGGGCTGGGGCCGCGTAGTAACCGGTCGTGCGAATGTGACGGAGCCACCATAACGATGCCGGGAGTACGGAGTTCGGAGACTTCCAGGCTGGCTGATCATCCGTGTGCCGGAAGGGTGTCGCGCTCCAGCTTCTGGGGACACCAGCTCCGGCACGCGGGACCCTCTGGACCTCACTCCACGTATATTCATCTGGCTGTTCACCTGTGACCCTCACGTTACATTCCCTAACAAACCAGTGGACAGGTGAGTGTGTTCCTGAGTTCTGTGAGCTGCTTTAGCAAATAACTGGATGCAAGGAGGGAGTGGTTGGAATCTCCAACTTGTAGCCAAGTCAGAGAGCAGCTGTGGGTGACCTGGAGATCCTTGATTTCCAACTGGCGTCAGAAATGGGGGGTGGTCTCACGGTGGTGTGGAAACATCCCAAAACTAGTCCGGCGAAAAACCAAGCAGTCCACTCTGAGAGATGGAGAACTCGACGTGGCACGAGCGGTCCCAGAGGAGCTAACGCTCCGAAAGTCTGGGCCATGAGCACAGCCGCAACATTCCCTACATACGGGGTTCGTACGCGAGCTGATTGGTCGATCGAGCTCAGATCGTTACAATCGGCGTGAGTTGCTGTGGTTACGGCGGGAGTTATTATGGGTTACCGGCAGCGGCAGAGTGTTACCAACTGTTACAGGAAGAGGGGGCTGCTTGGGTACAAAGTGCTATGAGAGGCTCGGGCTGTGAGGGGGGACAGACAGGTACATTTACAGGTCAAGCAAAGTGCAAGCGAGCTCTTGCCCGCAACAAGCGTCCTTACAGAAGCAGGACGAAAAAGCTGACTCGTTTGCAATGAGAATTCCTCCAACTTCCTCTTCATTCCCTTCTTTTGATGCTCGTTGAAATGCCTTTTAGGGCATCACCTTGTGATTTCCCTCTTGACTTCCCGGGACTGGGGGCCGGTAATTCCGTCGTGTAAGGATTTTCGCTGGTCTTTTTCTTCGCTGCGGCTCTGAAGGGTCCTTTCTTTCGACTCTTGCTGCCTTATGATTTATTCCTGATGGTGACAGCCTGGTCTTTAAATTGATTTAACACACGTGTTTTCTCGAATTCGATCAGCCGTGATCTGTCTTTCCTCTCTTTCCCTCGAGGGCGTCTCCCCACCTCGCGGGGATTTCAGGCGCCTCTTGGCATCGGCGGGTCGGTATGAACCCCCGACCTGGACCACTGGAGTAGACCCCTCACGGAGATCCAGTGGGGCCACCGTGAGCCGTGTGAGGGTCGCCACGGAACCGTGGATGGGGGCTCGGCTCTGGCTTCATGGCTGGGCCGCGTCTCGGTCACTCAGCACTCACTCTCTTTCGCCCCCCCCACCCCGTTCCTTCTCATTGTCAGCTGGAGAGCGAGCGGCTGCTCCCCTTAGCTCGTGGAGGGCGGTGGGTGGCCCTCCGGAGGGTGATGGGGCTCCCCCGTTTTCTTAGTGGGGACCCAACTCTTCCCACCCTGCGACAGGGATGCAAAGACGAGCAAGGGCGGGTGCCCCCTCCGAGGAGGAGACCACTCGGGCGCTCATCTGGCCGTGTCCTCTCGCGGGGACCTTAGGTGACGCTTAGCCGTAGCAGACTCAGGTTTGTGACTGACGATGCCGCCCTGGACCGTATGCTGTTCACCATGGACCTGCAGGGTGAGCCCACACGAGCTCCGTGGCCTTTCGGGGACCTTCGGGGTGCCCGGCCGTGGAGCTCCAAACTCGTCCCTGACCGATCAAAGTGGTCAAGTCGCTCATTCTCTCACAAATTCACACATCGGGTTAAAACACCGCCTCCCCCACCGTACAACCTGGATCGCACGACAGGCTCGCAACCCGTGGGCGCGTGCCTCGACCTGACGCCTCCCCCACTGGGGAGTCTCCCGGGTCTCCTTTCGGAGACTCCCAATGAACCTGGAAATCACACGACAGGTTCCCTGACCCACGTCTTCGCTCCGAAGACCAGGAAGCTGAGTCCGGTTCCTCTTCCCTCCGGCAGAAGGGACCCGAATGGGGGCTGTCCCGGGACCTTGCTCAGCTCGATTCCTCTTGTTGGTCTTACTTTGGGCACTTACTCTCCCATTCTTTTACTCCCTTTGATCTTCCGTTGCTACCTCTTCCTCCTGCGGCCGTTTCTGGTGAATTGGTGCTTCCCTGCTATGAGTACGTTTGGGCAGCTCAGCCGACCCGAGAGTCCGGGCGCCGACCCGAAAGGGAACCCGA
The DNA here is from genome assembly GCF_000151845.1 of Pteropus vampyrus. Lineage (NCBI taxonomy): Eukaryota > Metazoa > Chordata > Mammalia > Chiroptera > Pteropodidae > Pteropus > Pteropus vampyrus. Next base: position 224,623 of record NW_011888968.1, on the reverse strand, counting down.
AACACTCAGGTGACGGGACTCCTCAATCGTCTCGAAACCCCTTCGCCTCGGTCTGCCCGGGCTGCCGATCCGGCGACTCAAGGGGCCGGCGTGATTGGAATCTTCTGGGGCCTCCAAAATGTTGAGGAAAAATCTCAAAACCAGTCCAGCGAAAAACCAAGCAGTAACTTGGAAGGAAGGAGAACTCAACTTCGTCACACGCGAGCTCAGAGGAGCTAACACTCTGCAAGTCTGGGCCAAGAGCACAGCCGCAACATTCCTTATATACAGAGTTTTCACACGCGCTGATTGGTCGATTCGAGCTCAGGTCGTTACAAATCGGCGGGAGTTGCCATGGTTAGGGCGGGAGTTATTATGGGTTACCGGCGGCTGCAGAGTGTTACCAATTGTTACAGGTACAAAGGGCTGTGAGGGGGACAATCAGTTACATTTATAGGTCAAGCAAAGTGCAAGCGAGCTCTTGCCCACAGCAAACACATTTACAGAAGCAGAACGAAAAAAGCCGATTTGTTTTTAATGAGAATTTCTCATATTTCCTCTTCAGTGGGGCTGGTCCCTTAACCTGTGCTGTCTGTGGTGCGTCGGGGTAGTTTTAGAATGAGAGTGTTTTCTGCAGTGGGTGTAGCATTTTGAATTTCCAGTAACAGTGCCTGCCGGTTCCAATTTCTCTACGCTCTCGCCAACACTTGCGTGGGCTTAAAATTTTTTTTTAAAATAGTCGCCCACTGATAGGTGAGAGTTGGTATCTCATAGTGCTTGTGGTTTGTATTTCCCTAAGATGATGTGATCTGCAAATATTTCCTCCTTTCGATTAAATCTCTTTTGTGTACTTTTAGTTTTGCTGCCTGTGCCTTTGATGTCATATCGAAGAAATCACTGCCAAATCCAGTGTCATGGAGCTTTTCCTCTGTTTTCTTCCAGGAGTTTTATAGTTTGAGTTCTTAACGGTTAGGTCCGTGATTTGTTTTGAGTTAATTTTTCTGGATGGGGTAAGGTCCAATTCATTCTTTGCATGTGGATGTCCAGTTTCCCCAAAAGCTTGTATTGAAAAAAGTTGTCCTTACCATGGAATAATCCTGCCTCAAGGGTTTATTAGTTTAAACAATTTTTTAAGTCCTTTAACAGATGAGCGACTAGCAAAATGTAGCATATTCTACCATACATGTCTAAATATTATTCCTCCATAGAAAGGAATGGAACGCTGACACGCGCTACGACAACCGTGGATCGTTCAAACAAGACGCTGAGCGAAAGGAGTCAGACACAGAGGCCCCATGTCACGTAATCCCGTTTGCATGAAACGTCCAGAAAAGGAAAACGTACGGACAGAAAGCGGATCCGTGTCCCCTAGGGGCCGGGGGAAGGCGGCGAGGGGAACTGTCGTCCAATGGGCACAGAGATTCCTTTTGGGGCAGTGGCGATGTTTCAGAATTAGACAGAGGTGGTGGTCACTAAATGATTCGCTTCGAAACGGTTAATTTTACGTTATAGAAATTTCATCCCAATAAAATCACATATTAAAAAAACAGTGCTTACCTGGAGGGGGCGGCCCGCACACCGTGTCTGCGGTAGAATTGCATTTCTGCAGGACCACGGTCCCATTGGGACACCTGCAGAGGCAGAGACACCCGCCCTCAGTGTTCTTCCTCAAGGTTCTGACCCGGTCCCGGGCACCGGGTCGCGCTGTCACCAACAGAAGGTGGCTCTCGGACTGGCACGCAGTGGGGGCGATGTCTCCCCAGCTGCGTTTAGGGAGCACTGTGTGCCGTGATCAGAGACCCCATGAGGTGCCTCACGTGCACAGAGAGCCGTCCAGCTCTCACTCCCCACTCCGCAGCCCCCCAAGCAGCAGCTCAGATGTCACCACCCTCGTTCTCCTTAGGGACAAAGCTGAAGTAGCTTCCTCTTCAGTGAACACGCACGGCCTTGTTCCTAGGCCCGGGACCAAAGGAAAAAGGAATTTGTCCTGCTTTTAACAAAGGCTCGGAATCTAGGGCTTCCGAGGAGGAGTGGGTTCCTTGCTAACGGCGCTCAGGGCACTCCCTGTACCACACTCTGCCAAAGGGTGACACCTGCCGGGCCCCTAAAAGTCACTTTGTGAGCTCATGCTTTAAAGGCCCTGCCAGCTTCTTCTGGGGATGCATGAGGTTCATTCTTAGATCCCAAATGCTAGACTCACAAAGCAGAAAACACTGCAGAAAGCTCCAGGGTATATACCCTTTAAGTCAGTCAGTGGTCCCCAACCCTTTTGGGACCAGGGACTGGTGCTCTTATGAGAACCTAGTGCCTGATGATCTGCAGCGGAGCTGAGGCGGCGATGCTGGCGCTGGGGAGCGGCTGCAGATACAGATGAAGCTTCGCTCACTCGCCCGCCGCTCACCTCCTGCTGTGCGGCCTGGTTCCTATCAGGCCACGGATCGGTACCGGTCCGTGGCCTGCAGGTTGGGTACCCCTGCTTTAAGGAACCGAAAGCCCATCCAGCCTTTCTCTTGACTCAACCTCGGAGATGGTGGGCATGCAAGACCTGGGTCCCCGTATGCCACAGGGCCCCTGGGTGAGGCACTGGACAGCTTGTCAGCAGTTTGGATGCCTGGGGACGCTGGTGAGCTGCCCCCAGAATTCTGCACAAAGACAGTCGGTAGGCAAGAGGACAGAATAAAAGTTCTCGTAAAAGCCCACAACCCGAAGCCCACGTCCCGCATGCTTTCCCGGAGTGTGGCATCAGGATATACTCCGGCAAAACAAAGGAGCAGACCGAGGAAGAGGGAGGCGGTGGGCAGAGCCCGGGAAGGCAGGGAAAGGAGGGTGAGCGCTGGCTGCTGGGAACAGACCTTGAGAGTGACGAGTCCAGCTGGGAACCCGGGGACACGCGCTCCACGACAGATGACGGACAGAGAGGGTGACGCAGAGCTCGGAGAAAGCAGAGCTTGGAAAAGGCAAGTGATGCATTAAAACGGGGAAAGGCAATCAGAAAACTCTAGAGAGCAGAGAAAAAAATGACGTGAAATAGAATTCGTGCCGATATAGAATAACCTGAAAATTGATACGATTCTATGGACCTGGGGGACATAAGGAAAGAGCCACGTGGCTGCCCTGGGAATGGCCTCAGGGCCGGTGCTGGGCTCCACTCCCC
>NW_011888968.1:210913-219632 GCF_000151845.1 Pteropus vampyrus | reverse complement strand
ACGGGGCGCAGCCGATTTTCCTTCCGACTCCAGAACCGAGACTCAGTCCGAGTCCGTCCGCCACGGTCCCGCCGCCCGCGCCATCCCGGCTCGGCCCCCTTGCCGGCTCTCGGGGTCCTCCCTCGCCGGAGCCCCCGCCCGAGCCCCGCGGCCCCGCGACCTTCTCCCTACCTGAGCCTCGAGCAGCAGCAGCGCGACCCGCATTTCGTCGCCGGCCACCATCCCTAAAGGTAAGCCAGTGCCCGCTTCTAGAAGGTTTCCCCTGGGGCCATTTCCCGCCCCCTCGGCCCTCCGCCAGCCTAGTCGCTGCAGAGTTGGAGGGTTTCGGGGGGCCCTGGAACGTGCTTTCACGTGATTAGCTAAGCCCGGGAGGACGAGGAGCGCAGCCGCCTGGCCTCGGCGCGGTGCGGCACTCACCCGCAGGGCAGAGCTTGAGCACATGCAGTCCCCGCGGGGGGCGGGGCTGCGCCTCCCGGCCCTGCATCCCAGGCAGGCGCGCCCTCGTCCAGAGCTGCCGGGCGCTCACTCTCCAGAGTGCCTGGCCCGAGCGGGGCGGGGCCCCCTCTGCAGCCCTCGCAACCCTTCCTGTCCCCTGCTCCCCCGCCGGCCCCTGCAGCGCCAGAAAGAGCCCGGCTTGCAGTCGCCTGATGAGGGGTGCCTGATGAGGGATAGGAGCGAGATTCTGAAAAACGAAAAGGTGAAAAGGTCCCACGGAAAGAAAGAGAAATCCAAGAGTGATTAGGGGTCCGGCGGCAAACAAAGCCACTGATTAAAATGACAATTGCGTTGCAAGAGCAGCTTTTAAAAAGACCAGCCTATAAAAAGAGCAGCTTTTAGTCCAGGAAGACTGAAAACATTCCATGTCGATGTATAATAGGAAAAAAATTGTACTTTTTGAAAAATAGCACCTTTCACTTCTGTGTCTTTAAAATTACTGTTATAGAAGACTCCTGACTTTTATTTTTGAATTAAAGCTAGAAAAAGGTTTGACAGAGAAACGTTTAATGTTGTCACACGGTTTTCATAGAGGGAGGATTCCATACTTTCCCACAATTCTTAACATTTTCCACAGTTGGGCCAATTCCAGAAAGTCGAATGTCTCAAAGCAAGGAACAGTTTAGATCTCTCCTTAGTGAGACATCAAACCTTCTTTTTAAAATATATCTGTGTGCCTGCTTGGATTGGGGCCACGTAAACGAAGGTGTCCTCTGCCCAGCTCTGCAGATAACCAGGAAATTCAAACTTCGGAAGCAAAAGCGAGTTGACAGGCTCGGTGAGATGGATCACAGAATTAACGATCGCTACCAGAACGTCACACGGTCGTGTCACGCCACGACGCTGACTCCAGAAACGAGCGCCCTCTTCTCGCGTGTCAAGGAGTGACTGAAATAAAAAAGCTTTTACCTTTTTTCCCCCAGCACTGAAAACTCTGCCTCCATACAAGTGACGGCGACGCGCAAAATCCTCGGCTGAGAGGATCAACGGAAAATGGCCAGACCACCATTCCACGTAAGTCTCACGATTTAAAATATGTTTCCCCTGAAATTCCGATGTGGGTTCTGTCACTCAGTTCCTGCCTCTGACTTGGACATTCACATGCAACGTTTTCCTCGTCATTACCCTTGTAACTTCTTTGATTTTTCATTCAAAACATTACATCTATCCTTCTGGCAAAAACAGAAATGGTATTTCAATGAGTTTATTCCAGAATTTAAAAATGCCCGACAAAGAGCGATGCGGACGAGCAGTCTTTAAATGTGCGAAATGAGAGACAATCCTCAAATGAGAGACAGTCCCCAAAGTCGCAAATTCCAGGTCCTTAGCCCAAGATTTGAGCCTTGGGTCCCTAAAGGTCTCTGCCCACTCCGCCCATCAGTCCGCGTTCCTGGAGCCTGGTACAGCCAGAAATGGAGTCTTTCTCAGGCTCCCCTCCATCTCTTACAGGATCAGGTGAGCCAGCAGTAGGGCTCAGCTCCTCGGCACACAGTCCCCGTCACTAGCTCTCTAACGCCTTTTCTGACACCAAAATAGATACCTGTTCTCTTCTACCCGAAACCCGTAGCGTCCAATTCAAGTCCCCCTCCCAGACAAACAAGCCGCCTCCGCCTTAACCACACAGAGCTCTGAATTCCATTTAGAACTTAATTCTTCCCTAATTGTCAGCGCATCAAATCTTCCTTAAGCGAGGAAGTCCTGAAAGTACGCACTTTCCTTCAGACGGAAAACGTCGAGAACCGTGTGATTTAACTCATATGTGCTATATAAACCAAAAAGCAACGAATGAACGAGACAAACAAAAACTCAGACACAGACAACGGTTTAGAAGTTACGAGAGGAAAAAAGGGGAGGAGGAGGTAGAAACCAGGAAAGGTGCCTGGTGACTGAAGGAGACTTGACTTGGGGTGGCGAACACGCCGTGCAAAGTGCAGACGATGCATTCTAGACCCGTACACTTGAAACCTGTATTATTTTATTAACCGATGTCGCCCCGACAAATTTAACAAAATATCTGCATGCGGCTTAAGGAATATGCTAATGAGCGGGTTGGGTTATCATCCAGGCTGTAAACACTGCAGGGATCAGGAAGCACAGCACCACGTGTCAATTCTTAGCAGCAGGGGCGTCTCAGGATGGCGCTGACATTTCAGGTCAGCTCACTCTGAAACCTTCCCCGTGCCAGGCATTTCCTACACAGCTGGATTTCTGATGACATTCAAAGACACGGGTCAAGCAGCTCTAGCAGGTCTCTTCCTCGTTTGAAAAAATTTCCATTTCGGGGTGGCTCCAGAGTGTAACGGTTAGCATTTCTGCCTGCTTTACAGGCAGAAGGTCCTGGGTTCCCAGTGCATGTGGAACCAGGGACCACACCCTGGGTGCTGTGGAGCACGCCACTCCCTGTAGCAGCATCCCTGGCAGTGGGGCTAAGGCGGGGCCGCGCCACGCCAGCCTGAGCCGCCCGTACAAGACAGGAAGTCGTGGGAGGAGACACCCCCCACTGGCGGCACTCCACCTCCCGACCCCCGGCCCCCTCCCACACCGACCTCCGCCACTCCCCACGCCCCTCTCCCCGCCTTCAGAGATCCAGTTCTTAAGGAGAAAGGGCACTATCCTGGGTCGGGGGAGGAAGTGTGTATGGGGGGGATTAAAGAGGGGAGAAAGAAACTTCCATTTCAAGAGCAAGTCATTTCATTGTAAGTACGTGAGGCCCAATGTTTATGTTCGAATGGAATATTAAACTAACATCATTCAGATGCAAACAGAACCGAAGGCAACGACGTTGAAAAAGTTTTAAACATCAAGACTGATTTCTCTCCCAACCACGTAGTCATGGGCGATTCGCACTCCTTTCGAGCAAGTATTCAGATTTAATAAAATTGTTTCAGGTCCTAGTACTGATCCCTTAAGTACTCGGTTCACTAAAGAGTCCCATTTCGATTTATAAGGTATTTCAAAAGACTTTTAACTGGTTTCTAAAGCTCCCCAGGGAGACGGCTCACTGGTGGCCGGAGGATGAGGGGAAGGGGACACTTTTGGGGGGTAACCAATGTGTCCACTCTCCTGACGGTGATGGTTTCACTAGGGTACACGTATGTCAAAACACCGAACTGTACATTAAAAAAAGTGCAGCTTATTTTATGTCAATTGTGCCTCAATGAAGCTGTTTTAAATGCTCTCCCCCTCCCCGCCCCGTCGCCCTCCCCGCCCCGTCCCCTCCCAGCTCCGTTCCCCACTCGCCCCCACTTCCGCCGGCTACGGTAAAAAAAAAAAAATTAACCCTCTCCCTGCGCGCTCCCGTGGACCTCAGCGGGGCTTGGTCCACGTCGAGAGGAAGGACCGCTCTGGCCCCCGTCTCGCCCGCGGTTCCCTCTGCCCAGAACGGGCGGTCACCATGGGGCCTCACCGGAGAGGTCCCGGGCAGGGATGGCCTCGGGGACCCGGTGACCGCGGGGACCGGGTGACCGCGGAGATGCCGAGCGCGCGGCCCGCCTGGGGCGGGGCGAGTGCCCGCGGTCATCCGCCCACGATCGGGGTGCCGGGGTACGGGGCGCAGCCGATTTTCCTTCCGACTCCAGAACCGAGACTCAGTCCGAGTCCGTCCGCCACGGTCCCGCCGCCCGCGCCATCCCGGCTCGGCCCCCTTGCCGGCTCTCGGGGTCCTCCCTCGCCGGAGCCCCCGCCCGAGCCCCGCGGCCCCGCGGCCGTCCCCCTACCTGAGCCCCGAGCGGCGGCGGCAGCGGCAGCAGCAGCAGCAGCGCGACCCGCATGGTGCACGGTCCCCGCGTCTCGTACGTGCGTCCTGCGCGTGCGTCCTGCGCGCGGCTGACACAGCCCACTGACGACTGACGCGGCCCGCGCCTGCCCACTGGTTCTCGGCCGCCGAACTTGAAAGTGGCTGCTCCAGGCGCGGCGCAATTTACGACACGAGCACCGCCACCTCCACCCAGCCTCACCGTTGTCACTGTGGCTTGCAGGGGTGGGGAGGGGAGGGCAAGGTGTCGCGGACTGCGCCCTCACCGCGCACCCCACGTTCCCTCCCGGAGAGCCCCGTCTCCGCACCAGGCCCCGCGGCGCCCGCGGAGGAGGGAGCTCCCCGCTCGCGCCCGCTCCAGCCCCCGGGGCCAGCACGCTGCCACCAGCCTGCCGGGCCCTGACACACACTGCAGATGTCACTGGGCTCTGACCTCAGCTCAGGGGACCGGCCGCCAGCCCCGCGTCTGTCCCTCCACCTGCCCTCAGCGCCCAGCATTGCGTGGCCCCTAGGAACGGCGCTGGGGCTGGGGCAGGGGCGGGCGAGGGCTCGCGGAGGACACGGTTCTTCCAGGTTCTTCCAGGGAGACCCTTCCTTGAGAGGGCGAACAGCATGCAGCCCAGGCACAGCGACGACAGGCGGCTCCATCCACTCAGTCTCCAGCAACCCGGTCACCCCCAACCCAGGAATTCCGCCCTCCTTGCTGGCGCTTCCCCCTCCGCCCAGACCCTTGAGCTCTGCCTGACCCGCACTCGCTTAGGTGGGAAATGCGCCTAGAAAGACTGAGTCATCCCCAAACGGCAAAAAAGAGGATCTTCCTCTGTCATCCAGCCTCTTCTGCTCCTGCAGTGGCCAAAGCGGGTCAGACCAGAAGTTCCTGTATTCCCAGGGTGCAGGCTTCCACCCATGTCCACCCCTGAGCCCCCCACCCCCCTCGCTTCCGTGGGCCCCATCACTTTCCTACCCAGATGCCCCTGGGAAACATAGGCACATTTTCCAGAGGGCTGGGAAGGGCCATAGGAGTGGATGTGGGGTGGAAGGCACAGCTCCGGACACCCACGTCATTCTAGAATGGACACCAGCGTCCACATGCCCAACAGTTGGCCGATGGACCCGCATGTGATGTGGTTCCCCCACCACCAGGCACTATCGCTGGCACCCTCGCAGCCGCCCCGCTGTTCTGTGGGGAGGGACGTCCATGTAGCTTTCTTGTCTTGTTGGTTTAGGCTGGTTCTTGGCAGAGGTTCCAGGCTGTTTCGGCGGGGGGTGGGGGTGTGGCCTGGGTGGACGAGTCGGCTCTGCAAGAGCCCAGGAATTTGCATCCAGAGCAGCCCGTCCTGGTATCAAGATGCGGAACACTCTCAACACAGGGGGTCTCCTCAGGGGTGTCCGGAGCCAGTCTGGGGGCACTGCCCAGTCCTGGGAGTGCCAAGGTGGGCACAAGGGCTGGAAGGAGAGCACCCGCCTGAGCCCCATCCCGGGCAGGGCTTTGGGGGCTGGGGCCGAGGCGGAGGCGCCGTCCTGGGCCCCCTCGCATGGACGCCACCTGCCCACCTCTTTACCGCTCGTCCCCTGCATCCTTCATGTGCTGGACGGCTTGGCACCATCTTCGTCTGCCGCGGTGAGCGCTCCACAGCCAGCTGCCCCACCCCCTCCCACAGGGGCATCCTGGGCTGTCCCAGCAACGGCAGGCCCCCTTGGTCTGGCCCTGGTGGCTGTGACTACCAGTAATGGCGGCCACAGTGGAACCAAACCACGGGCTGAGCTGGGGGCGGCGGGGCGGGGCGGGGCGGGGCGGGGGGAGGCCGACCAGCCTCAGTGGCTCCCTGTAGTGTCCTCGGTTGGCTCATTGAGGGAACTGCCCCCTGTTGGCATTGAGTCTCTCCCTAGAAACATCCCCTCCACCCTCCCATCCCCCCACATTCCAAAAGTCTCCCAAGAAAACAACACTCAAAGCATGTGACATTTATTTCAAGGAACAGAGCACAGACACGTCCCTCAATGGAGGTGGACGAGAACATGGATACCAAAACGGGAAAATGAGGCGATCGGCTCAGAGGCCACGACATAGTTTAAGGCTCCATGTGTACCTATGTGTGCGGGTGTTCACACGCACGTACACACACGTGCACACACACGTGGCACCTGACACGGGAGCGGAGGCCCAACGTCAGACGCTGCTTGCGGCCTGCCTCAAGTATTGCGATTGCATTTATTAAAAAAGTATAGGACAGGAAGAGCACGCATCATTCTGAGCGAAGCAGCACACTTGGGCCTCCCCGTATGAGCCCTGTGTCAGCCAGCCGAGCCACCGTCGAGCACACGTGGCCACACCGCCTTGGCACGATCGGGCGTGATGGCGGCTTGTGGGAGGTGTGGCAGGTGCATAAATACCCTGGGCTCCCATCCAAACGGCATGACAAAACTCCCAGAGCCCCCTCGGAGAAGCCCAGTGTCACCCCAGTCCCCTCCAGGGCGCCACGGGCAGGGTCTCGGGACGGCGCAGTCTGCACATCAGGACCAAGGAGGCCCTGGGGACCCCCGGTTCGCTCCTGGACCCCGTGCCCACCCAGCCCTGGGGAGTGGCCGTCCGGTTGTGGCACGCCCTCCCCCCCGGTCTCCATCAATCCCATGTGGCGAGCAGAGCCCGGACTGGAAATGGCGAGGGAGATGACCAGGAGCGAGTCGCATGGCGAGTGGCGTTTGGCTTGAGCATTAAGGCCGGCGCTGGGCACGGGGTCCTGTGGGAGAGCAGTGCCTCCCCAGGGCGGGGCCGGGCCGCCCCCAGGCCCCTCCTGCTGCCGCGGCCCCTCCGTCCACAGCGGCTGTGCTCTGCATCTGTCTGCCACGCTGGGGCTGGTTTAAAGTGCTGGTGCCAGGGAGGGGGCAGGGGCCGGCCGAGTTCCACAGGGGTTGGCCACACTGCCCCAAAGGGCTCTTAGGTGAGGATGTAGTTGATGAGCAGCTGACATGCCAAGAACACGCAGAGCAGGAACCAGGAGCGGGGTCTCTGCAGGAGGCCGGTGGCCGGTGGCTGCCTGGCCCTTGCCGTGGAGCTCAGCATGGCTGAGAGGTGTCTGCAAGGACAGGGCGCAGCGGCTCAGCCAGCCAGGCAGGGTGGTTCACCCCTGCCCTCCAGGGACATCGGTGTGTGTGGGGGTGGGGCGCACGTTAGGACAGGGACCTCAGGGGACAGCGGCTGCACTGGGCCTCCTGGGCACATTGCAGGGAGAGGTCGGGGCTGTGGGCGCTGGGCCCCTTGTAGCCTCCCACCCACCTGCTGAGATGGCCTGAGTTGTGTCCCCCCTAAACTTATGTTGGAGCCCCAACCCCTAGGACCTCAGAATGTGACTGTTTGGAGATGAGACCTTTAAAGAGTGACAAAGAAAGGTCATGGAGGTAAAATGGGGTCACTGGGGTGGGCCCAAGTCCAATGTGCCTGTGTCCTCACAAGAAGAGGTCGGGACACAGACATATACAGAGGGACGACCATGCGGGACACAGGGAGGAGACGCCGTCCACACGCCCAGGAGCGAGGCCTCGCGGGGGCAACCGCCCACCCACACTGGAGCTCGAGCTTGGGCCTCCAGGACCGGGGACAGTGAGTGTGGTTCAAGCCGCCTGGTCTGTGGACTGGGCAGCGAGCCTCCTCGGTGGCAGTAGGCGGCCTCTCTGACCCTCCCCAGTCCCCAGGCCTCCGGGCCCAGCTCCACCATCTGGGTCCCTCCTCCCAGCAGGGCCCTCCTGTGGTGGCTGCCACTCTGAGAACTGGCCTGTGCTCTCCTCTCCTCCAGCTCCTCCCCGCCGACCTGTTTCTTCCTCCAGGAAGCCCTCCCTGAATCCCCTCCCCCCCACATTCTTCCAGAGGGTCAGGCTCCCTTTCTCTTGGTGCCCTGCACAGCCTCACTAAGGAACAGGCTATGACAAAGGCATGTCACAGGGGCCTCGTCATTGGCATTCGGTTTTAGCTTTCTTAACTGCCCTTAAAACTAACAGCCACCCAATGCTGGCTGGGTGCTAGGCAGAGCTCAGCCCCCTGCACCATCTGCACCTCGCCCAGGAGCGGTACTGTCACCCCATCTGACAGAGGGGGAGACCGAGACACGACCGCCAGAGGTCCTACAGCCAGCGAGTCCCGTCACCTGGACTGAACCAGGAAGCGGGCTTTGGAGAGAGCCGGAAACTATCGCCCTGCTCCACGTCGGGGCTGTCTGCTGCTGGAGGGGCCCACGAGGCCCAGCTGGCCCACATCCGCCGTGGCCACAGAGAGGGCCTCTCGGACTCTCCCTGCTCACGCCCTCGCTCACCCGCCCTCTCCTGAGGGTCTACTGTGAAGGGTGCTGTGATCTCAGCGGTGAACCTGGAGATGCCGGGGCAGCTGCTGCCGGCAAGAGTGTCCTCTGGGCTCCGGGCCCTCTCCAGCTCTGCACGCACCGAGCATCCCAACTCAGCCCGCTCAGACAGAACGCC
>NW_011888968.1:209089-210548 GCF_000151845.1 Pteropus vampyrus | reverse complement strand
TACCTGTGGAGTTCCTGCTGGGCCTCGCGGATGGACAGGATGGCCTCGTGCAGGGCCCGCAGCCGCCTTGCCTCCTTCCCACACCGAGGGCACGGGCTCTCGCTGCCTGGGATGGCCAGCGCCAATTGCAGCGCCCAGGGCACAAGGGGTCACGGGATGGAAGGGGACAGGAGAATCGAGGATGAGCTAAGATGTCCGGGGAGCCGGCGTGTGGGGTCCTGGGGTCACGCCCAGCTCCCCAGCTCCCCAGGAGGACTCACCAGGAGCAAAGAAGCCATCGTCCTCATCCGACAGCTCTGGGCAGGACTCAGGAGTAGAACCGCTGCTCTCGGTGGCCTGGCTGTGGCCGGAGGGCTGGTCGCTGGCCTTGCGGAGCCGCCAGTCTGGGCCAGGCCCCTGGAGAGAGACGGCACCGCTGCGGCCAGGAGCCCACCCACGCCCACCCCCACCGCATCCTCGGAGGCCTGGGAGTGCAGCTGCCTCGCGGACACCTGCTGGGGTGCCGCTGGCCTTGGGGACATGGCGGCGAGTTCTCTTTCTAAAGAGCGGGCTGGCGGAGGAGGGAGCCGCTGGTGTCGGCTGCACCGGCCTCGCTTTCCTCACTGGTGACCGGGGATGGCAGCGGGGCCAGGGTCAGCAAGCCGCCGTCTGCTGCAGGCGCTGCTCGGCACACATGGTGGCCAGCACCTGTGTGGCACCGTGGAGGACACGCTTGCTTCCTCATCACGCACGCCCTCATCACGCACGCCCTCATCACGCGCGCCCTCATCACGCACGCCCTCATCACGCACGCCCTCCTCACGCACGCCCTCCTCACGCACGCCCTCCTCACGCACGCCCTCATCACGCGTGCCCGGCTGCTGTGTCAGGAGCTCCAGGCCCCTGCAGCCTCCCGCCTTCCGCCCCACGCTCCAAGGCCCCGGCATGGCATCTGTGCGTCTGTGCGTCTGTGCGTCTGTGCGTCTGTGTACGTGCTGGTCCCCTCCTTCTACCTGGGCAAGTGCCCAGCTGTTCTGACTCAGCCTCCTGACCTGTGGAGCAGGCTCATGTGCTGTGGCGGCCCTGGAAGCAGCAGGGCGGGGCCAGTTCACTGGCACAGTGCCCTGCACGCTGGGGGACACTGGGAACTGAGTGTCCTGCAAGGCCAGGCATGTTGGGTCCCATGCAGGGAAGGGCAGGGATCGGGGGGCTGGGGAGGGTGTAAGAGTGTGACAAAGCAGGGGACGGGAAGGAGGAGGACCACGTGGGCGGGAGGGGGGTTGGAGGTGGCGGCCACACCTGCATCTCACCGTCCCCTTCCACTGCTGAGAACGCCCCGGGCAGGGCCCTTGGGGATGCTGACCTGGCGCCGGGGCCCTGGGCTGCCCACGAAGCGGGTCTGGCGGGCCGGGGTCTCCCGCTGAAGGGTGTGCAGAACCCCATCTTGTTCAAACTGGGCGATGTCCTTCAGGGGGTCCCA
>NW_011888968.1:204083-207605 GCF_000151845.1 Pteropus vampyrus | reverse complement strand
CTCAGCCTTGACCTCAAGGATGCAAGGTCCCCCCCAGGCCCCATCGTGGTTCTGTCCTGCTCCGCTATGTGGCCTGTGGCCGGGTCCCTCCTGCAGAACCTTGGGGCACCAAGAGCTACACCCCATGTGCACTTGCTCAGGAAACCACCTCCAGGGCACAGAGAGGTCGGGGGATCCCCAAGGGCTCACTGCTCCCCGGCCCCAGCACTACCTTCAGCTTGAACTCCAGGTCAGCTTGCAAGCTGCTCTGCTTGCATGCGATGGTCACTCTGCCGCCCAGCTCCATGGTCATGGTGCCGTACAGGATTCCTGAGACACAGCAGGCATCGGGGGTCAGCCCCCAGGCCCCTGCCAAGGCCCGACCCAGCTGCTCTGTCCAGGAGACACGCCCGCCCCTTGCAGAGTCACCTTCATTTAGCGCCTCCTATGGGAGGCGTCTCCCCTGCTCACCGCTGTGCTCAGGACGGCCCGACTCATCATCACTATTATTTTAACTATTACATATGTTATTTAATTAAGGAAAGACCGAACCTTCCATTCCTGGCTATAGGCAGCACTTTATCTAATCACAGGAAGGCAGCGTTCCCACTCGAAAACTCTTAGAAACGTGCAAGAAAAATCGTCTCTTTCACAAAAGGACAACAACCGAGCTAACTGCCATAGCAAAAGGCTGGAAAGACCCCCCGCCCCCCGCCACGGCCCGCTGCATGCACGACGGAAAAGCTGCAGAGGGCCGGGAGCTGTGTGCGGCCGGGGTGTGGGGCTCCTCAAGCTGCGCCGCCGCAGAGCGGGGTGTGCGGGACCCCGGTCCTCCACCGGTGGGGCGGGGGCCGAGAGAGACCCTGGCCTTCTCTGACTGTACCAGGTTTCGTCATTTGGACTTTGGAACCACAAAGTAGTTCATTTACATAATTATAAAAAAAAATGAAAGGAAAAAAAGCAATTCCTAGAAATCACAATGAAACCAAAGACCCGGAGTGGGTATCCACTGGGTGGCACGACCCCGCAGGGTGACCTTACCCAACCCAGAGGGACACACTTAGGACAGGACAATCGCACAGATCGAGCCACACACCGTTTCAGTCACGGCCCATTGGTGGCAGGTGGGACCTGTCACTCTGACCGCTGTGTGTGCGACGTGGTGTCCCTTTTGGTGTGGGGAAGAGACGGCTCAGACGTTTCACTTCCAAATTAAACGTCTTAAATCTGCATGGGAAATGCACGTGTGAACTCACGAACTGTTATAATCTTAAAAAAAAAAAAAAAGCTTTCTATGTTGTGGTCACTGGAAGGCCATAGAAAACACCACTGGGGAAACACAGATGTGGCCCACATATTGTGATCTCTGAATACCACTTCCTCCTGGGAGGAACCTGGGGCCGCCTGGGGACACGGCCAGTTCCCCGTCTCCGTGATGAAGGAAGCAGACTGTCAGGGCCACGTACAAAGGGCCCGGGAGCCGGTCCGGTGGCCACGATGGCACAATGAGCATGAGTAGGGACACCAGCTGAGATCGCTCCAGGGACCAGACAGGTTCTGATCACAAGACCCAAAGCAGTAACGACCTCACAAGGTCACCTTTGGGGGACACCAGGGGAGAAAAAAAATCATTTTGAAAAGAGAAAAAATCCAGCATTTGTCTTATAGGCACTGAACTGCCCGGGCACCCTCGCAGGGGACGAGGTGGCGGGGGGTGGGGGATCTGCCCACGGACACTCCCTGCTGGCCACATGAGCACCTCCAGCTTGCAAAGCCTAACACGTGAGCAGATCTGGGCTCTGAGGGCCTCCGCGAGATTCACCACACAGACCACGGTGAGACACGAAGCCACCTCGTAGGTGTCTGGCTGGAAGACTCCCTGGAAGTGACCTAACCTCTAGAGACAAGGGCAACTTCCAGTTTACAAGAAACACCTAGGACAGAGGAACCCATTCAGTGACCCCCACGGAACGCAACCCGCCCTGGAGGAAGCGTTACAAGGAAATGACCTCCTTCCGTCAACGAACACACCTAAGGCGAGAACAGGTGCAGGAGACAGCATGACCCAGCACAAAGCCCGAACCTTACTTAGAACCCCGCTCACGTATGCACCCGAATGGCACGCACACACGACAGCGGGGGACTCTGAACCCTGACCGCGTATCTGATGGCATTGCGGAAACAGCCTCGATTGTTTCAGTGGGTGTAATGACAGTGTGTGGTTATGACTAAGAAGGGAACCCTCACCGTGGGGCGACACACGCTGAGGCACAGATAACACTATGCGTGAGATTTACTGCGAATCAATCAGACAGGGGAACGTGTAGGGTACGAAGCGAACGAGGTTGGCGGCCTGCTGTGTCGTGGTGCACGGGGGTTCGCTGTACACACACATATGAAGTGTTCCATGTCAAAACGGTGAAAACATATGTGATGGTGTTTTGAATGCACTGACGAGCAGACGAGCAAGCAAAAAAATGTGAGAAACGACTTGGGAGGGAAAAAACTAATATGAAGGAGAAGGAAGAGAGGGAGGCAAACGGGGGGAGGGAGGGGGAGGGAGGGGGAGAGGGGGAGGGTAAGGGAGGGGGAGGGAGGGAGACAGAGGAGGGAGAGGAGAAGGAGGGGGAGGGGAACAGGAAGGAGCAGTTTCTGCCCGGCTGAGCAGGTGTCCCAGGTCCCTGTAGGGAGCAGGAGAGGGGCTGGAGCCAGAAGGACAAGGACATGCATCTGAGAAATCCCAATTCGGCTGTGACTCACACAGATACGCCTGCATGCAGAAAGCCCATGCACCCAGCCATCACAGGGGGACAGCCAAGGGAACCCTCCGGACTGGCCTGGGCTCCAGGGGTTGCAAATAAAAACAAAACTCATCCATGAATGTGTAAAGTGAGTTCAGGATTCAAACGGACATTTCCTGTGTGGCCCAGAAACAGCCTTCTGTGTGTGAGAGCCGAGAAAACCCCCAGCAGAATTAGAAACTCCGGGTCTTAAGACATACGGTCATCCAGATATTTATTGGGCATCTAGTATGGGGAGTGGGGACACAGGGGCGAACCAGTTCAAATATTAGAATTGCTTGAGAGAAAATGTAAAACAACCCCATGTACAATGTTTACAGGTTTATAAGAGACACTGCACACAGGAACAAGATATAAGCATAAACGAACAGGCAAGTCTGAAAGGAAACCAAATAGGAGTTTTAGGGGAAAAAGCCAAAAACATAAACATTGAAGTCAATGGATGAGTTAAACATCAGGTTAACGGGAATTGAAGGTAGATCTACAGAAATTGCCCGGAATGCAAAAAGCTACGAGATGTAGAATATAGAACATGATGGTTTCACTTATGCCTAATCGGAGCTCTAGGAAAAAAAAAATGGAGAAATTTGGGTGAGGCAAGATTGAAGACATAGCTGAAAGATTTCCAGACTTGATCAAAGCCATGAAAAAGTTCGAACAAACAAAAACCCTCAAGCAGCAAAAAGGAAAAAGAAATCTAGGGCTATCAAGCCACAAAAAGGCTTGGAGGTGCCTTAAGTGC
>NW_011888968.1:199307-201078 GCF_000151845.1 Pteropus vampyrus | reverse complement strand
CCTGGTCACAGCCAGCACCTGAGAACAACACCCTTTCTGCTTTGGGGAGATGACGCTTTGCCTATGGGGGGGCAGCCTATGAAGTGTTCTGTCTGCTTCTTGGCTGAGTGGGACATGAGACCCCAGCCAGCTCCCTCTCCCAGGGCTTTGGGTGGAGTCAGTGCACAGCTGGCTCCAAGTCCCCATGGGCTTCTGATCCTCTGGCTCTGACCACCCCCCGCCCTCTCTGCTTCAGCCTTGGGCCTCCTTTCTGCTCCCCAAACAGCCCAAGTTCGTCCCCACCGCAGGGGGAGCCTTGGCCCGGCTGGAGAGCCCTCCTTCTGGCCGCCATGTGGTCCAGCTCAAGCTCCTAATGTGGAGTAGTTGGGCCACCCCCTGCACACCTTCCCGCCTCACTGTGTGTGTGTCCCCCTCACCCTGGAGACTGAGTGCCATCGGCAGAGCGTCCTGGCGGGACCCCTGCCACCAGCTTTCTGAGCCTTGTCCACAGCCTCCCGGATCCGCATCCCAGCCACCCTGCCATGCCCTGTCCTGTCCTCGCCGGCCTTGTGGATGGAGCCTCCTCTTCTGAGGAGTCCCCCAGGAGTGCCCCAGCTGCCAGAGCAGTGCCGTGTGTGTGCACCCCGGGCCCTGGGGGGAGCCGAGGGGTCCACCTCTGCAGAGCCCCCAGGCAGAGCTGGGGGACCTGGTTCCACGCCCAGCCTGCTCCGCGACTCCGAAGCTGTCCCTCTCCCTCTCTGCGCCTCGGGTTCCTCAGCTGCACAACGAATTGTGGGGCCAGAACTGTGGTTTCGGACGCGTGTTCCGGGGAACCCCAGGGCTCTGTGGTGGAGTCGGGGTGGTGGGCAGGGGTGCGGGTCCAGGACACCTGGAGCAGCCCCCCATTTCTCAAACGGGACTCCTTACTAAGAACCTGTGGGTCCCGGGGCCTGGGGTTGCAAACCCCTTCACTGGTCTGTCGTGTATGGCAGCAGGGCCTGCCCCCCATCTCCGAGTGTCTGGGCCACTGTAGGGATGATCAGGATCTCTCAGGGCTGCGTGGGGTAGGGGACGGGGCTGGGGGATGGGGGGACGGCGCTGGGAGGCGGCGCTGAGCCGCAGCCCCGCCCACCCCGGCCGCTCCTCACCTTGGGCTTCTTGTAGAAGCCGGACAGGTACCACTGCAGCACGAGCTTGATGCGGGTGTAAGCGTCTTCCTCCAGGGTAGCCCTGGACAGACAGGAGGAGAACTCGCTCACTTCAGACCAGGGGCCTGCGCCGCCCCCTCCCCGGCCAGCCTGGGTGCTCCCTCCCTGTGGCCGCCTAGCGGCAGGGACCCGGGGGCGCACAGAGGGGCGGGTCTTGGAGACCGGCCCCCCATGGAGGGGGCAGAGCCGGCAGGGACCACGGACCCAGCTCGGCCCAGGGCCCCTGTGGAAACCTGGGCGGGTGGGCGGGCGCGGAGGGAGGCTGGGGGTCCCCGGGCGCCCCCCTCGCTCACCTGGAGAGCAGGTCGGCGTGGCAGTAGTAGTCAGACAGCTTGCTGAGGAAGGAGCGGGGCTCCAGGACGAAGGTGGGCAGCGCCACGCGGGACAGGTCCATGCCCGGCCGCAGCTGCTTCAGCAACAGCCACATCAAGCTCCGGTTCTCCTCCGACACAGTCTCCACCTGGGACGCCTCGCCCAGCTGCCGGCAGAGGGGCGGGGGTCAGGGCCCCCAGCTCTGAGCCGCCCGCCGAGGGCAGCACAGCGGCAGCTGGCTCTGGCTGGAGGAGGCGTGATGGGAGGTGGAG
>NW_011888968.1:198052-199257 GCF_000151845.1 Pteropus vampyrus | reverse complement strand
GGCGCCCCCCTCGCTCACCTGGAGAGCAGGTCGGCGTGGCAGTAGTAGTCAGACAGCTTGCTGAGGAAGGAGCGGGGCTCCAGGACGAAGGTGGGCAGCGCCACGCGGGACAGGTCCATGCCCGGCCGCAGCTGCTTCAGCAACAGCCACATCAAGCTCCGGTTCTCCTCCGACACAGTCTCCACCTGGGACGCCTCGCCCAGCTGCCGGCAGAGGGGCGGGGGTCAGGGCCCCCAGCTCTGAGCCGCCCGCCGAGGGCAGCACAGCGGCAGCTGGCTCTGGCTGGAGGAGGCGTGATGGGAGGTGGAGTAGCCGTACCCCTGCCCTCTGCAGCACGGGTCCCCACCCCAGGTGGCTCAGGCCCACTGACACCAGCTGCCTTCGTTCCTTGCCCGTGAGCCCCTGCGGCCTCCAGCCTGGCTGACTGGGCCCCCCCCACCTCTCAGTCCAGGGTGGAGCCTCCCCGTCCTGGATGCTGAAACCCATCTGGGGACTTCGTACAACTCTGTGCCTGTGGCAGGAGGTGCCACGTGCACAGGGAGACCCCACCCCAGCCCATTAACCTCCATGACTGCCAGTGACACAGGTGACATAGGCGACACAGGTGCTTCTGGCCTGCACTTCCTTTAGAGAAGGGCCCTCACTTGTCCAGCGTCACACGGCTGAAGGTGAGGGGCTGGCCCTGGACCCTCCTGTCTTTCCTGAGATGCCCAACCCTCACTGTAGTGCCAAACACGTGCAGCAGAAAGACCGACAGGGGGCGTGGAGAGGGGGCCCGGGCGTGGATGGGGGCGTGGCTTCGTCTCGCTGAGGCTGGCAGGGGAGGCCCCGCCTCTAACGCCCACCAGCCCGCAAGCCCTCAGGTGGGAAGAATGAGCTCAGAAAGGGTCATGGAAGGGTGGCCATCTCTGTGGGCTGCTCACAGGACAGGCAGTCCCAGCAAGACACACTGTTCATTCCCCCTCTCCGGGGCGGGCCGCACTGGGCTGCGGGTAGAGGAGGCAGGGGCGGGTCCCAGGCCACCGCAGTCCCCTTCCTTCTCCCTAGAGCCTACTCCTTGAGGCAGCCCCAGATCATGGGGACCCAGGTCATGCCAGCTTTACAGAGAAAACAAGTGACTTGCCCGAGGTCACATAGCTGGTATGAGGCAGAGACGGGATCCGGCTCAGGGACATCTGCATTCTTCTCCTGGAGGGCAGCCAGCC
>NW_011888968.1:195515-198002 GCF_000151845.1 Pteropus vampyrus | reverse complement strand
TTTCCAGACTTGATCAAAGCCATGAAAAAGTTCGAACAAACAAAAACCCTCAAGCAGCAAAAAGGAAAAAGAAATCTAGGGCTATCAAGCCACAAAAAGGCTTGGAGGTGCCTTAAGTGCGCACGGCTTAGAGAAAGAAGCGAGTCTCAAAGGGCTGCGTTTTCTGCGTTTCCAACTGCATAATGTTCTGAAAAACGCAAAACCACGGAGACAGGAAACAGATGAGTGTTGCCAGGGGTTGGGGGAGGGGAGGGATGATGAATAAGTGACTTCATCTATTCACCTCTAAGCGCGGGAGAGTTTTAGGGCAGCGAAGCTATTCTGTGACACGGTACAGCTGGGAACGCAACACCCTACAGCCGTCCGCACGAAGAGTGACTCCTGATGAAAACTACGGACTTTAGTGACTCATCATGTATCAATACTGGTTTATTAATTGTGACAAATGCAGCGCACCCATGCAAGGTGTTTATAACAGGATCCGCGTGTGAGATGCGGGGGAGGGGGGATGTGGGAACTCTGTACTTTCTGCTCAGTTTTTTTTGTAAACCTAAAATCGCTATAGAAAGTAAAGTTCATTAAATAGAAAATAAAAGATAAATCCAAACCCTGACATACTGCATTGCAGACCACCATAGACAAGAGATCTTATAAGAAGCCAGGAAGAAAGACAGCTATGTAACAAATGGGCTGACAGGTGATGCATACCACCCACAGCGGAAGCCAGAAGGCGATACGATGTTTCCAATGTGATACAATGTTTCAAATGTGATACAATGTTTCAAATGCGAGAGAAGAATAACAATCTGCCTGGAGTTCTGTGCCCAGCCACAAAGCCATGGAAGAGTAAGGGTGAAGATAAGATACCTTCAAAGGAACAAGGGCCAGAGTTCTGCTCAGGGCCCAGATGCCCTGCCTGCGGAGCCAGCCTGGGCTCTGCCCAATGGGGACGGTTGGCGGGCCTCACCTTTGCAGTGGGCGTAGGGCATGGTGAGGGTGTACTCCTCTCCCCGGCTCAGGAAGGTGAGCGTGGCCTTGCCATCTAGCAGAGCTGACAGTGAGTTCCCTGCAGGGATGGGACAGGGGGACCAGTGAGTGGAGATGGACCCTCTGGATCCGGGGGCCCACTCCCTAAATCACAGATCTGAGCTCCCTTCCAACAGAGGGGAGGAGTCCCTGGCACCTCCAGCTGTGTGACTATGGGCGAGTCACATAACTTCCCTGAGCCACCCGCACGTGTGGCTACTGGGCCCTTGGGATATGGCTGGTGCGACCAACCAGCCACCTTGTAAGTTTTGTTTCATTTTAATCAACTTACAAAGTACATGAGGCTAGTGGTGCCAGACTGGGCGGCTAGCTCAGCTCCGGAAGGCACGTTGCATGCCGGTTCTTTCCCATGAACCTCGTGGCACCCCTGCAAACGGTGCCGACTACGGCGGAGCGATGGGGCGTGGAGGCCGGGCTGTGCCTGCTTCGGGGCTGAGCACTGTCCCACCCGCGTGGTCCCCGAGCAGGAGCGGCTGGAGGGACACGCACACTGCCGCGACCTGAGGTCCTGGTGACCACGAATCCTCCAGGAGCCCAGGCCTCCCATTTCCCGAGGCCCCGGGGCGACCCGAGGGAGCCCCTCACCATAGAACCGGGACTTGGCTGTGATGCTGCCGCTAATGCAGAAGCCGTCTTTCCGGTTGCTGACGTGGAAGGCAGACACGGGTGGGTGGTGAGACACCTGTGGGCAGAGAGGTGGCTCCTGGAATGGCCCTAGCAGTGGGCGGCCTCAGCAAAGTGAGGGTCCAGCTTCCCAGTGGGAAGCCCCAGCCTCTCGGCCCCCCCACACCCCCACAGCCCTCCCCTGATGGCCTCTGGATGACCTAGGGAAATGGGACGCACTGTTCCCAGCCATGGTGCTGAGTCTGCACCTCCTGGGAGAATCCTGGCAGGACAGCGCTTCTGACCAGCAGAGGTGGGGCCGTGAAGAAGCGCCCATGGGGGTCAGTGCCCCTGCCCACTGCCAGCCCCCACCCCAGGGACGCCCGTGCGGCCCGGCGGGGCCCTTGCCTGCTCCGCTATGTAGAAAGTGTGGCTGTCAGTCTGGGGGTGGTACCAGCGGCAGCGGAAGGTCTCCCCCAAAATGGGGTTGTAGGGCTTCTTGATCCCCTGCCAGCAATGAAGGAAGAGCCTCACGTGAGGGGGACGGTGGGCCAGGCCACGTGGGGTGAGTGGACCGAGGACAACGCACTGCCCGCTGCCCACAGCCGAGGCCGTGCACAGCAGAGGCCTCTAGAAGGGACACCCTGGTCACAGCCAGCACCTGAGAACAACACCCTTTCTGCTTTGGGGAGATGACGCTTTGCCTATGGGGGGGCAGCCTATGAAGTGTTCTGTCTGCTTCTTGGCTGAGTGGGACATGAGACCCCAGCCAGCTCCCTCTCCCAGGGCTTTGGGTGGAGTCAGTGCACAGCTGGCTCCAAGTCCCCATGGGCTTCT
>NW_011888968.1:190034-193075 GCF_000151845.1 Pteropus vampyrus | reverse complement strand
ACAAGTGACTTGCCCGAGGTCACATAGCTGGTATGAGGCAGAGACGGGATCCGGCTCAGGGACATCTGCATTCTTCTCCTGGAGGGCAGCCAGCCCCGGGGTGGCAGCAGAGGGGTGCTAGCAAGCAGCCCTACGTCGTGACTTGCCCGAGGCTGGCACCGCCCTGCTGGGCTGCCTTGCTCAAGTCACTTTGCCTCTCTCTACAGGTGTGGTTGGGGCCAAGGCCTAGTGGCACTTGCTTGGACGGCTTGCCTGGGTAAGTAGGGGACAGGGAGCGCCTGAAGGAGGGGCCACGCCCGAACCCATGAGGAGGCCAGGAGGGGGCCTGGAGGGGGCCGGCCCACGAGCGGCCACGTGGGGCCCTAAGCACCCCCTGCCCCAGTTTCCAGGCCAGCTTCTGGACTCAGCGGGGCAGCCTTCCATGCCCACGCCCCACCTACTCCTGTTAACCCCCTCCTCTCCACTGAGGGGGCGGTGGTGAAGGTCACCCTCTGCTCTACCTCTAAGCACAGCTGCCCCTGTGACCCCTGTGCTCCGGGCCCCCTCCTACCTACCTGGGCTCCTCCGTGGAGCCTTGTCTGTGTTCAGCCTCTGAAGGCTGGGGTGCCCGGGTCCCCAGTTCCCTCTGGCTGCCCACTCCACGCCCTAATGTCTAGACCACTGTCCCAAGCCCTAGACTGTCACACGTAGCAGTGTCTCCCCCTGATGTCCAAGCCTGGGACACAGTCCTGCCCCCGCCCCCAGCCCCCAGCTCTTTCTCCCAGGGTGCTCTTTCTCGCGGGTGGCCCAGCAGCCTGCCTGGGACCTGTCACCACTTTGAGACGTGTCCTTAACCCTCTCTTCTCCCTTGCCCATCAATACCTGGGTCCGAGGCGCCCTGGGCTTACTCCCAACGATAGTTCCCCTGGCTTCTACCTCTGCCCTTAGGTCCTCCCGGAGCCTCACCTGGACCCCGGCAGACCCCGCCCCACCCCACCCAAAAGCCACCTGAGGCCTTCCCATCACTCCGCATGAGCCGTGCTGCCCACCTGGCTCTCTTGCGTGGGGCTACCCTGATCCCTCGGTCCCCCAGGCCCCAGGGCCCTGCCCGTCCTTCGAGTTCTCTTCCAGGGGACACCGCTGCTTCAGGAGTGGGGGCCAGGCGCAGGGGGACGCCTGGTCTCCAGGCTGGGGGGTCTCTCACCTCCCCCAGCTCCTCGTGGACCTGCTCCACGTAGGTGGTCCCTCTTGGCGCGGGGCCCCCGGGGGCGTCCGATCGGTCACTCCCGCTCTCGTTGGTCTTCCGGCTGTGGTCCTGGGCCTCGTCGTCAGACTCCTGGGCGAGCTCTCTCTCCGACTTGTCTGAGAAAGCATCGTTCTCTAGGGAGGACCCGTTCAGCCTGGAAGGCAGATGGCGCCCGTGGGTCCCTGGTCGCAGCTGAGGCCTGGCACGCCCACGTGGGGCACCCCCACCCCAGGTACCCCCGCCCCTGGCACGGCCCACTGCTCAGCACTTCACACACATCACTCGGTTTAATCTCCTGGGTGACCAGCATTTGACAGTATCTGCCCGGCTCTCAGGTTTACTGTGGAGGAGGGGGCCTGCCTCCTGATCTGAGGTTCGCGGCCCAGCCGCACACCTTTGTGGCATTCGCCCCCCTCCCTATACCAGGAGACCCGCGCGTGAGTGACAGTAAAAGCCAGGGTCCCAGAGGTCCTCGGCAGGCCGGAGTCTCGGCTCCTGGGAAGGGCCAATCCTGCCCTAGCGCCCCCGCTCACGGGAACAGGTCCTGGTCGTGGGAGGTGGCCGAGGGGGGCAGCCCGCAGAGCGAGGAGGGCGACGCGTCTGGCGAAGACCCGGGCTCCCTGTCGCTGCCCTGCTTGCACGTGCTGAGTCGCAGGAGGCTGGAGCAGCGCAGGGCCAGCTCCAGCGCGTCCAGCCAGCAGCGGCCTGCGTGGGGGAAGGGGTGTGTGTGACCCAGCCCCGCCCCGGGGAGCGGCCCTCCCGGCTGGGGTGCACGCGCCCGCACGGCCAGCTCTCCACCTGGAAGGCCAACCCTTCCGCGCTTCCGCCGCAAGGAGTCCCTGCTCCCTCCGCCTTCCGTGGGACCATCTGCCCCGCCCGGCCCTCCGCCCCACCCCTCTATTGGTGAAAGCGCCCTTCGCTTCCGCCTGTCCTCACCGAAGAGTCCCCCGTGCCTCCCTGCAGGAAGCTCCCCTCCTTGCCCCGACCGTTCAGGGACCCCTGACCTCCCAGCCCGGAACCAGCCACCCCGCCACCGCCCCATCCCCGTCGCGACAGAGATCGCGGTGTCCGACTGCTCACTACTCTTCTCCCCCAGAGAGCATGGGCTTCCCTGTCCGTCACGGGGCCCACGCGGGGTCTGACGCAGAGTCGGGGGCTGGGGAAACGAGGGGGGAATTCAAGGGACCCGGGACAGTCGCGAGGGAGCGCGAATGTGGCGTCTGACCACCAGGGGGCGCCGTGCACCAGCGGGTCCGTCGCTGGCCCAAGGCTCCGAGCTGGAAAGGCCGGAGCCCGAGGGTCAGCTCAGGCCACCTGGAGCGCTGGTGGGCTGGGAGCCCTTCACCCCGCTTCCCGCTCCCCATCCCCTCCGGAGGTCCCCGCCCGAAGAGCTTGGGGTGGGAGAAGCCGCTTTACTCCCAGCAGCCACTGGAGGGCGCTCCAACCACGTGCGATGCCCCTGGGAGTGGGGACGCAGCCCCCTCTCCAGGCTCCAGCCCTTTCTTGCTGGGATGTCCCCCCGTGCCTCAGTTTCCTCATTGTCAAATGGGGATGATTACAGTAGAACCCATTGATTCAATGGTGTCTGGCACGTTGGCGCTAATTGTTCCCAGGTTGCTTTATATAAGGTCATCGAATTCTTATAATAATGTCTGGGGAGACAAGTGCTGTTATTCACATTTTGCCGTGGGGAAACTGAGGCTCACAGAGGGACTAGTGAGTGGCTGACCCTGGGCTCGTCCCCTGACGGCAGGGTGCCTCCTTCTTGGGTGGTGGTGAAGGGCCCTGAACCTGGTCTGTAACCCCGTGGGGCGGA
>NW_011888968.1:185137-189984 GCF_000151845.1 Pteropus vampyrus | reverse complement strand
GGTCCTCGGCAGGCCGGAGTCTCGGCTCCTGGGAAGGGCCAATCCTGCCCTAGCGCCCCCGCTCACGGGAACAGGTCCTGGTCGTGGGAGGTGGCCGAGGGGGGCAGCCCGCAGAGCGAGGAGGGCGACGCGTCTGGCGAAGACCCGGGCTCCCTGTCGCTGCCCTGCTTGCACGTGCTGAGTCGCAGGAGGCTGGAGCAGCGCAGGGCCAGCTCCAGCGCGTCCAGCCAGCAGCGGCCTGCGTGGGGGAAGGGGTGTGTGTGACGCAGCCCCGCCCCGGGGAGCGGCCCGCCCGGCTGGGGCCGCCCGCACGGCCAGCTCTCCACCTGGAAGGCCAACCCTTCCGCGCTTCCTCCGCAAGGAGTCCCTGCTCCCTCCGCCTTCCGTGGGGCGCCCCTTCCCTGCCCGGGGGACAATCTGCCCCACCCCTCTAGTGGGGAAAGCGCCCTTCGCTTCCGCCTGTCCTCACCGAAGAGTCCCCTGTGCCTCCCTGCAGGAAGCTCCCCTCCTTGCCCCGACCTTTCAGGGACCCCTGACCTCCCAGCCCGGAACCAGCCACCCCGCCACCGCCCCCTCCCCGTCGCGACAGAGATCGCGGTGTCCGACTGCTCACTACTCTTCTCCCCCAGAGAGCATGGGCTTCCCTGTCCGTCACGGGGCCCACGCGGGGTCTAACACAAGAGTCGGGGGCTGGGGAAACGAGGGGGGAATTCAAGGGACCCGGGACAGCCGCGAGGGAGCGCGAGTGTGCGGCGTCTGACCACCAGGGGGCGCCGTGCACCAGCGGGTCCGTCGCTGGCCCAAGACTCCGAGCTGGAAGGGCCGGAGCCCGAGGGTCAGCTCAGGCCGCCTGGAGCGCTGGTGGGCTGGGAGCCCTTCACCCCGCTTCCCGCTCCCCATCCCCTCCGGAGGTCCCCGCCCGAAGAGCTTGGGGTGGGAGAAGCCGCTTTACTCCCAGCAGCCACTGGAGGGCGCTCCAACCACGTGCGATGCCCCTGGGAGTGGAGACGCAGCCCCCTCTCCAGGCTCCACCCCTTTCTTGCTGGGATGCCTCAGTTTCCTCATTGTCAAATGTGGATGATTACAGTAGAACCCATTGATTCAATGGTGTCTGGCACGTTGGCGCTAATTGTTCCCTGGTTGCTTTTTATAAGGTCATCGAATTCTTATAATAATGTCTGGGGAGACAAGTGCTGTTATTCACATTTTGCCATGGGGAAACTGAGGCTCACAGAGGGACTAGTGAGTGGCTGACCCTGGGCTCGTCCCCTGACGGCAGGGTGCCTCCTTCTTGGGTGGTGGTGAAGGGGCCTGAACCTGGTCTGTAACCCCGTGGGGCGGAGCCTCACAGGTGCTGCCCTGAGACCTGGGCTCACCATCCAACTCGGAGGTAGGACTCACCATCCAACTCGGAGGCAGCCCTGAAGATCAGGTAGCTGCTGGGGAGGGGCTGCGTGATGGAGCCCACGCTCTCGCCTTTGGGGCCCTGGAGAGGCAGAGACCCAGTGTCACCCGAGGGGACACCCAGGGACACGTGGAAACACAGGTCATGCAGTCATCCAGGCCCACACTTAGGCACACAGAGCACTTTGGGGTCTCGGGACCCCCAGGCGGAGTCGAGCACCCAGCCACACAGAGGCCGAGGCCAGCGGCCAAGAGCGGGTGCGGAGTTTTCTGTCTCTCATTGGCTGACTCCCCAATTGGGCGTGGCCAGAATCGGGATATGCAAATCAGGATGCCCAGTTAAGTTACAATTTTGGAGAACTAATAAATATGTTTTATTAGTTTAAGTATATCCTGTGCAATATTCGGGATATACTCATACTAAAAAACTATTTGCTGTCTCTCTGAATCCCAAATTTAGCGGGGCATTCTGGCTCTGATCTGGAAATGTGACCCGGCCGGTCCTGGGCTGGGCGGCCCTGTTAGGAGGGCTGAGGTCCGGCCAGGCGCAGCCACACGTGGGGCCCTGTTCCTCCGCCTCTGGACACGGCTCCAGGTGTGATGTTGACCCTATCGTGTCCCCTGGCCCTGAGCACCACCATGTGCTCTACCTGGAGGGCCACCAACCACAGCTGATGCCCTTGCCGTCGGGACTTAACCCAGGCCCCCCAGGTGTGTGGCAACGGGCCCTTCTGGACCGACAGCCTGCTTCTGGACGCCCTGTGGTGGGGGCGCCAGGACGGGCCTCCTGCCAGCCCATCTCCCACACGGCTCCCCATGGGGCCTCTCTCCCGGTCCGGGGCCTGGCCCTCCGGAGCCCCCTCCGCCCCTGCCCCCTGCCCCCCGCCCCAGTGGTACCTTCACGGCCCAGACGGACTGGTCCAGCGGGTGGAAGAGCTTGAAGCAGAAGCCGTCCTTCTTGGAAGGTCGCTCGAGGAGCTCGCAGCAGTGCAGGAGGACCGTGCCCACCCACTGGCCCACCTTGGGCGTCTTGTAGATGAGCAAGACCCCCGGCTTCAGCACGCACCACAGCTTGGTCCAGCTCTTCAGGGTCCCTCGGATCTGTGTGGAGGGGCGCTGGCCTCAGTGCCGGGAGGGCCGAGGCCCCAGGGACATCTGGACGGCTTGGGGAGGGGCCAGAGCAGGGTGGGACTCTGGGCTGGGCAGAGGTCCCTTTTAGTTTTTAAAAGGAGCGCATAAATAATAGTGAATCCTAAGAAATGCACTGCAGCCAGGAACAGATCTCCTGGCTGAGTTCATGAAGCTCAAGGCCGGGTTCAGTTTCAAGTTCAGGTTCAAGGCCCTCCGAGGGGCCTAGGAGCAACTAGCAATGAGTTGTGACTGTTGTAAGGGTCAGCTTTGTGAAATGTGAAACTTGTCGTTTCTTTTCTCGTTCTAAATACATGTTTCCTTTTGTACCTGATTTTTATTCTTGGTTTTGTGGGAACACATGCAAGGATCCCACGCAGGCTCAGGGCTCTGCGAGCGACCAGACTTGGGGCACTTGTCTGGTGGGTTTTTCACGGCAGCTCCCCCTGCACCCATATGGAGGGGGAAACTGAGGCTCAGAGACTGAGGGCCTCACCCACGGCCTCAGTGAGGCCTGGACACAGGCCCCGACCCCAACCCTGGTCCTTGCACATGGAGCCCGAGTGTGGCCTTCTTTCCTCTGTGCCATAGCAGAGGACTCTACGGGCACGCTGGGACCCCCACCAGCAGGCCAGCCCCCATCTTAATTGGACATGGGGTCTCGGTAGAGGTAGGCAAATCCAGACGAGGCCACACTGGAGTAGGTGGGCTCTGATCTCCTTGCTCACCCTGAGAACAGGACACAGAGACACAGAAGGGCCATGTGCAGACAAGGCAGAGGCTGGAGGGGTGTGGCACAAGGCCAGGAACCCCGGAGCCCCCCGAGGCTGGGAGAGGCAGGAAGGACCCTCCCGTACGGGCTTGTGAGGGGGCCTGGCCCACAGCATCTTGGTTTGGGACTTCGGCCTCCGGAACTGGGAGAGAATACATTTCTCTTGTTTTAAGCCGCCAGCTTGCGGTCATTTGTTGGGCAGTCCCAGGACAATGACAGATTTGCAGCAAACAGATATGCTAAACTGTCTCACGAGTGGCTGGGGACATTGCACCGTCCCTTGATGAGGCCTATGCCAGGACCACGCGCGTGCCCGGCGTCCCCACCTTCAGGCTGTCGGCCATGATGACAGCGCTGGGGTCCGTCAGGGCACTGAACAGCTGCTTCGAGGCTCGCTTCTTCTCCTGCCGGTAGCTCTCCTTCTGTGCCTGGGCCGGGGGACCCAGTGGGCGAGTCAGGGGAGGAGACACCGGGCTGGCCAACCCCAGCAACTCCTGCCCTCCGCAGTTCAGCCCGGGGACGTGGGACAGGGGCCGAGGATGAGGATGGGGGCAGGGACAGGAGAGGATGTGGAGGGCATGGGGGTGGCCAGGGCACGGTCTGTCCCCTGGGGGTGGTGGCCTCACTGACCCAGGTGCCCATTCGTCTGACAGGTGACACACTCATGCCCCTCTCCAGGCCCACGCCTACCTTGAGAGTTTCCTTCTTGGTGACTTTGGCTGTCGGGGACACACACTCCTTGTCTGACCCGTTGCACAGCCTGTAGTCCACCTGCAAGAGAGAGACCGGGTTGGGGGTGGAGGGGTCTGGTCTGGGGCTATGGTGGGGGTGGGGGGGTGTGGTCTGGGGCTGTGGCGGGGCATGGGGGGTGGGCAGGGTGGAGAGCTGGGCTAGTGATCTGTGATCACAGCCAGGTTGTGATCACCTATGCCCTGCAGAGGGAGAGTGTGGCACAGAGAGGTTCGGTGACTTGCCCGGGTCACACAGCTCATGCAGGGGTGAAGGGAGACTGACCTCAGTCGGTCCCCCTCCTGAGTACACTCTCTGAACCAAGTAAGAACATTCCAGACCATAGGGAGACAGAGACACGGGACAGGCCCCTGTGTGAATCTGCTCTCGAAGCAGTCTTCGAGCTGCAGTAGGAGTGACCCAGACTTCGGCCGGGCGACAGGCGTCCAGGGGCCAGGGCTGACCTTGCAGCTGCCCTCCTGAGGGGCTGGGCTCTTGTGCTCGGCCCCCCGGGCTCCCTTGGCACACGCTGTTCCCCGGCCTGGAATGGTCTCCCTGCTTTTGGGGAGCTCCCACCCCCCGCCCCACCGAGCTGCTTCCCCAGAAGGAAGCCTGCTGACTGCCCTGCTGGTATCAGACCCTGATGACACACACTGCCCGTGGCTGGCCCAGCACCTTTCGAAACGATAGTCACAGACATTTTTGATTATTGTCCGGGAGTAAGAGCCCAGTAGCCCCTTGGCACCAGTGGCTGGGTGCTCGGTAAGCACCTCGAATGAATGAATAAATGAATGAATGAATGAGTGAATAAGCT
>NW_011888968.1:181457-184017 GCF_000151845.1 Pteropus vampyrus | reverse complement strand
CTCCCACCCCCCGCCCCACCGAGCTGCTTCCCCAGAAGGAAGCCTGCTGACTGCCCTGCTGGTATCAGACCCTGATGACACACACTGCCCGTGGCCGGCCCAGCACCTTTCGAAACGATGGTCACAGACATTTTTGATTATTGTCCGGAGTTCCTGCCAGGGAGTAAGGCCCCAGTAGCCCCTTGGCACTGGGTGCTCGGTAAGCACCTCGAATGAATGAATGAATGAATGAATGAGTGAATGAGTGAATGAGCTGCCAGTTCCCCGTCGCCCCACTTTCCACGAGATGTGGCTGAAAGGAAGAGAGGAGGCGAGATCTGGGCTGTGGGCCTGGGACGGGGGACGCGTGGGGTCTGGACACTGCAGCCCCCGCCCGGTCCTGCAGACAGTGCCCGCCGAGTCCTCCTCCTGAGTCATACCGGGGACCTTGCGTGGGCCCGAGGGCCCTTCTGGATGCTACGGCACAAAGCACGTGCAGTGACGACGCGCCCTTAGAGTCGGGGAACGCCGCTCAGAACTGCGAACTGGGAGCACGCCACCTACAAACGTCGCCTTGAAACAGCAGTTTTAAACGACCTGCAGAATGGCAGAAAGCTCGTGCGACCGGGCATCTGGCCAGGGTCCGGCGTCCAGAATATATAAAGAGCTCCTACGACTCGACGATAGAAAGACAAATAATCCATCATCGGCCGGGAGAGAAATGCACCTCCTGGCTATAACGAGGAGTAAAAGCGGAAAAGACGAGGGTCGGTGAGGGGTGAGATGTGGCGGGGACCCTCGCGCGTCACTGGGGATGTAAGGTGGCACTGTGGACACTGTCCGGCAGTTCCTCGAAAAGCTGAACACAGAAGTTTTTAGACTTGTGTGTGGCCAGAGAAGTGTCAAGTCGGCCGGCAAGTCCCGTCCTGGGGACACACCCCAAAGAATCGAGGGCGGGGACCCTAAGAAGCGCACATGCTATTGGCTCTGGAAAGGAATGAGGTGCCGACGTGTGCCACGGCGCGGCTGAGCCTCCAAACCTTCCGCCCAGGAAGGAGCCGGTCGCCAAAGGCTACACCTCGTGGGGTTCACATGCGACGTCCAGAGTAGGCAAATCCACAGAGGTGGAGCCGAGGTTGCCAGAAGCTGGGGGGCGAGGGGCCGGGGAGTGCCTGCTGGCGGGGACGGGGTTTCAGTTTGGGGTGACGCCAGTGGTTTGGAAGCAGAGACGACGTTGCGAATGCACTGAATGTCAATGGCTTCTTCACTTAAAATGGTTAAGTTTGTTTCACCTCATTGAAACATACATAATGAGAAAGATGCTACACGTACATAATGCACACACAGATGCACACATATAGTCTTCCCAAGCCGTGCTCTTTAAAGACATCCTGTTACTCTTAAAACTCTAGGGGTACACGGAGCTTTCCCCTCTTTCCTCCACAGCCTCTAGCGTGCTGCAGACCCACCGTCCTGTCTGGCACCTGTGTCCCCACCCGGGTGTAAGCTCAGGACAGCAGGAACTTCACTGCGTCTGGGACCCGCCCGGCACCCCGACACCCCGACACCCCGGGGCCTGAACTTCAGGAAGGGCACAATGGCTGGCTCACCCCCACAGCGGGATGTCACTGAGCTTTAAAAAGGGGGGGAAATTCTGGTGCATGTGAGGGCCTGGTGCTGAGTGAAATGAGCCAGACACGGAAGGACAAACACGGTGTGGCCCCACGCACACGGGGTCCCCAGAGGAGTCAGTCACAGAGACAGGAAGTGGGTGATGCGGTTGGGGGGACAGAGTAGCAGCTGGGAGGATGCAAAGTCCTGGAGATGGTGGTGGCTGGCAATGGCTGTGCCTAATGCCACCGAGCTCTGCGCTGAGAACGGTGAAGGTGGGAAATTCTGTGTTATCTCTATTTTACTGCAGTAAAATTTTTTTAAATTATTATAAATTCCAGACATATGCGCACATACGTGCATAGACACAGACACACGCATGCATGCACACGCACATGCACGCATACACAATGCACGCACAGAGACATCCACATGCACACACACGCACACACACATGCACACGCACACATGCACACATACGCACACACACACACACGCACATGCACACACACGCACACACACATGCACACGCACACATGCACACATGCACACATACGCACACACACACGCACATGCACACACACGCACACACACATGCACACGCACACATGCACACATACGCACACACATACACACACGCACATGCAGGCGCCCCAGCGGCCGGCAGCCCTGGGTGCTAAGGGCGGGAAACGCAGGCCGGGCCGGGGGCAGCCATCAAAGGTCTGAGGCAGACACGGGGAAAGGCCTTCAGGACCAACACTAAGCCCTTGTTCGCAGGCCAGGACACGGGGTCTCAGAAGAGGAAGGCTGTCACTCTAGGTCACAGGAGCCGCAGGTGGCTGGGCACGGCGAGAAGTGCTGCTCCCTATGGTCAGAGCCCAGAGCCACCAATCGCCACCAGTGTGTGAGGACCGTGGCTGCCCAGGCCTCAGACGGGAAGGAGGGGGTGTGCCCGGTCCTGGTGCCCGGG
>NW_011888968.1:178791-181252 GCF_000151845.1 Pteropus vampyrus | reverse complement strand
GTTTCACCTCATTGAAACATACATAATGAGAAAGATGCTACATGTACATAATGCACACACAGATGCACACACATAGTCTTCCCAAGCCGTGCTCTTTAAAGACATCCCAAGTTACTCTTAAAACTCTAGGGGTACACGGAGCTTTCCCCTCTTTCCTCCACAGCCTCTAGCATGTTGCAGACCCACCGTCCTGTCTGGCGCCTGTGTCCCCACCTGGGTGTAAGCTCAGGGCAGCGGGAACTTCACTGCGTCTGGGACCCGCCCGGCACCCCGACACCCCAACACCCCGGGGCCTGCACTTCAGGAAGGGCACAATGGCTGGCTCACCCCCACAGCGGGATGTCACTCAGCTTTAAAAAGGGGGGGAACTTCTGGTGCATGTGAGGGCCTGGTGCTGAGTGAAATGAGCCAGACACGGAAGGACAAACACGGTGTGTCCCACGCACACGGGGTCCCCAGAGGGGTCAGAGTCACAGAGACAGGAAGTGGGTGACGGGGCCAGGGGGACAGAGTGGCAGCTGGGAGGATGCAAAGTCCTGGAGATGGCGGTGGCTGGCAATGGCTGTGCCTAATGCCACCGAGCTCTGCGCTGAGAACGGTGAGGGTGGAAATTCTGTGTTATCTCTATTTTACTGCAGTAAAAATTTTTTAAATTATAAATTCCAGACATACGCGCACATATGTGCATAGACACAGACACACGCATGCGCACATATGTGCATAGACACAGACACACGCATGCATGCACACGCACATGCACGCATACACAATGCACGCACAGATACATCCACACGCGCACACACGCACACACACATGCACACGCACACATACGCACACACATACACACACACATGCACATGCACACACACGCACACACACACATGCAGGCACCCCAGCAGCCGGCAGCCCTGGGTGCTAAGGGCGGGAAACGCAGGCTGGGCCGGGGGCAGCCATCAAAGGTCTGAGGCAGACACGGGGAAAGGCCTTCAGGACCAACACTAAGCCCTCGTTCGCAGGCCAGGACACGGGGTCCCAGAGGAGAAAGGCTGTCACTCTAGGTCACGGGAGCCACAGGTGGCTGGGCACGGCGAGAAGTCGACTTCTGCCTGTGCTGCTCCCTATGGTCAGAGCCCAGAGCCACCAATCGCCACCAGTGTGTGAGGACCGTGGCTGCCCAGGCCTCAGACGGGAAGGAGGGGGTGTGCCCGGTCCTGGTGGCCGGGGCCCCGTAGTCACGTGGGTGGGCCTCAGCTGGGAGGGGCTGGCCCGGGGGGCGCATGGTGTGTGCGTGTGTGCATGAGCTTCTCCCAAATTTGGTGTCCCCTGGAGAGCGTGCCCTGTGGAGGGGACAGCACCGGCGGAGGCCGGCAAGGTATGCAGGGCCTCCTTGTGACAGGAGGGGTCTGGAGTCTTTTCCTATCACAATTTTCTGTCCCCGAACGGCACCTAGCGGCCCACGGCCTTTCTCCGGCCGCCTGCCACCCCGTCCTCTGTTACACCAACGAGGTACTCTGATGAAACAACTGGAAGCTCTTGGTGGCCCGTCCCTGCTCCCAGCGGCCGCCCCTGTATTCGAAGTCTGGGATTCGAAGCTGATCCCCGTGGCTCGGGCTGGCGACGACCGGCAGGCTGTCCCCTCCTCAACCCACTTCCTGTTGCCCTTTGGGCCGACCCCCTGCCTGGGGCCTTCCCTCTTACCGGTGACACCTTCGTGGCGGAGCCTGGGGTCGGGGGCCCTTCGTCCCTTGGCAGCGACGGGCCGTTGGACTCCATGTCCTTCCCTGCAAGACAGCAGCGGGGGTGAGCACCGGGCCACGGCACGGCTTCTCTGGCTGTCTGTCCGCGTGTGGCAGGAGGCCTGGGTAGGGCAGGAAGCCAGTCGGAGGCGGCGGTGGCTGCAGGACACCGCCCAAGACATCTCATCAACACCAGGCAGCGTCACCATCACCACTGAGGGGAACCCACGAGCTCGGGCCCAGCCTCCACCACAGGCAGGGAGAAGCTGGGGCACCTTGGGCACTGGCGTTGAGTACCCTTTGGGGTTCTGTAAAGCCAGGCCCCCCAGTTTTCAAATGAAGCATGCAGCCTCCAGTCTCGAGGGTTTCAGGGCGACCAGACCATGTTCGGCCCCCTCCTATGTCCCCAATCCTCTTCCAGGATCCCACTGGCCCTGGGAGCCACACACCAAGGGGAGGGGGTGGGCACTGTGCCTGCTCCCGCCCTGGCAGGTGTCGGCTTCCGTCCAGCTCAGCTGAGAAGTGGGGGGGCTCCGTTTGTTATAAGGTGGATCCCCAAAGCTGGGGCTGTGGGCAGGAGGAAGAGGGGATGGTCTCAGAGGCCTGAGGCCACCGGTAGCCTCTCCCATCCGCTTCCTGCGGCTGGTGGTGTGTCCCCAAGTTCCCACGCTGAGACACAGCGGTGGGAGCTGCTGGGGGAGCGGGGAGATGGGCACCCACAGAAC
>NW_011888968.1:173942-175126 GCF_000151845.1 Pteropus vampyrus | reverse complement strand
ATCGACACGCGGGGGCGGAAGCCCCGGCCGCCCAGGGAGAGGGCGCAGGCAGGAGCAGCAGGTGGCCTCGCTGCCCCGAGGGGTGGGGACGGCTGGCATGGGGCTGAGCCACTCCCCCATGAGATGAGGATGCCATGAGCCCCTCCCCGCCGCCTGGCTGGGCTTCTGTGACTTGCACCCAAAGCACCTTAACATGGAGAGTTAAGTCACAGCACTGCCCAGAACAGCCCTACCCCATCCCCGTGCCAACAGGAGAAAGAGCCTGACCAATAGGTGGGGTCCTCCCGCCTGCTCAGGTCCTGCCACTGCCCGGGCCACCTAGCCTCGCCCAGGGCTCACGGCTCACGGCTCACGGCAGGTCTGTGCCTCCTCCCCGGCTGGAGGAAAGAGGCAGTTTCCTCTATCCACTGGCCCCTAACAGCCCTACAGGCCAGCAGTTGACAGATGATGGTACTGTCCCCACCAACGTCCACCTACTTTATAGATGAGAAAATCGTGGTTCCAGGACCTGCCCTGTGGTCACGGCCTGGTAGGTGTTGGAAGAACTGGGACCCCAGCTCCTAATCCTGTGGTGTGTCCACTTCCAAGGACACGCTCTACAGAGGCCCACTGACTAAACTCTCCTCCAGGCCCAGGGGCGCCGCCGGCCACCTCTCTGGGTGGACCAGCAGCTTCTGGCCCAGCTCAGGACAGTGACCCCACTTTCTCCTATGGCCCCTGGCTTTTCTGGGCAAGGGCATGAACATGTAGAACCTTTCCTGCTGTGACAGGTAGGTGGCAGACTGGGAGGGACTTCAGGGTTGAGCTGAGTGGCCCAGGGTGTTGGTAGCCCCAGGGCTACTGATGGCAGCCCCGGAACCTCCTCTGTGCCCCCAGCCTGGGCATTGAAGTGGGGGGGGGGCGCTCCAAAGCTGCAGCAAGGTTGTGCCAGCCCCTCCAGCTTCTCCCTCCATAAGCACCATCCCGTCGCCAAGCTGAGCTTGTTAGCTTTGCCATTTTACATGTGGGGAAACACTTTTCAGAGAGGTTGGGGTTTTAACTCAAGGTCATACAATCAATGCCTGTGCTTGAGCCAAGTTGGACTGATTCTAAAACCCATCCATCCATCCATCCATCCACCCATCCATCACCCATCCATCCATCCATCATCCATCCATCATCTACCCATCATCCATCCATCCACC
>NW_011888968.1:161525-171357 GCF_000151845.1 Pteropus vampyrus | reverse complement strand
GAGTGGGGGTGCGTTGGGGTCCCCACCCAGGGGACATTTCAGAGAGGGCGAGGAGGGCCTGAGGGGCCTGCAAGTGGGCAGGGGGCGGCTGGCCCAGGGAGGCTGCTGGGCCAGGGTCAGGCTTTCCAGGGCTGGAGGGGAGGGCTGTGACAAAGCCAGGTCAGAAGCAGACCAAGGCTGGCGCCGCCAAAACCACAGCCCGTCACAGGTGGGGCAGACGCCTTTCTCTGAGGACCCCCACTCCAGGCCCAGCACCACAATGGCTCTGTAGGACCCATGTGGCGGGGAGACAGCATCGACACGCGGGGGTGGAAGCCCCGGCTGCCCAGGGAGAGGGCGCAGGCAGGAGCACCAGGTGGCCTCGCTGCCCTGAGGGGTGGGGACGGCTGGCATGGGGCTGAGCCACTCCCCCGTGAGATGAGGATGCCATGAGCCCCTCCCTGTCGCCTGGCTGGGCTTCTGTGACTTACACCCAAAGCACCACCTTAACACGGAGAGTTAAGTCACAGCACTGCCCAGAACAGCCCTACCCCATCCCTGTGCCAACAGGAGAAATAGCCTGACCAATGGGGGGGTCCTCCCGCCTGCCCAGGCCCCGCCACTGCCCGGGCCACCTAGCCTCGCCCAGGGCTCACGGCTCACGGCTCACGGCAGGTCTGTGCCTCCTCCCCGGCTGGAGGAAAGAGGCAGTTTCCTCTATCCACTGGCCCCTAACAGCCCTACAGAGCGGGGCTGAGGCCAGCAGTTGACAGATGATGGTACTGTCCCCACCGACGTCCACCTACTTTATAGATGAGAAAATTGTGGTTCCAGGACCTGAAGGCCCTGCCCTGTGGTAGGTGTTGGAAGAACTGGGACCCCAGCTCCTAATCCTGTGGTGTGTCCACTTCCAAGGACACATCCTACAGAGGCCCACTGACTAAACTCTCCTCCAGGCCCAGGGGCGCCGCCAGCCACCTCTCTGGGTGGACCAGCAGCTTCTGGCCCAGCTCAGGACAGTGACCCCACTTTCTCCCATGGCCCCTGGCCTTTCTGGGCAAGGGCACGAACATGCAGAACCTTTCCTGCTGTGACAGGTAGGTGGCAGACTGGGAGGGACTTCAGGGTTGGGCAGGGTAGCCCAGGGTGTCGGTGGCCCCAGGGCTGCTGATGGCAGCCCCGGAACCTCCTCTGTGCCCCAGCCTGGGCATTGAAGTGGGGGGGTGCTCCAAAGCTGCAGCAAGGTTGTGCCAGCCCCTCCAGCTTCTCCTTCCATAAGCACCATCCCGTCGCCGAGCTGAGATTGTTAGCTTTGCCATTTTACACGTGGGGAAACACTTTTCAGAGAGGTTGGGGTTTTAACTCAATGTCATACAATCAATGCCTATGCTTGAGCCAAGTTGGACTGATTCTAAAACCCTCCATCCACCAACCCATTCATCATCCATCCATCATCTACCCATCCACCAATCCATCCATCCATTATCCATCCATCTATTCATCCACCCACCCACCCACCCAACATCTACCCATCTACCAATCCATCCATCCCTCCAGTCACCCATCATCTATCCATCCATCCATCCATCCATCCATCCATCCACCCACCCATCCATCCATCCATCACCCATCCATCCATCCATCATCCATCCATCATCTACCCATCATCCATCCATCATCTACCCATCATCCATCCATCCACCAATCCACCCATCCATCATCCATCCATCCATCACCCACCCATCCATCCACCCATCATCCATCCATCATCTACCCATCCACCCATCCATCATGCATCCATCATCCATCCACCCATCATCCATCCATCCATCCATCCATCCACCCATCCATCATCCATCCACCCATCCATCATCCATCCATCACCCATCCATCATCCATCCATTTGCCTATCTCCCATTTATCCACCGTTTTTCCATCCAACCTCCCTTCCCTCTCTCCTTCCTTCCCACCCCGTCTCCCCCCATGACTCTTTCTAGCCAATCAGCTGAGCAGCCTGATTTCCCTAACCCCACACCAATGCCCTGGCCCACACCTCTCAGTGGCTGAGTCCCCCTGGAATTCCACACTGAGCTCAAATGTCACTTCCCAGGGGGTTGCCACTCCTTGTCTCACACAATGCAAATTCCCCACACAACCCCGGAAGTTCCCGCAGCGCTCGCTCACGCATTCATTCATTCTGTAACTCCCATCCCCCCACAGGATACAAGTTCTAGGAAAGGGGCACATGTCCGTCTGTCCATCTCACAGCACGGGGAGCAGGGACATGCAGCAGGCACGAGTGGCATTGGCCCCAGGCTCCTTAGCCCCGGCAGCCCCTGGGGTGCATGCAGGCGGCGGAGCAGGTGGCGGGGCTTCCTTCCTCCTTGTCTGCGGGTCAGGGGATCAACTTCGGGGTGGCCAGGGGTGGCTGGGGGGCCGATTTCCTGTGTAACCCTGGTGAGGCTCATTTGGCCACCTGCCACCCCGACACCAGGCACAGTGAGGATCAGAGTGCCTGGTTCGCTGAGGACTGAGGCCCTGCCCTGTCTCTCTAGGCACTGGCAAGAGGTGAGAGGTCGGGCGCCCAGAGGTCTGCAGACCCTGGAAGCTGGGAGGCCCTGAGGCGGCACAGAGGCCCCCTGCTCCACTGGCGAAAGCCAGAGGCTGCGGCCACAGCAGAAGCCCATCCGTGCGCAGAGGGAGGGAGGGTGGATGGCGAAACAGACCCCGGCTGAGCCAGCAGCAACCTGGGACTGAGGTTCGTGGGCCACCCGGGGAGTGGCACAGGGGGACAGCATAGGAGGAGTCAGCTCTGACCCCAGCTTGGGCCCTTGTCCCAGCGTGAGCTGAGCAGGCTCCTCATGGGGCATCGGTGGGTGCTGGGTCCATGTGGTGCTGGCCCACAGCAGGTCAGGCTCTGCCCCCAACAGGGCCAGCCATGAGTCCCTGAGTTAGAGCACTTGTTTGGGCACCTGGTAGGTGACAAGCTCTCTGATCTGGTGCCAAGGCAGACTGGCTAACAGCAAGGCCTGGAGAGTGGTCACCAAGCCCACTAAGCCTCACCCGGGGCAGCAC
Organism: Pteropus vampyrus; assembly: GCF_000151845.1. Classification (NCBI taxonomy): domain Eukaryota; kingdom Metazoa; phylum Chordata; class Mammalia; order Chiroptera; family Pteropodidae; genus Pteropus; species Pteropus vampyrus. The sequence goes on along the minus strand of NW_011888968.1, from coordinate 168,303 downwards.
TCTGCCCCGCCTCCGGCCCCACGGGAGGCTGCCTTTGGAGCTGTCCCCTCCCCCACCATCCAGACGCCCACCTTCGGTCCAGAATAATGGGATCCTTGTAAAGAAAGGTCATTGTGCCTTATCAGGGCTGCACAGGCGGACACATGGCTGGTTGTCCGGGGCCAGGCCTCGCCAAGCCTCAGTCTCGTGGGGAGGGCTGAGGCCCTGTGAGGGGACCCAGCAGGATGGCGGACTCCGTGGAGGCCTGCTCTGACCACAGTCCTCCAGGTCATCTTGTAGAGGCCTGGGGACCGCGGGGCGGGGGGTGGGGGGGCGAGCACAGCGTCCAGCCCTGCCATCATCTACCCATCCACCCATCCATCATGCATCCGCGTGGCCTCCGCTAGCCTTGCATGACTCTGAGTCCCTATTTGTACGTGGGGGTTTGCTCTGGGGGTGGGGGCGAGGGCACGTCAGAGGGTGAGCCCGTGCCTGGTGCCCACAGGGGCCCAGCGCCCCGCTGTGCTGGAGGGAAGCGGGCAGGGGTTCCCGGTCAGGGCACATGCAGCTCAGGCTGCCACGGCTCTGTAATTGGTGGGAGCAGAAACAGGCACTTGCGGTCCAGCGGCCACGACCCACGTGCCCGCACCCCCACCTCTGCCTGAATCAAGCTTCTAACGGATTCAGGGAAAAACTGCTCCAAAATCACAGATAAGCTCAGGGACGAGGCAACACAAGCCCACCCGTGTTTGTACCCCGTCTTGTCCATGCAGTACCCCATGCACTGCATGGACAGTCAGCATGGGCCAGGGAAGGACGGCAGCCATCAGTTAAAGGACAGCGCCCACCAGGTCGATACCACGTATTTGCATTCTGGGACATGCTCAGGCCCCAAGACTGGTGACCATAAGAACGAGGAAACCTCCCGGGTTGCCAGAGCCAGCCATGGAAGCCGCCTGACAGAGGCCACCTCCAGGCCGCAGCCCAGGAACAACCAACCACCTCCCCAGAGCAGACACCAGCACGAGGGGCCAGAAGCGTGCTGGACCAACCACGTGGGGCTCAGGTCCGGCAGCGTGAGCAGGGACCCCCGGGAGCGGCGGCCCCTCAGAACGCCCGCCGTGCGTTTCAGCGTGCGGGGCCACCCAGTGAGTCCAGACTGGCATTTGGGACTGTCGGCCGGGGGCTTTCCCGGCCACTCTGCTGTGCCGCCGGCCCCTCAAAGCTCCTGGGCCCTTTCTGGATGGTCTCTCCCAACTGCTGTGATTCTTATGACACTGGGGGGCAGGAGGGGAGCAGATCTCCTCATCATCCCTTTTCAAAAACGGAGAAGCCGAGGCCCCAAGACGAGAAAAGAGCAGCCTGAGGTGTCGTAGTTCAAGCCATGCCCGGGTCCCGCCGAGGGCACAGACAGAGAGGAAGGCAGGGGACAGGCTCCCAGAGGGAGGGGGCGGGAGCTGGGGCCTTCCCACAGGCATTTCCAAGACATGGCAGTGGAGTGGCTGAGCCCTGGGGAGACGGGCAGGAAGTGGCTCGCCCTGCTCGGAGGACAGTGAGGGCCACACCTCAGTGTTCTCTTGGGCTGACTCAGCCGGGTCATGTGGCTGTGGGTTGGGGCTGGCCCCTGGCACCCGCCCACCTGGACTCCTGACGGATACCAGGCCAACAGCAAGCTCAGTGCCACGGTCAGCTGGTCTGGGCACCGCCCACCAGCCACTTCCTCTGCAGCCGACCACTCCCCTCCCAGTTCTGGGGGCCCCAGCCCGGCGGCTGGGTCGGATGTGGGCTCTGCTGCGGGCTCCGCTGCAGGCCTGACCCCAGCACGTCCCACCCGGACCCTCCTGCCCGTCCCAACTAAAAGGAGACTCTGATTCTCAGATGCAAAGTGCAGCCTGGTGGCAGGGGTCTCAGGGGCCGTGTGACCAGGCAGCAGTGCAGGGGAGGATTATAGGGAGAGAGGGTGTCAGGAGCCCAGCCAGGAGGTCGGGGACCCTGCCTCCCTCTCTGACCAGCACCTGGCCTCCACGTCCACATCTGAAACAGGACACGGATCTTGGGCTGCAGCCTGACCTCCGGCCCACTTCAGGGAGAGGTGCTCACCACTCAAGCCTTGGGGCTGGCCTCTGACACACCCAGGGGGACCCTCCCAGGGGTGCTAACAGGGCCCAGCTCTCCCACTGCGGCTCCTACCTGCATGCCCCTCCCTCTCCCTAGGGAGACAGCCCCACAGGCCACTCCCTGCCCTGGCAGTAGGTGACTGTGTTGGGGTAGGGCGTGGACCCGACCCCATCCTGCCCCCAGCACAAGGGTCCAGCTCCACCGGCCCCCTAGGTCCCCTCCAGAGTGAGGATTCCAGAAAGGCTGAGCTCTCTCGTGCCCAGCACTGGGGTGGGGGCTCACCAGGGTTTTCAGGAAATGGGTTTTGGGGGTCTCATCACAACCTGAGCTGCATGGCGGGGGCAGAAGGGGGCCTGGCTTCCCTGACAGCGAAGGTGATTCTGGTACAGAGAGCCTGCTGCTCCGGGGGTCCCAGTTCCCACGGCAGCTGCGCCCCAGCACGGTGCATGCTCTGCCCTCTCGGCACCCTCCCCGGCCAGGCCAGATGCTGAGTGAGCCGGCAGGTGGATGGCAGGAAAGACACCCATCGTCCCCCTCCTGTGTGCCTGTCCCCCATGCAGGGGCTGGGGGAAGGGTTCCTAATCTGGGGAGCAACGAGGACCCCAAGCATTTGAGTGCTCCACTCTCTGCCCTCTGTCCATTTCACAGGTGTGGTAACTGAGGCTGAGGGTGACCTGGCTGGCCCAGGGCCACGGGGCCGGTTAGTGCCAGCCCCCCGACTCCCGGCTTGCTGGCACAGGTGGTCCTGGGCCCCCACATCACCCCGCAGGGAGCGGGCAGCCCAGGTCTGCGAAGAATGTTCTGGAGACTGGGATAGAAACTGCAGAGAGAGCATGTTTACTGGGCTGTGGTCCCGAGGGTCCAGAAGCCCGTGCCTCCTCGCCACAGCCCTGGCCTTCCCCGCCAGCCACATACAGGAGCCCGGGATCTCTGTGGGTGGATGGGGTGCCTGTCTCACCCCCACCCCAGGTCCTGCATGCAGTAGATCAGCCCCAGGCTGTGAGAGCCAGCTGCGCTGACTCCCACAGCCAATCCATGAAGCACCTACTGTGTGCTCTCCCCTGCAGCCAATCCACCCAGCACCTACTGTGTGCTCTCCCTTGCAGCCAATCCACCCAGCACCTACTGTGTGCTCTCCCTTGCAGCCAATCCACCCAGCACCTACTGTGTGCTCTCTCCTACAGCTTGGCCCTGCAGGTTCTCATTCATCAGGTGAGAAGCCGCTGTACACTCCTGGCTGAGGCCAATGGGGTCTGAAGGCCTTAGCCACTCAATGACGGGCTGGGTGGGGTGTGAGCAGGGGCCCTGCTTTCTTGGCCCTTCTGGGATAACCAGCCATGGCAGCTCCCGTGACCCCAAGTCAGGCTGTGGGTGGCTGGTCACAGACCTACCTGCCCCCCCACAGGGGCTTATGGGGAAACTGCTTTTGTCAGAAGTCAAGTGTCTGGTGGACGACGTGGCCCTGCCAGTCGGGGAGGCCCAGCCTGGCACTGGGCCGAGCATCTTCTCCATATCCTGCCACTGTGGGGACAGTCCGGGAAGGTGGCCTGACATCTTAGGATGTGGTGACGAAGCCCTCAGGCCCTGCTACCCCGTTTGCTTACGAGGCCCTTGAGGCCACCAGCCTGGCCTAGAACAAACCACACAGGAGGGCGCACGCCCTCCTGGCATCGGCCTGACCCCATGACACGTGGGGGCCACGCCGAGAGTCCCCAAAGACACTAAAAAGGAGACAAAATATACCGAAGAGAAACGAACACACGTTCACACGGCTGGAAGGAGGCGGAGCGGAGGGTGGACACTCTGTGGTCCGTCCACACGGGGGTTGTCACTCAGCCGTCAGAGGGGAAAGGACTGAAGGCCGCCATTGACAGGAAGCGTCTAGAAGGGGGCGCGCAGCGACGCCGGCACAGTGATGTCAGGGGAAGGACTTGTTTCTCAAAAAGAAAGTCACATTTCCACAATTTTTCACACTGCCCCTGATTGTAATCACGGTGTCAGTCTTCTGCATTGACCCAGACCCCCTTGCTAGGGGCGCGGTTAGCACATGTGACCCCATTTTACAGACACTGAGGCAGCCACCTGGCCCCAAGTCCTGCCGCCTGGGACTTGCCTGGTGGTGTCGCTGAGATGTGAAGGGTCGGAGACCCCCAGGGATCCCCCAGAGCCTCAGGGCTGAGAACCCCCTTCCCCTGCCCACAGGGAGAAGGAGAGAGGGCAGGGCAGGTCCTCAGCGTTCCGAGACCTAAATTTGGTTCTGTCCCGACACAGCCGGTCACACTGTGCAATGACACGCACCCAAGGAGTGAAGCACCAAGCGGGCACCTCGTGAGCAGCAGGTGACAGCTAAAACCAACGCGGAGAGTGACGAGAGACGCAGTGACTACTGGGAGGCTGGTCCTGGGTCATGTGTCCCTTGGGGTCGGGTCCCTGTGGGGACGCCCCTGGGAACACGGCCCAGCAGTAGGCACTGCCCCTGGGTACCCACATCTCCTTAATCCACCGCTCGGTTTCCAGCGACAGGTTGTCCCAGCCCCGGGGGTTGGTTCTCAGGGGAGCTGCCCAGTGGCTCCCCAGGTGACAGATCATGACTCGTGTCCGAAGGCCACATGGCCACCGCCTCCAGGCTGCCCTCTCTGACTGCAGCGGGGTGTTTGAAATGCCCCCAAGAGCAAAACCAGGGAGACAGACTTGCTGGGTGAGCTCAGCTCTCCCTTCCAGCTCCAGAGTGGGAAGCACCGTGTATCACAGGAAAGGTGACTTCGTGCTGATGACGGGTGCCCGTGATCGGCTGTGTGACCCCCCTGGCCTCCTGGCTTCTGAGCCTTGGGCAGCCCGCCTGGGCCCAGGTGAACCCGGCAGAGGCCCTGGGAAGAGGGGCACTTGGCGGCAGCCTTGGGGTTGGATACGCCTTACACTGTGTCCCCAGAGGGCCAGGCGTGGGGCCAGGCGTGGCCCTGTCTCTGCTGGCCAACCTGGCTTGACCTGGAGCCGCCTGAGCAGGGCCAGCCCCAGCCTGAAGCCTGCCAGCGAGTGGGAGCTGTGCTTTCAGGCTGCTCCCTGTGCCCCGCGGGTCAGCCTGGCGGACGTGCTGCCAGCACTCAGCCCTGCGTGGGCCCCGCTGAGAAGGAGATGGAGGGAGGGTGACGGATCGTGAACGCGAATTGAAATGAACAGTGCTCACGTCCTTTAAGCCAATGATCCGACTTCTGAAAACTTCCTAAGTTTTCAGAACAAGACCCGTGGAGCCCGAGCGTGTGGGGGAGCGAGTGCTCTGCGGTGTCATTGACAGGGAGGAGACCCCCATCGACATTGGGGGGCGCGCTGACCGTGGCCACATGAAGGGCCACGGCACCCCGTGGTGACCGTGGAAGGGGCGGGGAAAGTGCCGGGGATGAGAGCTGGCCGCCATGGGGCCACTGCAGGGCCTTATGGACGAGATGATGCACCTGTGCGCGTGTAGCCGGTGTGCGTGACGTGTGTGACGAGGGGCCTTCTTGGTCCTGCCTGAGCTCCAGGACGAGCGTGTGTTCCTATTTCTGTTGGAAATAGCGTGTGCCCAGCAGAGCCATCGCCAGGCTGAGTCAGTGGGGAAAAGTGAGGGGTGCTGTACCCCACAGGGATGGAAGGAGCTCTTGATTGGCCTGGGGACGCTGGCCTGAGGACGTGAAACAAGGTGGTCTCCTGAGGGGGGCAGGTGGCTCCAGGGCGCCGGGGGAGCATGAATTGGCCTGGGGTCCAGCTTGCCTGGGCCTCCTGCGCTCAGCCCACACTCAGCCAACAGAAGGTGCTGATGAATGTCCCCAGGGTCTGATCTACCGGGTGGGCACACACAGAGCCGGGTGACCAGACTGCCTGGCCGCAGACGTGACCTCCGTTTTACCTTCAGAGCTGCTCCTGGGGCAGGTCCAAGTGACCAAGAGCAGGCCGGGGATGCGGGTGGGGGAGGGGCGAAGGCAGGCGGGGAGGAAGTAACACCTGGGGTCTCTCCTGGGCATCCAGGGTGGGGGCTCCATCCCACCAGGAGCTCCTCACCTTCACAGGAGACGTCTGGGGTGTGACCTTCCAGAACCTTCCCACTGCCTCCACTCTCACCAGCGCTGGCATGCCAGCCACGCGTGCGGACGGTGCCGTCACCCTGTCCTGGGACCCTGCACAGACCGGGGCCTCGGGGAGCCTCCGCCCTGCTGTGACGTGCGCTCTCCCCGCCAGCAGTTATAAAACCGCAGGGGACGCAAGAAGGAAGAATCGGGGTGGCGAGAGGTGCACACGGGGCGTTTCCGGGGAGATGAGAGGCAGGCTGGCTTCGACGACCGCGGGACCGCGGGGCGCTGGGCCCTCTGAACGCGTTCTGCGAAGGCTCAGGGAGGATTTCACAGAAGCCTTACAGAGAGACAAGGAGTCACACATCAGAGTTGAAAAGGCAGAGCAAGGTGCCCCGAGGGCACTGGAGAGGTGGCTTTGGGGCCAGCTGGATCAGAGGCTCAGCCAGGGGAAGCCAGAGGCCCTTCCCCGACCAGAGGCTGGAGATAGAAAGCGATTCAGGCCCGGAGGTAGCTGGGAAATAGGTGGCAGGAGCTGAGTGGCCACCGCAGGGGGTCCCAGTGGCCTGCCCCTCAGTGGGCTGCAGCCTCCTAAGAGCTGGACCTCTAGCCGCTGGGAACGCAGTACAGCCCGGGTC
>NW_011888968.1:156701-161475 GCF_000151845.1 Pteropus vampyrus | reverse complement strand
GGCGAGAGGTGCACACGGGGCGTTTCCGGGGAGATGAGAGGCAGGCTGGCTTCGACGACCGCGGGACCGCGGGGCGCTGGGCCCTCTGAACGCGTTCTGCGAAGGCTCAGGGAGGATTTCACAGAAGCCTTACAGAGAGACAAGGAGTCACACATCAGAGTTGAAAAGGCAGAGCAAGGTGCCCCGAGGGCACTGGAGAGGTGGCTTTGGGGCCAGCTGGATCAGAGGCTCAGCCAGGGGAAGCCAGAGGCCCTTCCCCGACCAGAGGCTGGAGATAGAAAGCGATTCAGGCCCGGAGGTAGCTGGGAAATAGGTGGCAGGAGCTGAGTGGCCACTGCAGGGGGTCCCAGTGGCCTGCCCCTCAGTGGGCTGCAGCCTCCTAAGAGCTGGACCTCTAGCCGCTGGGAAGGCAGTACAGCCCGGGTCCTCACCCACTGCAGAGCTGCCTGTGGGACCCTCCAGCCCTGCATCTTAGCAACTGTTCTAAGTTGGAAGCTCCGGCCTATGACACGCCTCCCCCGCCGCCCACATGTCATTCCCTGCAGCCCCATTGGTCAACAATGCCATGCCGAAGGTCCCTCGTGCTGGGAGCTCAGCTCAAGTAGGGAGCCAGGGCCCCTGGGTGCTGCCCTCAGCTCCCACATGCATGGGCGGGGGTGTGATTACCCTCCTGGAGATCACCTCATCCAAGTGTCCTACCCAGCTGGGCGGCCTGGGTGGCATGCGTGGCACCGGTGAGGCTACAGCAAGCACTGAAACCGTGCCCCCCGCCCTCGTAGACCCTCCCCACCGTCACCATCGCTGCCAACACACTGCTTCTCAGCGTGTCCCTAAGCTCGGCGCCCTTGCAGGCGCTGGGGACAGTTCAGGGTCCCACAGTAGCGGGCACTTTTGCCCACGTCTGTAGGTGTGCATGGTGGCCTCACCTAGGCTCTGAGTCTTCCATCCTCTGACCTCCCAGGAGGCAGCCCGTCTACAAGAGGTGACACAGACGCTGCCCAGCACCGACCGGCACTGGTGGCCGGAGCCCCACGGTCCCTGCTCAGGGGTGCACCCCACCCCAGGGCAAGGGCAGCCTCTGTCCTCTCTTTCTTCCTCTTCAATTATCAAAAGCACCCACCACCTCTTGCTGACGTGTCGATTGGCAGTCACTGCCCTGGCCAGGCGCCAGGGGACTTGAGGCGCAGCGCCAGCCTGGTCCTTGGGCACTGCCAAGTGTGCCAAGCGCCAGGTGCTGGCACACGCAGTGCTGGGTCCTGGCAGAAAGAGGCTCAGACTCCGGGGGAGGGGGGGCCTTCGTGAGACGGCTCTTCCCAGAGAACGTGTTTTGTTTCCCAGGTAAACACATATGGTGCAATCGGAGCTGTTCTGTCCCCAGGTTTCCTCCTGGGGAATCAGCTGAGAGCACCAGCAGCCCAGGGAGGAATCAGAGGCCGCGGAGGGTGGGGCGATGACCTGCCTACAGGTGGGCACGTCCAAACCCGCCCCTGCAGCCAGAAGCTGGGGAGGGTGCGGCCTCACGCCCCTCCCGGCTACGCAGCTGAGCATACGGTCTGGCATAAATCAACAAAGACACCGGCCACTCCTTGGAGAACAGCCTATGACTCGGCAGATGCCAGCCTGTCCCCCAGGGAGAGTCCTCCCGGCAAGGCAGCAGCGCTGCACTGAGGCCCCGGGCGGCCCCTTTGCCAAGGTGACCTCCCAGGCTCTGGAAGGCGAGCTCTCTGCCCACTGAAGCCCCCTCTGCCTCCAGGGCCACGCTCTAAGTGTGCACTTCACCTAAGTCTCCTGACATGCGGGCAGACATCGGCTGACGCTGCGTGACGACGCAGGGTGGCATCAGTCATCACCAGTCACAGTGAGAAAGGGCCTCTCTTAAATTCCCTCTCCAGCCTCCCGATCAGGTCAGAAGAGTCGGGGTCTTCGAGGCCTCTTCACCCCATCACTGCTCAGGCCCACTCACCAGAGGTGGGGCGCCCTTGGGCACAAAGCCACAGCGACCAAGGAGCTCCAGCAAGGCCAGTGTCCCGTTGCTACAAGGTAGTCAGTGTTCTGCTGGCTATGCAAACTTTGTTACCAGCTATGCGCCACGAGAGGCGATGATTTCCTAACTGTAGCGATGAGTAAAGGTTCTCTTAGAAATAAACTTACCTCAGTAAACACAAGCTAGTGGGCTTAAGGAGACATGTTTTAAATAACGGACTAGGTGGTGCTGGACTTAGCGAAACCGCAAAGCAGTCTGCAAACTCTGGAAGCTGCTCTGAACAGGCCAGGAGCTGCCCAGAGGGAGGTCTGCCTTCAGCCCAGAACGGGGACCAGACCTTGGTTGTCACAAGTTCCCTTCCCAAGAGTCCCACCCAGAGCAGCTTCTTTTATTATAAAATAAAATGTAAATGCAGAAAACCACGCATCCGTCTAGCTCATGAGCTTTCGCAGACAAACACTCCATGACCATCATCTGCCCACCACCCCGGAAGCCTGTCAGGCCCTGCCTGCCCTGCGGGATGAAGCCTCGATTTTCCCCACCTCTGTGGTCTCGCCGTCCATGCTGTACCCCCGGGGTCCTGCCTGATCCCCTCCCCGCCTCAAAAATACTTGCCTCTAAGTGCATCTCCCCCCCTTCCTTTCCTTACAACCCATCTGGAGCACCAGCATCTGACCTACGAGGGGCTTTGGGACTGGCCGGGGCTCTGCCACTCGCTGGTGGGCAAAGCTCGGTTCGTCTCTGACCCTGGTTTCACACCTGAAAACGGCACTGCCAGGTGCCTCTTGGCCTGTCCTGAGCCCGTGCAGAGCAGACACCTGTGCACCTGAAGGCCTGGGCTCTGGTGGGGCCTCGATGCCCAGTGGCGATCGCTAATAAACATGAGGGTCCCGAGTGGATTCTGCAGGGGGACACACGACGCGGCCATGGACACAGGAGGAACAACGCTCTGCGTGGTCGAGTCAGGCCTCGCAGGATCTCCGTGAGCGGTCACGCCTCGGGCCCACCTTCAGCATGTGCTCTCGGCTTGCCCACATTTCCAACCATCTTACTCAGCGGGCTTCCGAGACAAGAGCGGCCAAGAAGCAGAAATGTTTTTAAGAAAGTAGATAACTGACAACTCGTCCAACAGGTTTAAGAAAAGGCATCTGGGGCCGTTTAGTACAGGGACAAACAGCCCTGTGGTGCTCCGGGTGTCATGACGGCGTCATCGGGTGGGAGACCACAGGCTGAGCTGGTTTTGGTCCAGCCCCGTCATGTACTGGGTGACTCCGGGCAGCTGTCTTCACCTCGCTGAGCCTTGGGGTGCCCATCTGTACAATGGGGCGATGGCAGAACTAACTGCATAGGGCTGCTTTAAGGATCGAAGGAGATAGGTTGTTTTAAAAAGTCCTTAATAAAGTGTTATGAAAAATAATCATAATGCCCCAAGTCACCAGGAAAAGGGTTGAATGATTTCCCGTTTCTACTCCGAGGTTGCAAGGCAGCGTGTGTGAATTGCATCCTGCAGAGTTCCGCTGAAGGCGGCAACGTTCTCTGAGGTCTGGAGCTTAGCGGGGGAAGTTACCCATGCCAGGGACAGTCCCCGCGGCCTGAAGGAGCGGTCCCCGAGGACCACGCCTTCCGCGGGGCTACTCCCGCTCCGGCAGGCCGGCCGGGGCCAGGCCGGTGGCTTCAGACTCCAGGCTCAGGCCGGCGTGCGATGGATGGCCTCGTCGGGAAAACAGGCCGGCCGGAGATAAACAGTGTGTTCCTTGTGCTTACGAGATTTAAAAATAAACTGAAAAGCAGACACAGTTTAAAAATAATGAACAGGGCGGAGGACAGTCATTTGCCTGTGTCTTCAGCCCGTCATCTGCTAAACCGCAGTTTAAAAACTGACCTCCTGGCCGGCTGCAGCACTGGTGGACAGCAGTGCAGGCTGGCAGGTCCCCAGCAGGGCCGGTGGTGGCCCCAAGGGGGGATCCACCGAGGGACCCACTTGGCTGCACCAGGTGTGAGGGACAGAGGTCTACTTTGCATAGAAGGAGGCTTTTCCCGCCTCTTTGCTGCATTTGGCATTGTCGGGCGTGTTCTGTGCAGGAACCCGCCATAGGGACGGCCTGCCGGGCATCCCTGGGCTCCCCCTCTTCCTGCATTGCACCCCACAACGCCTGGCCAAGGCGGCCCACAGAGGGCACCTGTCGTCTCCAGTAACTGGGAGGGGTGGGGGGAGGCACCCCTGGGGAAGGCCCCGCCGGCATTTCGCAGTGCAGGGCAGGAGGGCGGGCTCAGCTGGCGCTCGGGACTCGGCGCCCAGCTGCTGGCACAGACAGGCCTGTCTGCGAGCTCGAGAGTGAAGGGCCTCGTCTCTCCCGAAGGAAAGGCCACGTTTGGTTTCTCAAGGGCCACTGCAAAGGGGGTGTTTGCTGGACAGGACCAGAGGGCAAGTGGGTCCAGGCCCAGGGTGCTGGACCGAGAGACAGCAGCCCTGTGGGCACGGGGCCGGGGGGACGGCCACTGAGCAGCAGGGCCTGATGGCCAAAGGAAGACCTGCCTGGTTGGAGCTCAGACCTGCAGAAGCCCGGTGGTACTGTGTGTGAGCGGAGTCGGGTGTGGCTTTCAGCTCCGTCCCAGGTCCTGGCACAGGAAACACGGGCTGTGCCAGGGCACCAAGCAGAAATAAAACAGTCAGGGGTCCAGGAAGTGAGACCCGAAGGCATTTCCACACATCGTGACTCGAAAGCCTCTGGCCACATCCAAGTCCTACTTCTTGCAAATGTCTGGACCTCACAGAAATAAAGACAGAAC
>NW_011888968.1:150617-152941 GCF_000151845.1 Pteropus vampyrus | reverse complement strand
TCGGCTCTCAGATCCGAGGCAAAAACAGCCAGATATGATGACCTTGGCTCTATTCTTCGGTGTGGTTCCTGTGTTTACATCTTCCACAGTCATCAATCATTAATCAAGCTTTCAATTAGCGATACAGAGATGGTCCCTCCCTGCTCCAAGGGCTGAGCCCAGCATGGGGAGCCTGAGCCTCAGCCTGAACTTGACAGCAGAAGCTCAGACGCAGCACTCCCTCTGGGCCAGCTCTGCGAGGCCCCGTTGCCCAGATGAGAACACCGAAGTCTGGCGCTTAAGGGACTTGCCGAGGGGCCCTTGGCTAGTGCAGTATCTGAACTGGGGTCCACGTTCCAGCCGCCACCTCTGAGCGACCACGTGGTCAGAGGTCACCCACAGGTAGTGAGGAGCAGCGTTTCACAGGGGCCCTGTTTACAGACCAGGGCGGCTGGCTTAATGAGCGCCAGGAGCCAGTCCCTGCCTGCCATAAACAAAACACCGAAGCCAAACCAACAGCCATGGCTGCTCCCGGATCAGGAGCTGGGCCAGCCGTGGGAGACTGACCCATAAGAAGAAGGCACGGGGCTGGGAGGGGTGAGGTGAGGTCATCCTGAAGAGACAGGCTTCGCAGAGCAGGTGGGGGCCAGGGGCAAGCTCCCCAAACGCCTGGGGCTCCATGCACGCCCGCTGAGTGCCATCCCGTGTGGGTGCCAGCTCAGCACACCACACAGACCTGAAGCAGAGAGGCGCAAGCCGGACAGACAGCCGAGGGGCTCCTGCCCTTGCCACCCCAGGGTCAGAGTGAGCAGAGGGCGGGGGCCCTCCCCAGGGCTGAGCACCCCCAGGTGAAGGAAGAACCAGCCCAGCCTGCCCGGCTGCTGGCAGCTGGAAGCCTCTCCTGCAGGACCGGCTGTGAGAGGGTCCAGCAGCTGCCGGCCTCAGGTCTGGCACACGTGCCCTTTGCTTGAGGCCCTGGAGCATGGCCACCTCTGTCCCTTGCATGAGCCTAGGGTAGAGACCCAGCAGGGCTGGGCTGCAGTGGTGACAGTTCCTCTCAACGTGGGCTGCTCTCCCCTTCCGTTGGAGGACAAGGGGCCACAAGGCGCCCTGTGGTCCCATGAGGTGCTTGTGCTGGGCTGGTGCAGGTGGGTGGCCTGCTCTTCGGTGTGGGAAGCCCTCTCCCTGTCCTGCTCGGGGATCACAGGAAGGCAGGGTGACAGAAAGCGGCTGTCCTCTCCAGCAGCGGGCTGGACTTGCCACCGGGCACCAGGCAAGCAGAGGAGGCAGATTTCCACTCAGTCTCGGGACTTTGTTCAAACTCTTTAAAATCAGCAGAAACTTTTTTCCATATAAAACTTGACGTGTATCTTGAGGGCCGGGACAGTGGCTTCTGGAGGACCCTGGCCTCGGGTGATGCTGCCCTCTGCCTGTCCTGCTTCTCTCCAGGGCCCGGCCTGGGCCTGGGGGACAGGATGTGGAACACAGGGTGTCAGGGATCCGGGAGCCGTAGGGAAGCTTTATGCATGGGGAAACTGAGGCCCGGTGAGGGCAGCATGATGACCCTGCCATTCTTGGGCCCCGGTTCCTCCCCTCTCAGTGAGAGTCTCCCCCGGGGTGCCCTCGACCTTCAGCTCGTGTTGCGGGGCAGGGCAGGAGGGCTCAGGTGAGAGTCTGCACGTGCTCGGAGGCCAGAGAATGGAACTCGGGGAGGGAGGTCTGCTGGCTCTTCCCGTGGGTGAGTCTAAAGGTCAGCAGAGGGTTGGGTAGGGCTCTCAGTCCTTTGGGAGTGGCTTCGCTACACCCGTGACTTATGTTTTGAAGTTTAATGCAAAGTCCCAGCTCCTGCTCCCTCCCCAGCACCCCTAAGGCCCTGCCATGTGCCTGGCCTTGGGCCAACAAGGAGGTCTGGCTCCTAAGCCACAAGGACCTACACCAGAGTCACCAACACATGGCTGATGCTCACCCAATGCATACGTGAGACCAGCTGGTGACTTATGGGACTGCTGTGGCCTGGTCTACAGACAGGGAAATGGAGGTTCAGGAGGTAAAAAAAAAACCACTGGCCCCCAGGCCCGGGTTAAAATCCCCCGAGACATCTTCCTGGGCCAGGCCTCCAGATCCGCTGTGCTCTATGACACCAACCCCTCGGACCCTGGGCCCAGCCTCAGTCCTGTCCGCCAGCCCCAGGTCTGCACTGGGGGCCCGGCTCAGCCCAGGCCCAGCTGGCAGGGGTCCGGGGCTCCCCTCAGGAGCAGCGCTGTGCAGGAGAGCCTGTCCTGTCACTCTGGGGGACAGCCGAGTGCCAACCCAGAGACCTCAGGGAGGGCTGCCTTCAGGGGCCC
>NW_011888968.1:145668-148882 GCF_000151845.1 Pteropus vampyrus | reverse complement strand
GCCCTGGGCCTGGCTCTGGTCCAGCTGCTCTCCATCTTTACTCATTCAGTCACAGATGGAGATGATTTCACAGACAGATCAAGGCTGCTCAGAAAACAACACACGGCTCCCTCAGAATGGGCGCTTTCGTGGGGCACAGTCTCTCTGAGAAGTGACATCTGACTCGAGATCTGAGTTAGCCCCCCGGGCAGAGGGCACATGAATGCAAAGGCCCTGGGGTTAAAAAAACAAAAAAAACAAAAACGGGCCTGGGGCTGGGTGCTCATTAGTGTGGATGAGGAGGTGGGGATGGGCACCCAGGCCTTGTGAGGCCCGGGAAAGAGTCTGGAATCATTCTGAGACCAGCGGGAGCCACGAAGGACTCTAAGTGGGTGAGCGATGTGATGTGGGTTATACTTTTAAAGATCATGCTGGCTGCCGGCTGGAGAAGGACTAGGTGGGGCCGGCGCGGAGAGCCTGTCGGATGGCTAGCATGGTCCTCCAGGACAGAGCTGGAGCTGCAGAAGAGAGGGCGTAAAGCCAGGCACTGGCTCTGAGGTTTGCAAGAGACCCTGGGAGTACCTCAGATCCCTTAGGGCTGGCCAGCCAGGCTCGCACCCAGAGCCATGGGGACCGTCTCTCTGGCCCCATGATCCAAATAACTTTGGGATTGTCTGATGGCCCTGCACCTCTCCAGGGGCCTGGCTGGATGGTTCCAGGGGTCATCGGGCACCCGCTCCTTGCATCCCTTGGGCCTCTGATCCTGGTTACAGAGGTTCCCTCCTTGGGGGTCCCTGAAGCACCTCCAGGCTGCCCCCCACATCTCAGTCCTGCAGCATCCCTACCTGGGATGGCCGAGTCCCCAGCCACTTGGCCGGACAAAGAGCTCTGAGCCAGAGGGAGTCACTCTTGCTCCCGCCTCCCCCTCGGCCCCAGCCTTGGCTCCTGCACCAGGCAGGTCCTGAGCACACAGCTGGGGCCCAATCCCCTGGCAGAGACGCCAGCACGAGCCGGACTTCACACCCTGCGCACGCTCCCAGAGTCCCTGGCCAGGAACGACTGTGATGCTATGAGAGCAGCATGATCCAAAGTCCGAGCCCCTTGTGCAGGACAGGCCACACCATGGGTCCCTGGAGGAGGGCCACTACCACCCAGAGACCTCCCGGGGAGCAGCCCGCGCAATGAGAAACACCAGCAGCCCAGGCCGCTGTGAACCCTCGGAGCTCGGCCTGCCCTGTAAGTTATGTTTCCTGACCCGCAGGTCCTGCAGGCCAGGTCACAGAGCATACTCCGTTCCCTTGTGACCAGTGTGAGCCGCCAAAACCTCCCAGGGCAACACACCTGGTGGCCTTGGGGAAGTCCAGCCTGTCCTGCACCACCCGACACCTGGCTCCCAACACACGACGATGCCCACCGGGCTCACCTGTCATCCCTGGAGGCATCCAGGCAGCTCCACCTGCCGACTGTGGAGCCTGCGGTGGGAGCTGCCCCTGGCAGCCGCCCTTCATGTCGAAAGGACTGGGGTCCTTTTGGCAAGCACTGGGACCCCCTCGGGTCTCTATAGCCCCCAACCTGGGCCAGAACCTCACCCTGTAACCCTGAGAGCTGGTTCTGCACTTCCTCAGGTGTGGCCCGACACCTGTCCCTTGAACAGCGAATGAGAATGGGGGTGGGGCAGGCTTCTCTCACCTGCACCTACCTGTACCCCGCATGTGTGTGCGCACACCAACACTGGCTTAGCCACAGAATCAGCGGAAATCATGAGTCCCCAAACAGCTGCCACAGACACACGACCGTCCTGTCACAGAGCTTTCCTTCCCTCCCCCACATGTCAGATCACTGTCACTGCTCAGGAAGCTTCCAGGAAGAGCGACTTAGGGAGAGAGACGGATGGGGTCTCGTTAGGCAGAGTACCACCCTAAGGAGGCAGGACCGCCTTGCATTGGGGTTCGAAGATCAACTGGGCCAGCGGGACCGAGTCCAGGAAGGACGGGCCTCCACTTGGCATCCAGGAGGCACAGGATTCAATGTCAGCACAGCAGTGTCCCCAAGACAAGGCGCTTGCCTGGCCCATCTGCTTCGTCACCTTTTCTACACACAGCCTGGCAAGGCAGACCAGACAGACACACTCAGCGCCTGCTTTCCGGGCACCCTGGCCCTGTCCCACACACGTGCAGGCAGACAATGAGATCGGCAGATCTGGAGTTGGAAGCTTGAACCGGAGCCGGCAGAAGCCCTCCGACTGCCTGCTGTTGGCAGAGCTTGTCAAGTTCAAGGCCCCGCCAGGCCCCGCACATCCCACATCCAAGGAGGTGGGGAAAGAGGCAGCGACAGAGCACTCGGCCTGTATTGTCGAGGGCAGGGTGGCCGGAGTCTGGGACCTGGATCCGCCAGGTGTGCACATGCCCAACCCCAAGTGCCCACGTCCCCTGCTGCGGCACCCTGCGCCTGCCTCTGGCCTGGTGGCTGTACCCGGGGGCACGATCGCAGAGGCCTGCCTGTCAAGCCACCTTGAAGTGGTTTAGGCGGGCAGACAGACACACATATAAATTATTCCAGTCGACTCAGCTGCTCTGGCACCACCAGGCCCCGCCCAGTCCGAGGATGGGTGCGGGGCAGAGGGGGCCCACCTCATTCCTGGAAGGACCTGTCCACACCCCCAGGAGCTACTCAGAATCCTAACTGCAGCCTCTGCAGACAGCAGACAGCCAGCTGGGGAGTGGGGGTGGGGGGAACTGCCTGGGGAACCCCAGCTGGTGACTGCCAGGTCCCCCCTCCCCCAACCTCCAGGAATCCTCAAGTGCCCGGGGCCCTGCTGTACGCTCACGTCCCCCAGAGCTGTTCCTGAAGCTCCAAATCTTTAAGGGGTTAGTGGCCTCGAGATGGGGGAGATGGGGGCCATGGCTACGGAGCAAGGGGAGGGGTTCTTCCCTCAGCGGAGGAGTGGGGGAGCCCTTCACTCTGTGGACTCAGACAGAGCGGCCCTCGGAATCGGCCCGGAGCTGAGAAGCCAGACACGGATCCGAGCCCCGGTCCAGACGCAGCACCCTCTACCCTCCCCCAATCCGTCCCTTCTGGACCCCGGGGTGGGCTCAGCTCAGCCGGGACCAGGGCCGGCTATTCGAGGCAGATGTCCCGGCCACCTCCCTCCCGGTACCGGCTCCTTCGAGCTGCATCAAGTGGGGAGCCCGGCTGCGCGCGCCGCTCCCACACCCCGGCCCCACCCGCCGGCGCC
>NW_011888968.1:143722-145360 GCF_000151845.1 Pteropus vampyrus | reverse complement strand
GGGACCCGGGTCCCTGCCCGCACCCGCGCGGCCCGCTCTGGGGCTCGGCACACTGAGAAGGGCCTGCGGAGGCGGCCGCGGGTCTGCCGGCTGGGGACACTCCCCTGAAAATGAGCGGGAGGCTGGGCGAGGTGAGCGGTGGCCTCTGGGGTCAGCCTGTAGGGGTTCTCGCTTTTAGGGGTGCAGGAGGGTGCCATGGTCACAGGTGTGTGCCTGCCGTCAGCCTACCCTTACCAGAGTGTGGGGTGTCCCCGGCTTTTAGAGCCCAAGAAACTGTCACCATTTCTCCCCCAGTCACAGAAGCCACCAGAAGACGAGAGAGATGCCGGGACCTGCATGTGTCATACCCCACACCTCCCACTGCACCTTTTCCTCAGGACACTTCGGCTAAAGGCTCCTGTGCGGATTCCCTCCTGTGTGTCCGCATCGTCCTGTCTGCTCCCAGGAGCTCGGTAGACCCCGGAAGTGCTCGTGGATAGAAAGGACACTTTGACTTGACTGAACAGCCCCGGACAGGAGCTGAGGTGGGCCCCGAGGTGGCCTGAGGCCTCCTCAGCTCTGCCCGCTGAGCCAGAGGAGCTCCGGACTGCTGTTCAGACCCTCAGACCCAGACCCAGACCCAGGTGGGCGGGGCCAGCCCACTCCCAGAGGAGGTAGGAGGGAGAGGGTCTGGGCGAGGGGCAGGGCAGGCCCTTTCCCAAACAGAACCTCAGTCCACCCATCACTGACCCTCAGCAGAGCCAGGCCCTTCCTGCCCACTCCGCAGGCCGGCAGGTGCTTCCCACATCTCCACGGTCCCCGTGGGGCCGAGAGCACCTGGAGGTCAGCCCGGGGTCAGGGGCTACAGCCAGACCAGTGCCTGCCTTCCTGGGACCCCTCTGACCCTGGGGTTGGACCAAGTGCTGGTTCAAGGCGGGCAGCTGCAGGAGCCGCCCCTCAGCTCTGTCCCCAAATGGCCCTTTGCCCCTGGCGTGGGCATCCCGCCCACTCCCCTGGGCCAGGTGCTGGGTCTCCCCCAGGCACAAGAGGGGCTGAGGACTTGCGTGTCCTGCCGCGGCCTGCACTGAGCTCACCCCCAGGACCAGTCTGGTCCCACCCACGGTCACCTTGCCTGGCCTTTGGATGTGAAGATGCTCAGGGCCATGGCGGCTGCAGGAGGTCTGGGGTAGCGGCCCCCACGCCCTCAGGAGAGAGTCTGCCCAGCCGGAGCCAACAGAGACCACTGGGACTGCTCTTTGAGGCCCCTCGCAAGCTGGGGTGCAGCTGCCAGAAGCCTGGCCACGTCCTGGGTCTGGGGCCAATCCACAGTGGGCCGAGGGGAAAACAGCTCTGTCTCCTGGGTCACTGTCTCAAGGGCTAACGGAGGGGAAGTTTGCAGTCATTGATGATGCGGGCCGTTTGGGGCCAGCTCGGCTTTCTGGAAGGACGCTGCCGAGGGCAGAGATCGAAGGCGCACCTGGCTAAGTGTAGTGGTGGATCAGGAAAGACCCGGATGACAACAGATGCCCGGTGGGAGGGTGGACTCTGGACGACGCTTGACACACTCACTGGGGTGGGTCGCCAGATGGCCTTCTGGGAAGCGAGGAAGGTGCCACCTGCCAGACCCGGCGCTAGGTGTCAGGTGTCCAGCGGCACAAC
>NW_011888968.1:139219-143672 GCF_000151845.1 Pteropus vampyrus | reverse complement strand
GAGGTCTGGGGTAGCGGCCCCCACGCCCTCAGGAGAGAGTCTGCCCAGCCGGAGCCAACAGAGACCACTGGGACTGCTCTTTGAGGCCCCTCGCAAGCTGGGGTGCAGCTGCCAGAAGCCTGGCCACGTCCTGGGTCTGGGGCCAATCCACAGTGGGCCGAGGGGAAAACAGCTCTGTCTCCTGGGTCACTGTCTCAAGGGCTAACGGAGGGGAAGTTTGCAGTCATTGATGATGCGGGCCGTTTGGGGCCAGCTCGGCTTTCTGGAAGGACGCTGCCGAGGGCAGAGATCGAAGGCGCACCTGGCTAAGTGTAGTGGTGGATCAGGAAAGACCCGGATGACAACAGATGCCCGGTGGGAGGGTGGACTCTGGACGACGCTTGACACACTCACTGGGGTGGGTCGCCAGATGGCCTTCTGGGAAGCGAGGAAGGTGCCACCTGCCAGACCCGGCGCTAGGTGTCAGGTGTCCAGCGGCACAACGGGCACTGGAGTTTTCCAGAAAGCCCCCCTTCCAGCTTCTGGCCTGGTTTTGGAGTGGCAGCGTGATTCGAGGGGGGCCTTGGCTGCCTGCCTGTCACATGGAGGTGGTGCGTGCACGGTGGCCAGCATAGGAAAGGAGAACGTAGAAGCTCAGACACACTGAGCAGGGGCTGACCGCGGCGCTTCGGAGGCGCACTGGTGGGCTTCACCGCCCAGGAGCTTCAGGCAGCCCGTGCCTCGGTTTTATCTGCACTCGGGGACAAGGGCAGCTTCCCCGTGAGCTGCTGGGAGTGTCTGGGGACGGAACAGGCTTCAAGAGCACTAGTGGGGACTACACCCAGGAGACGGAGTAGCTGGCACTGTCGCTGGGGAGCAGCCGCCGGCTTCTTACCCAGCTCTGAATCTACAGTAGTTCAGACAGATCTGCCTGTGAGGAGTAAGATTTTTTAAAATGCCTTTGCAAATATGGGGGACTTGACTCTTGAGCAAACAGCACAATTTAAGGTCAGGACTCTCGATCCCCGTCTCGGGACCTGGGAGCCGTCCTTGGTGGCTGTCAACTGGGACGGTTTCGCTTCCCGATGTCCGCAGACATCCTTGGTTGTCACAGCCGTGGAGTGGGGGTGCTTCCGGCCTCTGGTGAGTAGAAGGCAAGGGCGCCACCAAACACACATCAACGCACAGGACCGTCCGCTGCCCCCCAACGGGACGAGCCAGCTCCCAGTGTCATGGCACCAAGGCAGGGAACCCAGCTCTGGCACGAATGCGCCCTTCTCTGGGGACTATGCCGAGAGTTCCGGGCGGGGGTCCGTGAGGACCACGAGAGTCCCCCAAGGCCCCAGCCTGTCCCAGGAGCTACGCTCAGTGACTCGGTTACTCCACCCAACAACCCTGAGGCAGGTCACGACAGGCTCCATTTAACAGATAGGGAAACCGAGGCACAGAGCAGGGGAGAGGGCCTCCAGGCTGGCATCGTGGGTGAGGGTCCCCTCCCTGGCAGGGGGCTGCAGGGCTGGGCTCTGAGCCTCTCTGCTGGCTCTGACGCCTAGTTAATGAAGAAGAACCAGGTGACCAGAGTGGACCCCTCGCAGGCCTCTGCCCCTCCCGCCCCGGCTGGCCGTCTCCCTGGGAAGGGCGGGGGCAGCCAGGACAGTTGGGAGCAGGCACCTCCAGCGATGGGCTGCAGGGGGCCTGGGCCAGGCGTGGGGCCTTGCTGTCAGATCTCATCAGTCCTGTTCAAGCCAGTGAGGCAGCAACAACTCCTTCTCCCCATTTCCCAGGTGAGAAAACTGAGGCCCAGGTAGTAAGGGGTGTAGCTGGACTCAGGCGGAGTCCCCGACTCCCAGCTGGGCAGCAGGGGGGCGACCCAAGGCAGACGAGCCTGGGCCCCTTGTTCTTGCTGCCGCTGGAGGCAAATCCCTCCCAGTGACGAGGACTGCAGAGCTTGCCAGATACTCAGGCCACCCCCCGGGAGCCCCTCGCTCCTGTCCTGGTTTCCTCCCCAGCAGCGGGGCTGGGCTGACCCCCCGTGAGGCCCGGCATGGTCTCTGGGACACAGTGGCTGATCACAGACACAGCCGCAGGGTGTATTGATGGCTCCTTGCATGCCTGGCACCATGTCTCCCACTTTTCATGCATGGCCGATTGTGTCCCTTCCTCCTCCCGGAGGTGGGGTCATCGTTCTCCCCGTCTCAGCGAGGTTTAGTGACTAGCTGGCCAGCAGCCGGGAGTGGCTGAGGCACCTAAACGCCAGGGTGCAGAAGGGGGCCGGGTGTGACGGAGAGAGCCGAGAGAGCCGTGCCCCAGCCAGTCCCTGCGGCCCCGCCCCCCACGGCGGTGCAAGAGGTGGGCGTGTGTGTCCCCAGAGAGGCCTCAGACACCTCCCTCCCCGGAAGGGAGATGCTGTGTGAGCCGCCAAGTCGGGTGTGAGCCCTGCCGGAGGCCTTCTCTGTCCTCTGGGGAACCTGTGAGATTCAGCTGCAGGGGCTCCTCGGGGAGTCTGGGTGACGCTGGCCTAGCCTGTGCCCCGGACGCGCTCTCTGTGTGTCTCTCTCCCCCGTCTGTCTCCAGACACAACTCAGGCTCACACGATGGTAATAACGACATAACAATGTGGAATTTCACGCCTGTCTTGACGATGGCCCTTTTCTCCAAACTGGGAGGACAAGAAGGTGCTATTTACCGGCGAGACCCCATGGGACTCTAGGGGGCCTGAAATGGCCGTAGGACCGGTGGGAGCGTGGGGCGTCGGTGCCCTTGGATGTGCCATGTGCTGTGCTGGGACCTCGTCCTCCTGGTCAGCGAGTCAGTCCGTGGAGGGGAAGTTGGGGGCCAGCAGGCTGTGCCTCTGGCCTTCCGCGTGGGGTCAGTCCCCGCAGCACGTGGCATTGAGGAAGCAGCAGGTCGTGCTGAGCCCGCTGTGAGGTGCGGCAATGAGCCTGGGAAGCCTGAATAGCAACAAAGAGTCGCCCAGAGTTCCCATGCGAGGGACAGTGTCCAGGGGGCAGGGCAGCCTGTGCTGCAGGAAGCTGCTTTCTCCCCGGCCTCGAGCTCCTGTGGGGCCTCCTGGGGCTTAGCGGGGTCACCACGGCCTGTCAGCAGGCTCATAGGGCCAGAGCAGGGAGAAGCCGGGATTCAGCTGGAGATGCGCAGGCCCTTCTTGGCGTTCTTGGCTTGTGGACACATCCCTCCGGTCGCTGCCCCATCGTCCCGTGGCCATCTCCCTGTGCGGGTGTGTCTCAAACCTCCCTCTCCTTTCTGTTAGAAGGACACAGTCATCGGATGTGGGGTCCACCAAGACCAACCGGAAAGCCGTCATCTGGAAATCCCTCACTTGCTCAGTCTGCTGGGACCTTACGTCCATGTGGGGTCACATTCACAGGGCCTGGGGGTTCGGACGTGGACCGCCACGGCAGGTGACCTCGGGAGCTTGCACTGACTCGCCCTTTGGATGCCTGTGGCGTCCGTGGTGGAGAGCCAGTCCTTCACACCTCGAGCTTCTCTCCTGTGCCAGATGCTCGCGGGCTAGGTCTCCGTTTGAGGACACAGGCTGCGGTCCCAAGAGACACTGACCTCAGCTAATCAGGCTCCACCCCTTCCCGTCTCTGAGCCTCAAGCCCGTCTCCTGCCCTCGGTCACGGAGGATGCAACGGGCAGTGAGGACCCCCCCCCACGGGACGAAGGGCCTGAGCCGTTGTGGGGGGCGGGGGGGGGCTGTCCTCACAGTTTGGTGATAGCCAGGCGGGAACAACTGGACAAACCCGTTATGTTAACACAGCTGACGTCTTATTAATGAAAACCAACCATTTTCCAAAATAAAATGTCTGGTGAAGAGAGGGGCCTCGCGTTCTGTTTTTTGAGTCGTCTGGACGTCTGGCTTAATAGAAGGCAGCTGGAGAAGCGCACCTGCTCTGTGTTCGATGTGTTGCGATGTCGCACGTAGGCAGCCACCGGAAAATTCCACGGTAAGTTGCAATGCTGGAGCAGGGACCTGTGTGAAGTGGGGGGGAGGTGTGTGTGTGTGGCCGGGGCCAGCGTGGTGGGGGGCAGAGTGTTGGGGGAGCAGGGTTCCCGGTGGTGAAACAAGGAGCATTCGCTCTGCACCGTTGTGGGGGCGGGAAACCCGGGGTTCGGGTGCCTGCACGGTGGGGTTCGGGTTTGGGTTCAGGTTCTTCCCGGGCTGTAGAACGCCCCCTGCTGGGTGTATCTTCACCTGGTGGAGAGAGCTCTCTGGGGTCCCTTTTATCAGGGCGCTGGTCCCTTCGTGAGGGCTCCACCCTCGTGGCCTGGTCACTTCTCAGAGGCCCCGCCCCCGGCCACCATCACGGCGGGTGTTAGGGTTCCCCGGTGAGTTTTGGGAGGACACAGACACCCAGTCTGCAAGAGGAGGTTCTAGCCACAGGCCGTGGGGTCAGCAAGAGCAGGGAGAGGGGTCAGGTGTCTAGGTGGCTCTGCCCCGGCCAGATGATTT
>NW_011888968.1:137665-139169 GCF_000151845.1 Pteropus vampyrus | reverse complement strand
TGGGGGGCAGAGTGTGCGGGGAGCAGGGTTCCAGGTGGTGAAACAAGGAGCATTCGCTCTGCACCGTTGTGGGGGCGGGAAACCCGGGGTTCGGGTGCCTGCACGGTGGGGTTCGGGTTTGGGTTCAGGTTCTTCCCGGGCTGTAGAACGCCCCCTGCTGGGTGTATCTTCACCTGGTGGAGAGAGCTCTCTGGGGTCCCTTTTATCAGGGCGCTGGTCCCTTCGTGAGGGCTCCATCCTCGTGGCCTGGTCACTTCTCAGAGGCCCCGCCCCCGGCCACCATCATGGCGGGTGTTAGGGTTCCCCAGTGAGTTTTGGGAGGACACAGACACCCAGTCTGCAAGAGGAGGTTCTAGCCACAGGCCGTGGGGTCAGCAAGAGCAGGGAGAGGGGTCAGGTGTCTAGGTGGCTCTGCCCCGGCCAGATGATTTTGACCCCTTGTGACCGAGTCCCCCTGTCCTCAGGTGGCAATGCCCTTCCCACCTCTCGAGGGAGCAGAGGGCAAGCACGCCTTCCTGTCAGACACGTGTGACCGCTGCGGTCAGACCTGTCTTCTTGGGGTCCGAGTCCACCCCCTCCCAGCAGGTCCCCGGGGGCCTGGCTCACGGAGGTGGGGGCTTCGGAGGCGAACGAGACCGTGAGCTCTGCTGAACACGGATAGGTGTCGTCCATCCTGACCGAGCAGGGTGTATCACCGGAATGCAAGGCCGGCTCAACATGCGAAAATCGATCAGTGTAATTTACCATAGCAATGGACTGAGGACTGACCGAGGGGTCGCCTCAGGGGACGCTGACGGGCCCTCGCCCTGGGCCTCTCGGAGGGGTTGGGCAGTTCTCCCAAGGCAGCTCCGGGCTGGGGGCCTGGCTCCATCAGCCCACGCAGTAGAGGGGTGGGGTGCGGTGGGGTGCGGTGGGGTGTGGTGGGGTGCGGTGGGGTGCGGTCGGGCCCCACCCAGGCATCGTTCTCCTGAGCTGTCGGGTGCTAGGGTGCTGGGAGTGTCCTGGAACAGGTCGGCAGGTGGCAACTCTGTAACCCCTCGTACTGCTGGCCGAAGAGGAAGGAGCATGTGGTGGACTCGGGGGGCACAGGAGGAAAGTGAGTCCTCACTCATCCCTTTGCGGAAGGCAGAGGCGACAAAGGGGTCTGTCGAGGACAGCTTTTGCGGGGGGCCGGGGGGGAGCAGGGCCTGGGGCTCCGTCTGCAGCTGCTGCAGCTCCGACATCACCTCGATGGGCTGGGGCGGGGGGCGGACTCCGGAGCAGGCCCCGCCTGGCACCGCCAGCGTCCGGCCCGCCCTCCCCTTCTCTCCGCCGCCTAGTGGGCACCAGGGTTCCTCGGGGGCCACGCCCTGTGACCCCCCAGTCGGTCGCCTTCCACAGCCCAGGGGGACTGCTTCGGTTCTTACTCGAAGCCTTGCTCTGCGGACACAAACCGTCTCGGCCCACGTGGGCTGCAACTGTTTTACATGTTCACTTCGGGCCCCTTGACACTTAAAAAAGTCTA
>NW_011888968.1:130399-137305 GCF_000151845.1 Pteropus vampyrus | reverse complement strand
GCTGTGAGCACGGGCAGTTCTCCTGAGGCAGCTCCGGGCTGGGGGTCTGGCTCCATCAGCCCACGCAGTGGAGGGGTGGGGTGCGGTGGGGTGCGGTGGGGTGTGGTCAGGCCCTACCCAGGCATCATTCTCCTGAGCTGTCGGGTGCTGGGGTGCTGGGAGTGTCCTGGAACAGGTCGGCAGGCGGCAACTCTGTAACCCCTCGTACTGCCGGCCGAAGAGGAAGGAGCATGTGGTGGACTCGGGGGTAACAGGAGGAAAGTGAGTCCTCACTCATCCCTTTGCGGAAGGCAGAGGCGACAAAGGGGTCTGTCGAGGACAGCTTTTTGCGGGGGGCTGGGGGGGGAGCAGGGCCTGGGGCTCCGTCTGCAGCTGCTGCAGCTCCAACATCACCTCGATGGGCTGGGGCGGGGGGCGGACTCCGGAGCAGGCCCCGCTTGGCACCGCCAGAGTCCGGCCCGCCCTCCCCTTCTCTCCGCCGCCTAGTGGGCACCAGGGTTCCTCGGGGGCCACGCCCTCTGACCCCCAGTCGGTCGCCTTCCACAGCCCGGGGGGACTGCTTCGGTTCTTACTTGAAGCCTTGCTCTGCGGACACAAACCGTCTCGGCCCACGTGGGCTGCAACTGTTTTACATGTTCACTTCGGGCCCCTTGACACTTAAAAAAGTCTAAGACACACCGTGGAACAGAACTTTCTGAAATGATGGAAATGTCTGATAAGCTAAGTGGCCCCACGTGGCGGCCGCCAGGCGAGGGATTGTGGCGTCACCCTCCAAGTGCTTCTGGCCCAGGCGGAACCGCTCGTCTCAGTGGGTGTGGGGCGAGCTGCTTCGAAACGCAGGTAAATGCTGACTCTGGCATAGACGAGCAGAAACGCATGACCTGGAAGTTAACTTGGCTCCCGGCAGTGGCCGCATGGCCAGTGCGATCCACGCCCCAGCCGCCTGGAGCCTCTCCCCCCTGCACCCCGCTCCCCACCACTGGCGGAGGCAACAGATGCCTCCTGCGAGCTGCCGGCTCATCCCTGGGACCCCACTGCTGCTCGGAGTTGACGAGCCGTCAAGCCTATGGCCGCTTGTCACTTACGGAGAACATCCTGTGCAGTGAAATGTAATTTTTGGAGCGGACGGCGATTTTGTGAGGTAGCTGGCAAAGCACACAGAATATGAGCTTGTCCGCCACCCCGGTGGCTGAAGACGCCGTGGCAGGGGCGGGTAATAGGAGCGGCCGGCCGGGGTGGCAGGTCGCGGGGCTGCACCGTTGTTGAGCGAGATGGCTCCGTTCTGATTCCCATGTGCAGGCGAGGGTCTGCCCCTTGGGGAAGGGGAGGAGGGCCCGGGCTCTGCTGAAGCCGGTGCTGGGCGGTGGGGGCGGCCGTGGGTGCCCTGCCCACCCTCACGGTAGCAGGGGCTGGTGGAGCGCGAGGTGTGTCCACTGCCTTTGCCAGAGGGGCTGCTGCTGGTCAGTCAGCAGATACACTCTGAGGACGGGCTCGTTATAGGGATCTGGGGCCACCAGCCTAGAGCCACCAAATGCTGATACCGAGGTCCCAGTGGGGACCGAGCAATCGCTGGAGGGGGCCGGGGTGATTCCAGGTGGTTCATAGGGGTCTTCAATCTAAGAACTATGGCTCCAGAGAGCAGCCAAGCCAGAGAGAGAAGGTTCCGGAAGGAAGGGCCACGTGGAGGGGTGGCTCCAAGAGAGGAAGGTGAATGGGGAGAGCTGTTTGGGAACCAGCAGCTTCTAGAATGGAGCCCAAGGGGGTGAATGAGCCCAAGAATATTCAGGGAAAAAGAATAAACAACGGAAAGGCACATCCTTCGATCTGGCGTGGGCCTGGCGACCTCCACAGGGACACGCCCTTCCCAGCCTGCACCGCTTCTGCTTCAGCTCTGGGCCTGGCCTCACCTCCTCCTGGAAGCCCTCCCCGCTCGTTTGCCTGCCCCGAGCCCCCTCGGAGCTGAGAGCAGGTGGCCCCTCTCTCTGGCTTAACCTACACGGTCTGGGGAGGACCGGGCGCCCGGCAGGCCTCAGTGTCCGGCAGACACTGGGAAGCGCGATGAGTCGGGGAGGGTCCACGTCCTTGGCTTTCGGGGTGGCTGCCTCCTTCTGCTCGGTGATCCACGCCTGCTGTGTGAACGTGAATCTGGTCTCCGTGGGCGGGCTGGCGCAAGCATCCACCTGCACGGGGACCTGGGGGACCCGGCGTGTTTGGCGGCAGCCTTCCAGCACCTACCTCCCTCCTGGTCTCCCCTCCCCACCGGGACCCAGTTCGGCCCTGCAGCTTGGGACGTGGTTGGTGGTGGCAGACCCCGTGGTGGGGTAGTGGCCAGCTTGTGGCTGGACCTGACTGCTCCCGGGACCGCCTCCCGCTGTTTGTGCCCCATCCTTATTTCCAGCCCGTTTTTCAAGTGACGCCATCAGCTGCCCGTGCTCTGACAGCCCCACCTCCTGGCATAAAGCCCCGCCCTCCCCTTACAGCCCCGCCCCTTCCGCAAGTGGAGCCCAGACCCTGAGGTGCAAGGTGTACCCCAGGATGTCTGTGCCATTGGTGGTGGAGAGGGGGCTCCAGGCTTGGGAGTTTTACCAGCTCCCCAGGTGATGAGGATTGGGTGCCTTGGGGCAACCCCCAAACCCCATACGAGACAGGCAGCCCCAAGGGACTCAGTTTGAGTTGGGGGTTTGCTGACCAGAGCTCGGTGACCCAGAGGACTGAGCCCCGGATGCTCAGGTTCTGGGTAAGAAGGTCTCCCCGCCTCCGAAGGGTCGTGGGCCGGAAGGAGAGAGAAGACAGAAATGGCTGGCATCGGCCACCGACCTCTCAGCGAAGCGAGTCCGGTGGGTGTGGGCGCATGTCCCCTCCCGGACGCATGCACAAACGCCTCTCTATGTTATAAATAGGTCACTTGGAGCCAAGCACTGCGAGTGCGGTCCCCCATCCCCGGGGGATTTCAGCTCCAGTGTCAAGGGGGGCGGATTTAAGGGAGGCGTCGGGGGGACCTGGCAGGGGTCTGTCACCCCAGAAAGTCACTGCCCTAGAATCTCCAGGGGCACACTGCCCGGATCGCCGCTGAGTGGACGAGTGGGTGTGGCCGCTGGAAGGGGGAACCCCCAGGCCTGCGGCCAGCGCCACCCTTCCCACTGGCCTGTTTGCTCTTTCTGGCTCTTTCTGGCCGAGGTCATCTTTAGGAAACCTCGCCGAGCTGCTTCCTGACAAACGGGAGGCTGAAGGAAAGCGGGGAGGGGCCCTCGGAACTGTTACCCGCACCCAAAGCTAGGTGACAGCTTTCCTGGCTAGTGAGGGGAGTGACCGAAAGGCGACCCTCCCATGGGACACCTCCACCCCAGTCCTGGCCTCTGGGGACAGAGCTGGCTTCCTCGGGGGGCCCGGGCGGGGTCCATGTCTGCGAGGGCCCCAGCTGATCTGCAGCTCCCCCCGACCCCTCGGTCTTCTCCCCGCTCTGCTGGCCGGCCCAGGGCCAGGGCCCTCCAGAGACAGGGGTGTGGGCAATGCTTCGAGCAGAACCAGGGGTGACCCATCTTGGCAGCCCTGCCAGGTACTCCCTGGTCCCATGGTGGGCGGGGCTGAGGGCGAATCCTCTTTCTACAGGGCCTGCTGGTTTTGCTACCTACTGGGGCTCTCTTACAGAATGTACTCCCTTCCTTAGACAGTCCCCCTGAAATCCAGGATGAGGTTCTTCATTTATGCTTAATGGCCTCTGGATACCCACCGTTCTGCGTGCTATTCTGCTGTGAACTAGTCCCAACCACTCGCCCTGTTGCTAATTTATACTAGGGTGTGAGTGGTTGCCAGTAGCTTATCTTGAGCCATTCATTAAGAAGCTTTGCGCTCTTACTGGGAAACAAAACTTGAATTATCTTGATCCAAAGGATCGCAATCCTCTCCTTCCCCAAAGCATAACTGTTGAGAGAGGAGGTGGAGAAAGGTAGGGATGAGTCATCCAAACTCTCTCTCTGAGGCTCCAGCCTAGCAGAGGACTCAGCGGGTATTCAGGCCTTTCCGAGCCTCCGCCAGCCCCGCCTGTGAAACGGGGCAGCGCCTTCTTCCGGTTTGGGGAGGACTGAATGACAGACGCCTGTGGACGGCACGGTCCTGCGCCTGGTGTTCGGTCAGCTCTCCATCCCGCCCAGTGGTCAGGAGGGGCCAGTACCAGGGCTGGGAGTGGACCTGGTCCTTTGCGACATTACTCGTTAATTCATTAGCTCACGGAGTGGCCTCATCCCCCTGTCCGGGGCGGTCACACTGTAGACGTGGGTAGCCTCTGACTCTGGCCACCCAGCCAGGCACAGCTCAGGCCCCAGCTCTCTCCCCTCGTCTGCTCTGGCCCAGCCCATTTCCTGGGCTGGAGATGGGACAAAAGCCTTCGGTGGCCCTTCCCACAAACCCTTGCCCCACAGGGACCCCTGCTGGTCAGAAAGGAAATTGCTCTGGGGAGAACCGAGGAAGCAGGGAAAAATTCCTCCCATCCCCCAGGGCAGGAACAGCCGGAGTGGGACCTGCCTGGCTTTGGGGGCCGCCCTCTCCGCCCGCTCCGGGGAGGCCTCCTGCCTGGCTGCTGCTTCCCGCTGCTCTTGTGGCTGGACTGGGAGCACCTCCAGGCTGGGCGGCACCTGTGTGGCTTCCGAACATCTCGTGGCGTGGAACATAAAGGCGGTTCACCCACGTGCTCGGTGGCAGCACGCGTGAGGAGCCCCTAGCTCAGGCCTGGCGCCGAGGGACCCCTTGCCCATGCCCTGGATGTGGCCCTCGCCCGCACGCTCAGTGAGGGGAGGGGCCTCGGAGGAGCCCTCCGCAAGTGGCAGAGACCCGCAGTGCAGTGAAGTGAGTGTGCAGGGGGACAGGCAGGACGCGGGAGGGGCCAGGCTGTGCCGGCCGCGTGGGGCGAGTGTATTTAAGGCGGCCGACAGGCCCCATCTGTGCCAGGAGGCCTGTGCACCCTGGCTTTCTCCTTCACGCACCTGACAAGGACGGTGAAGACAAGGCCTGTGGCTGCAGTTAGCTGCGGGTACCAGCGGTGGGGCCTGGGGCGGCCCCCCTGCCCGGGCAGGAGGCTCTGAGTCCTGTGGGGGTGTCTCCCACTGTCCCAGCGCGTGGGGGCCGTGGGAGCTCAGCCCCAGGGTGGGGCTGGCTGTCCGCCGGTTTTCCTCTGCCTTGGAGGGGCCCCCGGGAGCCCCGATTGCTTGGCAGGTGGGCCGGTAGCTGGCTGTCCCAGGAGTGGTACGATGAGGCCGCCCCCAGCTGGGCCCCGTAGCAAGCGAAGCAGAGAGAGTCCCACCGTCTGGGCTGCCATTTGGGGGACAGACAAAACATGCAGACGGAAAGGCAGTGCGTCTGAGGACGGGCCAACCCTGCGAGGTCCCTCGGCGGCCCCTCCCTGCCAGCTCCCACACTCCGGCGGCCGCAGCGCCTGAGTCTTCCTGAGCCCGAGCCGTGGACCACTGGGATCCGGGCCCAGGAAGGGGCATCTCCCCGCTCAGCTCCGGGGTCTCCGGGTGGCCCCTCGCCTGGGCAGCCACGTGCTGGGCTGATGAGGACGTCCCCGCATGGCCCGGCCTCTCGCCCTGCTCGCCAGGGCCTCTCCCCGTGCTGGCCTCCGGAGTCCCCACACGCAGGTGGCTGCAGCTTACCTGGATCTACACTCCCTCCCTGACGGGCTGACTGGCCAGAGCCAGACTCCTGGGTTGGTGACGGCAGCTCTGCCGCTTTCTAGCTGTTACTGACCCTGTGGCGTGGGCAGAATTCCAGGGTGACCAGAGATGCCCTGTGCGGCATTGTCCCCTGAGCATGGGTGGCGCCCGTGAATGTGAGACATCGCTCTGGGAGGATGTCACGTGACGCAGCCTCAGGAGGACGTCACGTGACATGACCTCGGGGAGCTTCAAAGATGTAACTGAGGCCCCGGCCTGTTGACTTTGGGTTGCCCAAAGGGGCATTAGTGGTGCGTCCGACCGCTGGGTGTGGCGGCCGGAGACCCAAAGGTGACAGCATTCGCCGGAGAGAGGCTCTCCGCAGCCGGCTTGAAGACGGGTGGGGGACTCCGGGTGGACATGAGGACCTCGGTCCCACCGGCTACCTGAATGAACTCGGAGTTGAGCCCCCCAGAGCGTGCAGGGGGCACGCAGCTTGGCCGCCAGCCCGATTTCTGTCCGAGGCCTGAGCCGAGGCCCCGCTGGGCCTGCCTGGACTGCTGGCCCACAGGACGTAATAGCCAGGGGTCGATCTGCATTGCTAAGTGTGTGACAATCTGCCTCTCGGAAGGAGCTAATGGCACAACTGCCCTATGCCTGTTTCCCCAGGTGAAAACTGGGCTGTCGAGAGGCTAAGCGGGTAGGAGCGGGCTGGCCTGGGACGGCCGCACGCAGGACGCAGGAGGCAGGTGAGGGTCGCCTCGGCCATCGCAGTGGTGTCTGGCGCTCAGTCACCACGTCTGCCAGGACCCTGGGCCGGGGCCACACAGCCCGCTCTCACTCCCGCTTTGAGTCTTTGTCCCCTGGGCCCATGGTGGGGGCCTGTGTCCACCTATGTCCAGAGGCTTCAACCCTTGTGTCCTCTGGCCCAGCTGGGGTTTTACCCAGGGTGGGTGCCCGGAACATTCGGTGAAAATCTTTGTAGCTAGACAGACGCGCCGCTGGTCACACAAGGGGTTAGGTCCCTCGTGGGGCCTGGCGTGCCCCGTCCTCAGAGCTTGGGGCAAGCCTGACTGGAGGACACGCCGACCTAAGACAGCTGGCTAGTGAGGAGGGGGCTCCTCGCCTCGCCTCGCTCAGGCCTGGAGAGGAAGCTGAGGAAGGGCGGGGGGGAGGGGTGCCAGCTGGGGACACCGGCTCCCGGGGCAGCGGTCTGGAGGGCCAGCGTGCATGTGACAAGGACAAATTACGGGCCAGC
>NW_011888968.1:127935-130349 GCF_000151845.1 Pteropus vampyrus | reverse complement strand
GACGGCCGCACGCAGGACGCAGGAGGCAGGTGAGGGTCGCCTCGGCCATCGCAGTGGTGTCTGGCGCTCAGTCACCACGTCTGCCAGGACCCTGGGCCGGGGCCACACAGCCCGCTCTCACTCCCGCTTTGAGTCTTTGTCCCCTGGGCCCATGGTGGGGGCCTGTGTCCACCTATGTCCAGAGGCTTCAACCCTTGTGTCCTCTGGCCCAGCTGGGGTTTTACCCAGGGCGGGTGCCCGGAACATTCGGGGAAAATCTTTGTAGCTAGACAGACGCGCCGCTGGTCACACAAGGGGTTAGGTCCCTCGTGGGGCCTGGCGTGCCCCGTCCTCAGAGCTTGGGGCAAGCCTGACTGGAGGACACGCCGACCTAAGACAGCTGGCTAGTGAGGAGGGGGCTCCTCGCCTCGCCTCGCTCAGGCCTGGAGAGGAAGCTGAGGAAGGGCGGGGGGGAGGGGTGCCAGCTGGGGACACCGGCTCCCGGGGCAGCGGTCTGGAGGGCCAGCGTGCATGTGACAAGGACAAATTACGGGCCAGCTGAGGACCGCCATCCAGAAAATGCTGGCTCCTGACGCAGCCGGCCAGCCGAGATGTGGCATTCGCCAGCTGGGAACGAAAGCCCAGCAGGTGACACATCCTGGGTCACCCTGGTGCTGGGCGCCGAGCAGGCTTCTCTGGCTGGCATCCTTGGCCCTGCCCGGCCTCAGCCAAGGGGGTGTGAGGAGGAGGGGACAGATTAGTGCCAGTATGTTTGGGGGTTCGGGAGGTAGGAGGGCTGGGGAGGGGGGAGGACGCCCCCGGGACCGAGGGAAGAGAAGGGACCTGGAACGTCGCACGCAGGTTGTCTAGGCCCAGGGACCCGCGCAGGACCCAGGGGCCGAGGGAGCTCGGTGGGAAGAGGGGCGGGAGCCTGGCCAGGGGGCGGCCAGCCCCCTCATTCCCCCAGCCCATAACCCTGCTCCCCACTACGCACACCAGCCTAGCTGCATCTCTAAGCACATAGCATGTGACCATGGCTGCCCCTGGCTCCCCGACCCCCACCCATGCCCAGCATCTCCTTGAAGAGAAAGTAAACCTCCAGGCAGAGGCTCAGCCCCGGCTCTGGGGACCCCCCTCCAGGCACAGGCGCAGTGTGGGGGTGGGGGGCACTGGGAGCAGCGGGAGGGACCTCACGGCCCGTCCCCTTTCCCGGCTGCCGGAGGAAGGCCTGAGTGTCCCACGTCTGACATTTCTCTTGGCCCAGTTAGTATTTCTCTCTCCACGTCCTCTGCCGGCCAAGGTGAGGAGCTGGCCAGAGGCATGGCGAGGAACTGGAGCCGGGTCCCTGAGGGGCGGCGGGTGGGGTCCGGCCTCTGTGACAAGCAGAGGGCATTTCCTGGGAGAGTGCCAGCCCTGCCCAGGGCTCCTGCAGGGGCACAGGGCACAGGGTGCAGGGTGCAGGGTGCAGGGTGCAGGGCACAGGGCACAAGACACAGGGCTCAGGGAGCAGGGTGCAGAGTGCAAGGCACAGGGCTCAGGGTGCAGGGCACAGGACGCAGGATGCAGGGCACAGGGCACAGGGCACAGGGTGCAGGGAGCAGGGTGCAGGGTGCAGGGTGCAGGACACAGGGTGCAGGGTGCAGGGTGCAGGGCACAGGGCTCAGGGCGCAGGACGCAGGATGCAGGGTGCAGGGTGCAGGGTGCAGGGCACAGGGCGCAGGGCGCAGGGCACAGGGCATAGGACACAGGGCTCAGGGAACAGGGTGCAGAGTGCAGGGCGCAGGGCACAGGGTGCAGGGCACAGGGCACAGGGTGCAGGGCACAGGGCGCAGGGCGCAGGACGCAGGACGCAGGGCTCAGGGAGCAGGGCGCAGGGCACAGGACGCAGGATGCAGGGTGCAGGGCACAGGACGCAGGATGCAGGGTGCAGTGTGCAGGGCACAGGACGCAGGATGCAGGGTGCAGGGTGCAGGGCACAGGGCACAGGGAGCAGGGTGCAGAGTGCAAGGCACAGGGCTCAGGGTGCAGGGCGCAGGGCTCAGGGCACAGGGCGCAGGGTGCAGGGCACAGGGCGCAGGGCGCAGGGCACAGGGAGCAGGGTGCAGAGTGCAGGGCGCAGGGCACAGGGTGCAGGGCACAGGGCACAGGGTGCAGGGCACAGGGCATAGGACACAGGGCTCAGGGAGCAGGGTGCAGAGTGCAGGGCGCAGGGCACAGGGTGCAGGGCACTGGGCACAGGGTGCAGGGCACAGGGCGCAGGGCGCAGGACGCAGGACGCAGGGCTCAGGGAGCAGGGTGCAGAGTGCAAGGCACAGGGCTCAGGGTGCAGGGCGCAGGGCTCAGGGCGCAGGGCTCAGGGTGCAGGGTGCAGGGTGCAGGGCACAGGGCCCAGGGCTCAGGGTGCAGGACGCAGGATGCAGGGCACAGGGCACAGG
>NW_011888968.1:123731-125605 GCF_000151845.1 Pteropus vampyrus | reverse complement strand
GCCCTCCGGGGCGGCGGCACTCACCGTGCAGCAGGGCGTGAGGGTGCGGGGCGGGCGACGCGCTCCTCCAGGCTGCACCTGCGGGCTCTGGGTGTCCGCTCCACTCTGCGGCTGTCCCAGGTGGGCTGTGACGCTGAGCTGACTGCCCGGCGATGCTGCGGACCCAGCCCCCAGCCGCGGCTCCTCCTGGAGGGGACCCTGCAGCGCCAGAGCTGGCTGAGGTTTGAGCGGCGTGTCTGGGGCGGGGCCGCAGGCAGGTGTCGCCAGTGCTGTGCCGTGTGTGAGGCTGGGGCCCTGCGGGGCACGCCTGCTCCCTAGGGGTGTGGACACCCGGGTCCCAGCTGGAGTCACAACTGCCTCCGCATGCGAGCGTGTGCTTCTCTGGAGCCTGCGCCGTCCCCTCCAGCCTGGAGGCACCACCAGCAGGACCAGCTTGCAGCCGCCCCCTGGGCGCAGGCCGACCCGGTCCAGCTGCGGCAGCAGCCCTGTGCCCTAAGGTCCAGAGCAGCCTCGCTTTGGTGCCTTCGCTTAGGGGCCAGTGACAGACGAACACCAGGGAGCCTGTCCTGACAGGGCACCCCATGCTGTCCCATGGGCTCTCCTTCTGGGTCGATGGGGTCAGAGCTGGGGCACAGAGAGGGTGGGCCACAGGCCCAGGTCACGCAGCACATCAGCCGGTCTTCCTGTGTCCTCGTTGACTCCCCACTGCCTCGGTGCCCGGCTCCCTCCCACGGTGGCCCTGCCCTGGAGCCGCCTGGCCTGCAGGTGGCAGGAGGTAGCTGATGACTCTTCTGAGCAGCTGGGCTGGAGACCTGCAGGTCCCCAACGTAGAGGTGACTCCTCATGGGGCTGGGGAGGAGGGCGGTGGGTGTCTCGGCCCCCTGATGCGGGTCCCTCCTGCGCGCACTCAGCCCCACTGCTGGCCCTGGGCTGCAGGATCGGGGCTGGCGGCTGGGCTGAGAGGGGTCTCCCGTGGCCCTGCACGTTCTTGTAAGCATGACACCCTGACTGCTCCATTGCCCAAACTTGCCGCCTCGAGATGGAGGCAGAAAACCTCGAATTTCTGAGGCCTGGGCTTTGTTGACGCCCCTCCCACCCGCTGTGCTCGGCCTCTCCGTACCTCAGTTGACCCGACCTGTGGGGCAGGGGCAGTGATCCCTGAAGAGGGAAGTGACAAGTTCACTGCAGGGAGCAAGCGCTCCATCGACACGACGAGCTGTCCTTCCCCTCGGTTGAGCCTGGGCGATGGCTGCCTGGCCGGCACACTCCCATTTCACAGACGTGGACTTGGAGTTTCTGGGCGTCTCCTTGTCTTGTCCTGGGTCACTGTGAGGATGGCTCAGCAGGTGGCACTCTAGCCACATCCCACCAGCCTCAGAGGGGACGGGCAGCTGAGGCCGATGGGGCTCATGGAGATCTGTGGGGTGCAGGAATGCCTGAGTGCGTGTGAGCGTGTGAGTATGCGAGAGTGTATGAGTGTTTGTGTGCGTGTGCGTGTGTGAGCGTGAGAGTGTGTGTGCGTGTGTGAGTGTGTGTGCGTGCACACGTGTAGGCAGAGGGACTGTCAGCACGGTGACTTTCCATTTCCGAGACTGGAGAGGCAGGAGGCCGGGAGAGGGGTCGCCTGGCGGGGGTGGCAGTGGGGAGGTGGCTTTGAGGCTGAGCATCGAGCCTGCTCTCCCACGCAAGCAAAGCAGGTTTGGAGCTGAGCTGCCCGCAGAGGTGGGAGGCCCAGGAATTTCTGCCTGTCCACACCCAATTCTGTCACTATGACCACCCCCCATTGGGACTGGCTGTGGCTCGGGACTGCAAATGGTCTCTTGAGCCCCAGGCCAGGTTCTGGCAGAAGCCGGGCTCTGCGAGATGCCCCCCTC
>NW_011888968.1:116153-121696 GCF_000151845.1 Pteropus vampyrus | reverse complement strand
TGATGGTGATGGTGATGGTGATGGTGATGGTGGTGATGGTGGTGGTGATGGTGATGGTGATGGTGATGATGATGGTGATGATGGTGATGGTGATGGTGATGGTGATGGTGATGATGATGGTGATGAT
Source organism: Pteropus vampyrus (assembly GCF_000151845.1). Lineage (NCBI taxonomy): Eukaryota > Metazoa > Chordata > Mammalia > Chiroptera > Pteropodidae > Pteropus > Pteropus vampyrus. The sequence goes on along the minus strand of NW_011888968.1, from coordinate 121,569 downwards.
GGTGATGGTGATGGTGGTGATGATGGTGATGGTGATGGTGGTGATGGTGGTGATGATGGTGATGGTGATGGTGATGATGATGGTGATGATGGTGATGGTGATGATGGTGGTGATGATGGTGATGATGGTGATGATGATGGTGATTCTGGTGATGGTGATGGTGTTGCTGTGCATACTGTTCTTCTGGAGGCCTAAGGAGTCCTCCACTCCCACTAGCATGGCTGCTGGGGGCACGTTTAACCATTAAAAGCTGCTCTTTTCACTCCGTGTTTTCTGGCCAGTCTTGGTAGCAGACCTGCACTCTGCCATTTCCCTCTCTTTTGGTACATCGGTTTGTCCCGCATCCCCCGCAAAGTGTGATGCTAATGGTGAAAGTTTAGGCCCCGTGAGGGGCAGGGGAGGCAGTGTCTTTGGGCAGGGAGCCACTCTGTCCTCTCTGGGAAGGCCCCTCTGAGGGGTTAGCAGATGCTAAGCAGCCTCCTAATGAGGCGCTAATGGGGAGGAGGCGCCAGGTGGCCTGCTGGCTGCAGGGACCTCTCCGTCTGTCTGCTCCAGGCTCCCCAGGTCTCTCTGGCCAGACTGGCTCCCCACAGGAAGCCGCCAAATGTCCTTAACCATGGCTCTGGAGCTGCCTCCCCTCCTCCCGTAGGCCAGCTCTGCCAGGCTATCAGCTCTGCCACAAGCCACCTGCCGATGCCCTTGTTGGAGGGCCCACGGGCTTGCCTGGGAGAGTCAGGGCTTCTCAGGTCCAGGGGGCCACAACACGGAGCCTGTTCATCAGAGCCCCCAAGGGTGTGTGGCTTCCAGCACCACAGGTGCACACACACCTGTCCGAGGACGCCTGCCTCTGCAGCGGTCCCTCTGAGACCTGGGCCGGGCCCCGCCTGCTCGGGCCTCAGTTTCTCCATCTGTAGAATGAAGGCGTCCACGCGGGAGGGGTGAAGGGGTGAATTCGCACCCTCTCAGGGGAATTCAGTGTCACATCAAACAGGAAGGACATCGATCACACCCACAAAGAAATGAGCTCGTCCCCATTTTTCTTGACACATGGGGTTCCCTGGGTCTGTTTCCCCCCACTTTTTACCAAAAAAAAAAAAAGAGAGAGAAAGGACCCGCTCACTTTCCTCTTCATTCTAGAAACCAACAGTGTGATGCAGTGAGGAGCGTTCTGGGCTCCGAGTGACAGCAGAGAAGGGGCCCTCGGGGCACCTGCAGGAGGCCAGCCCTTCCAGGTGGCAATGTGGTGAGACTTGCCAGCCTCTGACATTCAGGAGCGGCCAGGAATCCAGACTGTGAAATTTTCCAATTGTTAACTGCTGGCAGCTAATGAAAGAAGCCTTAATCCCTGGGAGCGCCAGCAAAGGCACCTCTCTGCAGGCTTTCAGGTCACCCGTTGCTGACCTCTGGCTCAGGGGATGACCGCTGTGGGCCTGATGCGCAATGCCTGGTGAGCGTGCGAGCTGAGCAGGTCCCTGATGCCTGCTGGAGATGTTGGGTGGTCTTGGGGGGCTGAATCATCCCTGTGGGCAGCTCTACCCACTGAGTCTCAAAGCCCCTACCCCGGCGCCTGGGGCTGCTGGAGAGTGGTTAAATGCAGACGGACGGATCCCCAGGAAGCTCCGCCTGGCCAAGTTCAGCACAGGTGGGGTGGCAGGACACTGGGCCAGGGCAGAGAGGGAGGACGGCCCAGGATGAGGGCCTCCCTGGGCCTCAGAGCGGTCTTCCTCCAGGCCCCACGTCTGGTGGCTCTGGAGACCCTCAGCTCTGCCTGGGGTCCAGCCTGCACCCTGAGCCGTGCACAGAGCCGAGTGCGGTGGACTTAGTTCCAAAGGCACAGGGCCACGTGCTGGAGCAGTGCTGCCAGCGAGGGCCCGTTCGCTGGGAGGGGCGTGCGCTCACCCACAGGCACCCACGGGAGCACGAAGCCCACTTTGTGGCCACGTTTTCTCCGCGGCCGAGTCCTATGGTCCCCATAAACCACAGGGCTAGGCCCGCTCCTTCGTTCTTCTGACCTTGACCGTGGATTCAGGGGCCGAGTTCGTGCGACACGCTAACCTCCAACGCCCTCACCCAGGAGCGGTGGCCTTAGAGGAGCAGGCACAGCGAGATGGCGTCTCCCTCCGCCACCTGTGCCCCGAGAAGCCACCGCCTGCAAGACGGAAGCCGGTTCTCTCCAAAGCCGGTCCTGCCGACACCTCGACCTTGGACTTCCAGCCCCCCGAACCGTGAGAACTCCATTCCTGTTGTTGAGGCAGCTCCGTCCGCGGTATTTTTACGACACCCGAACTGGCCAAGACACCAGCATCCCCGAGGCTCGATTCGCATCGTGCGACGAATGACTTCGCTGAATCCTCACGCGACCCTCTGAGACAGGTGCGGGCCTCCAAGAGGATGTACATGTCTTGGAGTCCAGAACTCTCTGTGTCCTTTTCATTCAACGGAGGGTGAGACGAGCTGTTTCTGGCACAGCAGTGACTGATCTCAGACTCAACCTCCCGCCATTCGATCGTCGTGAACTCCAGAAAAGAACGGAAAGCGACCGTTTGAAGACACAGGAGAGCAAGTGAACGCAGCCGAGAGGACGTGATCCACATCAGTGTCCGTGGCTTTTCAATAAATGACCACAGACCTGGTGGCCGAACGCAGCACGGCTCTGTCACCCTGCAGTCCTGGAGGCCGGAAGTCGACACGGTGGGCCGGAGGCTCCTTCCCGCCCTTTCCAGCTGCGAACAGATGGGATCCCATCAACACGACGAGGGCTCGTACAGAAAGCCTCCAGCCGACTTCGCGTTTAATGGCGAAACGGTGACCTTCGTCCGTAAGACAGACTAAGGGAAGGGTCGCCGCATCTGCCACGTGAACACGACGCGGGCGGTGTCAGCCCGTGCAGCCAAGGAGGAAGAGGGAATAAGAGGCGGAAGGACCAGAAAGGAAGTAGCAAAACTCTCTCTGTCTGTGAGCGACGTGACTGTGCACGCAGAAAATCTAAGCGGTCTTTAAAAGACCATGAGAACTGATCAGGGACTTAGCAAGTTGGCAGGACAGCCTTCCGGTCGCGTAAAAAACCAATAACAAACGATTAGAAAACAGAGTTTCACGGTTATTTTATATAGCATCGAGAAGTCTCAGATCCCTGGGAATATATGTTTAAAAACAGGCACGAGACACCCACACTAACAACCACAAACGCGGCTGGCGGAAACCGAAGACTGTTCTCTGATTGGACAGCTCCGGCGTGTGAAGGCATTGGCTCTCCGTGAACGTCTACGAATATTTGAAAAGATTCAGTGCAGGCCCAGTCAGACGGTCCGGAGGCTCTTGAAGACGGTGTCAGGCTGGTTCCAGAATGTACGCGGTGATGCTGATCTTGAAGAAGAAATACGAAATCGTCGGACTTAAGCCCCCTGAGGTCACGACGTCCTGTGATGCTGCAGGGACGCAGACAGCGGTGTCGTCATGAGGGCCCAACAGACCAGGCTAACGGCGCGTGGTCCAGAGACAGAGCGGCCTCTGCAGTCAGCGGACTTACGGTCCAGGCGCCCGTGGAGTTCGACGGGACGAGGAACAACTTTTCGACAAACGCCGCTAGATCGACCAGACATCCATGTGGGAGAAACAAAGCAGGCCCCCCGAACGGTGACCCCTCTTTCCCGCCACCCACATTTAATGTGGGAAGACCTGGGGGCCGCGTGCAAAGCTCATGCCCACGGTCTGCCTGGGGCGCCCTCTGTCGCGTCTGGGGCGTGCCTGTCCCTAACCCAGCGCCCCTGGGGGGCCCCCCTTCCTCTTCTTCTCTGCAGGCGCCCCTGCTTTGGGCCTTTCCCACTTCCCCCTCTGAGGCAGCCCTTCCCCCTCGCCCTGCACCCTTCGTATAGCTCAGCATAGACACCTCCTCCTGGAAGCCTCCTCTGCTTTCTCACCCTGGGGTGACCAGATGATGGTCATCCACTTGCGAGTAAAAAAGGCACCGATGACACCAAGGCCGCAGTCGGAACCGGGGTCGTCAGGGGCAAGTCGGGACAGATGGAGCCTCCCTAAGCCTCTGCACAGCTCCGCACACCCCGCATGCTGCCATCGCACCGTGTGCATGTGCCGTCTCTTCTCCAGACGCCGGGCTCCCTGGGGACAGGGCCACCGCGGTGCGGCTACCCCTTGCGCTCCCACCCAGGGTCTCACACAGAGTTGTCGCTAATGTTTGTCGATAGGCCTGGGGACCTGGCCTCTGCTCTCTGCAGCGAGCGGCTGGCCCCTTCCTTATCTGACACCCCACTCAGGCTGCAGGTGAGCGATCAGGGCTCGGCTGGCCGGGAAGGTTCCAGAACTCGGGACCAGCCCGGTCTGATCCCAGTGAGCATTGGACCACGCAGTTTGTGCTGTCACCCGCCCGCCTGGCCATCCGCTCAATGAGCACCCGCCAAGCCCTCCTCCCGGATGGAGCTGCCGCTCCCACGAGTTCTTCTGCGGAGAGATGTGGACACTAACAGGTGACAAATAAGGATGCAGGAAGTGAAGCCTGCGGTGGGGACGGAGGCGGTCACCCAGGGCAGGTGTATGCCAGAGGAGCCGGGAACGTGGCGCCCGCTGCCGGCGTCACAGGACAGACAGACACAAGGACAGGGAGGTGCCGAGCCCGGGGTCGCCGGCAGGCAGTTCCGTGAGTGCGCCGTGGTCAGGGCAGGCTGGGGGCCGCCCAGCAGTGGGGACCGGCCCTGGCCCTCAGCCCGGTCCGCCCCGTGAGGCCTGGCCGCCCTGCCTGGCTTCCTTCCAGGAGACACCGCTCCGCCTCCCGTGGAGAACCCGGCAAGGAGCCGTCAGGGGACTCGCGGGAGGCCACTTGGCTAGGGAGGTGCCAGCAGGACGAGAGCCCGGCCCTGTGACAGTCCCGTCCTTCTAGCCAGCCACATGCTTCTCCAGGACCGGGGACTCTCGCCAGCTCGTTCGGGCTCAGGCTGGTGTCCCCACGCCCCAGCTGCGGTTCCGAGGCCAGAGGCCCCGACCCCCATCTGTCTAGAGAGGCCTGTCTGTCACGCACCCCAGACACTGTCACCTGCCTGCCTGCCCCTCCTGGCCAGCCCACAAGAATGGATGGCCCTGTAGGGGGCCCTGCAGCTGTTTCCTGGGGCCGAGGATGGAGCCAATCCTAGGGTACCCCCACTCTAAGGGCTCCCCGAGCCCACTTCCAGGCCACACTGCTCCTTGGGGTCCGGCATGGAGCGTCACAGGAGCGGAAGGCCCCCTGCCCCATTTCCCACCTGCAGGGCGTGGGTCCTTCACCCACCGTTCCCGAGTCTGTGGGGCCTGTGCTGCCTGCTGCAGGGACCGCCCTGTGCTAAGGGCACCGTGTGGGGAGACCGGGCGGAGGACTCGGCGTGGACAGAACCATGTCCGCCCCAGGGAGGGACAGAAGCCCGCGCGG
>NW_011888968.1:96673-113583 GCF_000151845.1 Pteropus vampyrus | reverse complement strand
CAGCGCCCACAGCAGCCCGCAGACGACGCCCGACGCCCGCCGGGGCCGGCAGCTCCAGTAGCAGGCGGGGAAGACCTCGGACAGGCAGCGCTCCAGGCTGAGGGCCGCCAGCAGCCAGAGCCCCGCGGCAAACCCGACGAAGGTGACGGCGAAGCGGAGGGTGTCCCGGGAGCCCAGGGCGGCCTGGACCGCGGAGAAGGCCACGTGGCAGCAGAGGAACAGGAAGTCGGCGGCGGCCAGGTGCAGCACGTAGACAGAGAAGGGTCCCCTCTGGATGCGGAAGCCCAGGTGCCACAGGACGAGCCCGTTCCCCAGCAGCCCCCCGAGGCTGACGGCCAGCCCGAGGTAGAAAGCCACGCTGGCGAACATGCTGCCGTCTGGGCGCTGGCGGGAGGGACTCTGGGACTCTGGGACTCTGGAAGGAAGCGACGGGCGTCACGGCTGTTGTTCGTCATTTGTTCACTGCCACGGTGGGGGTGGGGGGCAGGGGCGTCGCCCCAGTTTGCAGGGTGTCCTCCCGGTGTGGCCGGCAGACATGGCTCCAGCTCAGGGCCACGCTTCCGGTGAATTCCTAGCCAGAGCTCTGGCCTCGCCGGCCTCTTTGTAAGGGGAGGGTCCCCCAAGACGCCTGACACACGGTGACACTGACCGGTGGCCCGGGGGGTGGGCGCCGCCCCAGCTGCATGGCCAGGCTGAGCGGCGAAGACCCACAGGGCCCCACACGCACGGTGAGCCGTGGTGTCATGGACGTCGCCGAGGGGCCGGACAGCCGTGTGCAGGCAAAAGGGACCCACGTGCGGACCTGCTCCCCCTCCCTCAGGGACCCTGCATGGCACCCCCGAACCCCGGAGGGTCAGGACTGACTCTTGCTAAGCACCCCACGCCCACGGGTCCGCTGGGCGGTGTCCAGCAACGGTCGTGGGAGGAGGGAGGTCCTCCTCCCTGGCGTGGGCGGTGGGCAGCTGCGGGGCAGAACAGGGAGACCCAGGCCGCCCCTGCTCCCGGCCTCGGCAGCGGTTAAACCCCAGGGATGCCCACGGCGATAGCACTGCTCTGAAGCCTCAAAGCAGGCACGGGGACATCGAGGACAGGTCCTATGGGGGGAAGGTAACACAAGTGTTTGCTGCCGGCAGCTTTGGAGGAGGGAGGGGCCAAGAGTTCTGCTCCAGTCCGGGCCTTGCTGGTGGCTGGTGTTCCAGAGCTGGTGGCCTTGCTCTGGGATGTTCTCCCAGAGGAGACAGGACTGGTGGCAGGGAAGTCTGGCTGTGGCAGCAGAGGGTCCCAGAGCAGGCTGGCCTTTCCTGTGCCCCTCCTCCACCCGGGATCCATGCGGTCCTGTCCTCAGCTGGGGAGATGCAGCTGAGGGGCCGTCAGGACGTGGAGCTGAGGAGGGGGGGACCCCACCTGACACACGCCTGGCGCTCCCATCCTCCCTCGCTGGTCTGCGCCCCGCAGAGCACCCTCGCCCCCACCGCACCGACCTGGGCCCCGCCTCCTGCAGCGGCTCCGAGCCCCCCGCCTGGCAGGCGCCCCAATCATCCCTGCCCACCCCTCTCTATCTCCGTGGTTGCCCCGTGCGGGCCCGTCATTCGCCCCCCGGGCCTTGCCCTACGCCTGGCACACAGGGTCCTCTCCTCCACGCCCGCCGAGCCAGGCTGGCCTCTGGTGTCACCGGGGGCTGCACTGACCCTCCCGATCTGGGCCTGTGCTCCCCCGATGGCTGGCGAGGGAGCTGAGCAGCCCGGGCTGTCCTGGCTCTCGCTCAGACTTCAGGGGTGGGGGGAGGTCTGTGGGGGGTGGGGCTCCGCTCCTGGAAGGAGGTGGGGGAGCGGTGGGCAGTGGGACACTCAGAAAGGACCCACCTGTCCCATCGCTTGGAGGAGGACCCGGATCCTGGGTTTAAAAACTGCCCCTCGGTCTGCTTCCCACCGCATGCCCCGTCCCTGCCCCTTGACGTCCCTCCCCATGGAAGCCAGATAGTCCTCAGGGGTGTCCAGTGGTGGGCCTGGGGGAGCGGATGGGGCGGGCGGGGGGCTCCGAACCTCCTCACCTTCTGACGAATGGCTGGGCGCTTCTCCCAGACCTGCTGCTCAGCTGCGCTCAGCACTGCTCTGCTCTCGGGGTAGGAGAGTCCTCAGGAAGTGGGAGGGGTGTGCCGGTCACAGCAGTGAGCTCGGCGAAGCCCTGGGTGTGGCCGGCCCTCCCCGGCCCATCCCCCTGGACTGCAGCCTTGGGCAGCAAGTGTCCCCCACTTGCTGCATGGACGGGAGGGAGCAGCGGACCGGGTCCCTCATGTCCAGGGGCCCCGTGTCCTGGTGGTGCCACGGTGGTGGCAGCTGCCCCCGGTCCTCTGATGTGTGTGCAGGTGCGTGCGAGGCAGAGGCAGGCCCATGGGCACGGCCTGACCCTTTCCAGCCGTGTGGCCTTGAGAGAGTGACCTGACCCCTCTGTGCCTCAGTTTCCCCCTCTCCTTCGACTGACCTCTTGTGGACAGCTCGGTGCCTGCCTTGGGGCTGGACCTCATGATGGGTCATCGGTGGGTGCCGCTGTGGGTGGTCTGAGGGGTCGAGACCCCCCCCTCCTCCCTTTGCCACCTGCTTCACACTTGGGGTCCAGTGTCGACGCATTCTTTGGAGTTAAAATACTTTTGCATGTTCCTCAGAGCCATGTACCTCAAGGTGTTCCCAGTTAGGTACCCCTTTTGGGGGTGCTGTCCTGGGCATCCTGGGGGCCCCCAGAGCTCGTCTGCACCACTAGGGAGGAACCGTACCCCGAAGATGCTGCTCGTCCTTGTGTCTCAGAGGATTTGGCTTCGGAGTCCTTTCACACAGCGACCGCCATGGAGGACCCTCAGCATAGCCCGAGGGACCGGGCCAAAGCCCCACACTGTCCTTCCGAACCGGACAGTCGCAGTCCTCCCGGCCCCAGGCTGGTTCCTCCTGCAAGGCCCGGCCCCGCCCTGCCCACTCTCCCTGTAGCTGCCCTGGGACCTCCACTCAGTGTCCTCGGGGGTGGCCTCCTGGCTTCAGGGGTCACCCAGCCTGCCCTGCCCTCCGCCCCGCCGCCCCTCTCCCGGCACCCGCCCCGCGCCCCCTGCAGCCCCGCGTCTGTGCCCCGCCGTCAGCGGGCCGTGCACACTCAACGCTCTCCGCGTACCTGCGAGAGAGGCGTCCCCTCCCGGGGTGTCAGCTAGATCTGCGGCGGTGAAACCGGTGTGATGCCCGTCGTGGGCTGATGAAGACCCCGGGGGGCACGTCCCCATGAGCATGGCTTTCCTAAGAGAAAGGGCCTTTGTGGAAGGAAGTGAGGATTCTGAGAGGGGGTCGTCCTGGAATTCCCCGGGGACCCTAACGGCCACGACGGGGGTCCCGGTAAGAGAAAGGAGAGGACAGGCTCCCCAAGGAGTCCGGTGACCACGGAGGCAGTGGCCGGAGGGGTGCGGCCACAGCCCCAGGGGCGCCTGGAGCCCCGGGAGCTGGAAGAGGCAGGAAGCATCCTGAGGGAGCCAGCCCTGCGACCCCTCCCTTTCTGCCTCTGCCCTCCGGAACCAGGAGGGGTGAACGTCTGCGTCCTAAGCCACCCCGGCTGTGGTCGTTGTCACGGCCGCCCCAGGGCACAGGTGCCGTGGCGTCATATGCGGGCGTGTTCCGACTGCCTCTATGGAGCACCTCATTCACCCTGAGCCGGCCATCCGGTCATCTCTGCTGGCCGACGGGGGAACCGAGGCACAGAAAACGTGCATCGCTGTGCGAGGCCGTGCAGACCTCGGTGGCTGCTGAGGGGTCGAGCCAGGCCGTCTGTGCTTCGGGGTGTCCTTGCACCCTCGGAAGCCCGGGTTGGGACCCTGGCCTTGAGCTGTCACCCAAAACACCCCGTGTCGTCTGTGTAGATGCACCCTTCCTGAGCTTGTCCCATAGCTGGGCGGTCCAAGCTGCCTGCAAAGCTGGGTGACCAGGTCTCAACTTGTCACAGGGTGGCTCCACCGTAGGAAGTGGCTGGTGTCCCGCCACTACTGACCCACAAAATGGGCATTTCCGCCAGTTCCGCCCCAAGCCAGCCCGGTGGCCTCAGCAGGTCAGCGTGCTGCTCTGTCCCCCGACGTCCGAGTCTGCGGATGTGGGCGACGGCTCTGTCACACCTCGGACCCAGGGAGGAGCACACATCAGGAGGAACTGAGGAACATGGGCGGGTTCGGGGGTCTCCTCACGAACCCCGTCTGTTCACATAGTCCTCTCGGGGCCTCGGATCAAAATCCACCTGACTCCGAGACCCCGAGGAAGATGAGAGGTCGCCCCGGGCCCCGGGGCAGATGGGGAGTGGGGACAGGGGTGGGGGGGAGGGTGTCCCTGCTCCCACCGTCCCAGCTGCTGGCCCGTCTGCAGAAGGCTTGTGGGCGAGGGGACGTCTTCACGTTCGAGGTATTGTTATCAGGGATGCCGAGGTGACGCTTTGGGACCACTGCCCCTGAGCAGATAGAGTGCCACTCGCAGCTGACCCCGGGACGGGAGGCGGGCGGAGCCTTTTTGTGGTTTCCCCAGGAAGGAGCGGGTGGGGGTGGGGGGGCATGGACAGTGTGAACAGTTTCAGGGGCTCTGGGAGGTAGGGGCTGTCCCCATCTGGCCAGGGGACAGTGGGCTGGAGTGGGAGACGGAGCCTGATATGGTGGGTGGGGTGGGGTGGGCTCTAAGCTGGTTGGTTTGCATTTGAAAAGCGAGCTCTGGGCCGCGGTTCATCATCCCCAGGAGCTGGTCACCCCGGAGGGACAGTCTCTCCAGGTCAGCATGGCCTGGAAGGCAGGCCTCAGAGAGTGAAAGGCAGGTTCACGCGGGCAGGTGCGTGAACTGCGGGGCCCAGCGGACCGGGTCTGCGTGCTCGCCTCTTCTGTCCTGGTTCCCAGGCCGAGTCTCGCCTGCCCCCTCCTTCCACCAGCTGGGAAAGCCGCCCCCTCGGCCAGCTCCAGGTCCGCAGCCTCCACTGAGGACCCTGGTCTGGGGTCTCTCGAAGCCTCGGTTTCCCACTCGTGAGGTTCACGTGGTGTCACGCGTGTTACGCGCTTGATCCCGTTGATCCCGCGCCCGGCGCGTGGTAAAGACTCGGCATGCGTGGCCCCTTATGGCTTTTATGATAGTTCCAATGTCTGTGGAAAGAGTTTTAAAGAATTTGTTTTTTTTCCTATAAAAATACGCTTTCTGAAAATAACCGGCTCAGCCCACTGTGACGGGCACACGTGGCGGGTGGCGGGGGAGCAAGCTGGCTGCGTGGACCCCACGGTCCCCAGCAGCCGGCGTTGCTGCCGGGCGGGGGCGGAGGAGTGTTTTCCAGGGACTGACGAAGCCAGGGCTTCTGGAAGAACGGATTCCGCCAAAAGCAGGCAATACTCACGCGTACGTCACGTTTTAGGTTGAATGTTTTTGCCGTGTCTTTCCAACTTCTGAGATAATTGAATTGGACTCACATCACGAAGACAAAACATGATTTAAAGCGTCCAAACTCGGTAGGGTGGCCCGCGTCTTCCTTGGCTCCCGGCCGATGGGCTGCCTCCTGTCCTTAAACACACAAGTGCAACCGGCAGCCCTCCTCAGGGGTCCCGAGGTGGGTCCCACACCCCTCTTGGGAGCGCTGGCTGCCTGGGCTGTAGTGGGCCTGCTCTTGGGAACGCTGCCCTGGCCAGCACAGCCCCGGCCTGTCCTGGGGTCCTGGAGGCGGGGCTCGCGTGGGCACTGGCCCCGGGCTGGCCTCCTAGGACCCCGTTGCCTCCCTCTCCTGACTGGGGAGCCGGGCTGAGGTCAGAGGGGGTGCAGGCATGCGAGGTCAGAGGGGGTGCGGCCACGTGGGGTCCGAGGGGGTGCAAGAACCAGAAGAGTGAGGTCAGGCTCTTCGCCAGGCTCCTCTCCTGGAGCCTCAGCTGCCTGGTCATCCTTGGGCTCGAGCTTGAAGGACAGCCAGCCTGAGTCCTAGTGTCCTCTGGAGTTAAAGGCTAGGACCCGGTGGTCAGTGTCCCAGGGCAGGTGACAGGGCCGGCTCATGCAGAATGAGGGGGATTTGGGCTGCACGCTGGGGAGGGACGCGGGTAAGTGAGGATGTCTCGGGCTGGGCAGGGGTGAGCGGGCAGTGTCTGCCCTTGTCCAGAGGTGTGGGGAACTCAGAGGGGCAGGTAAGGCGGTGTAGAAGGACGGTGGCTGAGCCCACGAGTGACTCCTCGCTGCGCTGCGGCTGGCTCAGGTGCCCTGCAGGCAGGGACAGGGCCAGCACCTCACTAGGACCACCGGCAAAGTCGATCCCAGACTCTGAACCCTCAGAAGCTTGGGAGACAGCAACTATTTGTCCTATCTCGGGCCACCGAGTTTTGCACAGCAATAGCTGACGTGTGAACCTCCCAGCGGGCATCGCCACCAGCACAGACGGGACCTTCCGGCCGCGGCAGGTGGAGAGGAGGGGCCTGGGCCTGGGGCCAGGGGTCCTCCACGACGTCCCCTTTCGCTCTGTCCTCTCCTGCTGTGGGCAGCCTGGGTCATTTGTTCCTTCCAAGATGTTTGTGAGTTACGGGGTACTCTGATGTCCCGGGTCACTGAAGAAAGCGGGGTCCTGGGGGGCCCCCTCCCGGCCTGGTGCACCGCAGCTTCCGGGGCTGGCGTCCTAGATGTTTCTCGAAAGCTTCCCAGCTTTGTCCCTGCCCAGGGGAAGCCTCCGTTCCGGAAGCCGCGATCTGCGAGACCCCTTCCTGCCCCACCCCGCCGTGGCCACTGCTCTGCCCACGGCCTCACATTTCCCAGCTCGCTCTCGCCGTGCCACTGGGTGTCACTTCATGTGGAAAAAACCGAAAGGTTTTTGTCGCTTCCCCTTTCGCGGTCACGAAATCATGACTTGTAGAAGCTGAGCCCGATTAGATCTGATTTATGGAACGAGAAGTACTTTGCTTCTGCAAGTCTGATTCAAGGGCTCTACTGTCCTGGGGGACGGAGGGATAGGATCCTGTGCCATGGCCAGACCCCCCTGTTCTACTGTTGGTCCCTCGTGGGGGATCGAAGGCAGCCGTGGACGTGAATGCACGGGCGGGGCGCGGTCCTGGCGGGCGGCCCCTGTGGCTGCCCCTCGCTGGTCTCGTGTCTGCCTTCTGCACAGAAAACGCGCCTCTTGATTATCGCAAGTGTCCGCTGCCAGCCACGGCAAAGGCCACGTGGAGGCGCGGGGCTCGTAACGCGTGCAGCAAATTTTGCGACACAGCTCCTGTCGTGAGGCGGCACGGGCCCCCCCCCCCCTTTGAATCTATGCGGCCCGGAGCAGCGGAAGGTGGCGGGAACGATCCCGTGGCGCTCACGAGCAGGGGCCGCAGGGCGCGTGGCTCCCCCTTGTTTTCTGAGCCCCTCGTGAGGAGGCCGGCTGCCCCGGGCTTCCCTGCGGCCTGCGGAAGCTGAGCCACCTGGAGAGGCCGCTTCACTGTCCCGGCCGAGCCTCCCAGCCTCCCACTGGGTCTCCCAGCCCCAGCCCCGGGCGAGCGAGCGAAGAGGCTTCCTGGCCCAGCCTGTGGCTTCATGTCCCTCACAGCCGGAGTCAGTGGTAAAGCCCTGGAGTCCTGCCCGCTGGGTCCCCGCCACGGTGGCCTAGGGACAACGCATCCCTCCTGCGCTCGCTTTCCCGAGTAGCAGAATTTACGAGCAGTCGTCTGGGGGTGTCTGCTACAAGGAGCAGGAAACTGGAACTGGGGGACCAGGCTTCACCCCTGTCTGTGGCCCTTCCGGGGGGGCGTGGGAGTCACGGGGTGGGGGGAGATTTGGGGGTTATTCACGGCCTTGCCCCCAGCTGGCCGCCCGCCGGCGTCTTCACTGTGTGCTTCCTCTTGGCCTGCAGACCTGGGACCGTGGGACCGCCGACCCTCGTCACGAGGCCGTGTCCTCAGAGGGTGGCCGCAGCAGGAACGGAAGGGGCAGACCCCTCACACCGAGACACGGCGTGGGACGCAGGGCAGGGCCCAGCAGTGGACAAGGAGGGGCACCTAGCGGGCGACGGCGAGGCTCCCGGTTATCCATGTGGGAAACAGGCGTGACCGTGCCCTGCTCCACACAGGCTCTGGCTGCCTCGGAAAGCTTAACGTGACACGCGAAGCTACAACGCGTTGGAAGAAAACGTAGAGGACCCTGTCCGTGTAGCCTCGCAAAAGAGAGAGCGAGACAGATCTGTTAGACGAGTGACAAAAAAAAGAACAAAATGCAGGGAAAGGTCGACGTCGTCACCACGTTTAAAAAGGACACACACTCATCTTTGTCGAAAGCCCCCATTACACAACCAGCCCGGCGGCTGTCGGGGGGAAGGGATTCCCGACAAGGGTGACTCGGCAGAGAAGCGGGCAAAGGGGCCGCGGCAAAGGGAACCGGCCCCGAAGTGTGAGACGGCGCTGAGCCCCGCTGGCCGTGTGGACGCGGTGACCACAACCCCAACGAGGCCGTTTCACCCTCAGGTCAGGAGATGTGAGGTCGGACCCAGGTCGTAGCGAATCGGGGGGCAGAAACACTGCTATGCTGTTGGGGGGACGCAAGGCGGGCGCCTGGGAGGGCGGCTCGGCGGGGTCGGGTGGGGGCGAAGACGCCGGGTCCCCGCACTCGGCCCTCTCGCCTCGTTCTCCGGGGTCCAGGGAGGAAGTCCCGGCCAGAGCCCCGAGGGCTGGAGCAGGGCCTCGCCCCCCACGGCATGGAGCTGTCAATCTATGAAAAGCGGCCGGGGAGCTCCTGGTACAGACCGGGACCCTGGCCGTGGACGTCGAGCGACCACGTGCTCGGAGCCGCTCGTCCTGAGCTGGGGGTGGTCCCGCCCCCTAAGTTGTGGTGTCGGTGGACATGGGAATCACCCGTCCCCGGTGGACACGAAACACTTGGCACTGGGGCCCGAGCACGTCCTAAGGGTCTGGTGAGTTTTAAGAAAAGGTGGCTCAGACCTTCATGTCACCAAGGCTTCTGCTTTAGCTCACTCTTAGGGGCTCAAGGGGGGTCCCCAGGCCAGCTGGTGGAGGAGGAAAAGTAGCCACGGCATGGAAGCAACCCGAGTGCCCGCGGACGGACGGGTGGGTAGAGAGGAAGCGGTCCATGTGACGGATCATTGCTCCCCCGTGTAAGGGGCGGGACGGCGCTGGCGGCCGCGGTGTGGGTGGACCTGGCGGGTGCTGTGCCGAGTGGAAAAGGTCCGACAGAGAAAGACAAACGCCATGTGATCTCACTTATACTTGGCATCTGAAGAACGAAACAAACCAACCGACAGAACGAAACAGACTCATAGATACAGAGAACGAACTGGTGACTGCCGGACGCAGGGGTTGGGGGCCTGGGGGAAGAGGGGACGGGGTGAAGAAGCACAAATTGGCGGGTACAAAGTGGTCGCGGAGATGTGGGGTACAGCACAGGGAAGGTGGTCAATAACGTTGTGATAACTGCGTGGTGCCAGGGGGGTCCTAGATGTACTGGGGGTCACTTTGTAAGGTATGTAAATGTCTAACCGCTATGCCGTGCGCCCGGAACTAGTGTCAAGTAACATTGAATGTCAACTCTCATTGAAAACTAAAAACAGAGAAAAGGCCTGGTCTGGTTCGTGAGCAGCCACTATGCCGGTCCGAGCAGGAAGGGAGCAGCTGTCGCAGCACGGTCCCCGTCAGGGGGGCCCCGATGGACGGCGGGGCAGAAGCCCTCACAGTGGGCGGAGCGGCGAGAGCATCTCGTCCGCCGTGTAGAGGAAGCACAGCCTGAAGTAAGCATGTGTGTGGACTCCTGGGCAGGGATGAGAGGGGGGCCGGTCGCAGGGTCTTGCAAGGAGCAGCAGTGGACAGAGCGACTGGGTGATGGCAGGAACCACGGCCTGGTAAAGCTCAGAGTCTCAGGGGCCAAGGTCCAGGTCACCCCCCTCCCCACACCCCCACGCAAGCAGCCTACAAGGCGGAGTGGCCGGAAGAGGCAGGGGTCGGGGTGACAATGCCAATCATGGCCGTGGGGCGTGGGCACTGGCTTTGGCGGAGGTCCCAGCCGGCTGTTGTCCCATGAAGGGTCAGTAATGAGCTGGACTGAACACGGGGCGCCAGTGGGCCTGGGGGAACGAGGGGCAGATGTGTCACTTTGTGCCCATAGTGCCTGGAGGATGGCGTCTCATGTTATGTTTTCTGCCCATGGCTTCTCCGACGCATGAGGTGGGAAGCCGGGCAGAGCCAGTGAGCTGTCATGCAGTGGTCACACACCGGCCAACCCTTGAGCGACAGGTGACTGGAGCCAGTGGCTGAGTGTTTTCTCCGTCAGCCCTCGGCAGGCGATTCCGAGAGGCTCTCCAGACTCCGCCGAAGCTTCTGGTGGGATCCATCCCAGCTGCCCCCAGCGGGGACCAGCTCAGTCTCTGTCCCTGGTGTTGGCCACGTCGCTACACCCTTCTCAGAGTGGCGCCCCCGCTTCCTGGGGCCGCCACCCCAATAAACCACGTCTATCCAAACCCTCGTTTCGGGAGGAACCGAGGTTCCGCGTCCTTCCCTCAGATCCAGGTCGGGGGGCTTCGCCTCTCGGATCTCTCGAGGGGCTCAGCAACCGTTTCCTGGGGCTCGAAAATCCTCTTTTCCCTTTCGACTCAACGGTGCGAAGTGCGGAGAACGCCAGGGTGGGGTGGACTTTGGTCTTATCCGCACCCTCAGCCTTAACGCCGTCCGGTCTCCCGAGGAAACAGGGAGGGGACGGCTCATGCGACACGAGGGGGAATACAAGGCTGGAGCGTGTGTGTCCGCAACTCGTTCACTCATCGCGACACGTACGGCAAAAACTGCCATGAATTCAGGAGAGGATTTCTCCCCGGGGGTTCAGGCGCTTTATGCTGACATTTTCTGAAGTCTCCCCCAACCCCCCAGTAGACGTTCCCATCCGGAACTAAAAACCTGGTGGACCAGGTAGGTTGGAGAAACTTCTGGCCATCAAACAATCGGAAATTCTTGATAAAAAGCGACGAACATCTTTTCGCGGTCAAGGCCATGTATCCTGTGACATTTGGGGAATTCCAAGGGGCCGAGCGGTAAAGAGGAAGCGTGAAACCAGGGCGAGTGTCCTGGAGGAGGGCTGCCTGCCACTTCCGGGAGCGAGAGTTTGCAGCAAAACCTCAGCATAAAGCCGAGGCACGAACGGCTCCTGACTCCGTGCACGGCTTGGCCCGAAAGTCCTGGTCTCAGAGAGAACCCTGCCGTGAGTCCCTCTCTGTCTGGGAGTCCCCAGTTCTCGAGGAGTTGGTCTATCTCGTGGAAATTGTTGAAGTTTCGAGTGTAGAGTCGTTTTCTCCTTTGAGCGTCTGTGGGGTCTGTAGTGATGCCCCGTGCTTCGTCCCCCGTCCTGGTAGTTCACATCCTCTCTCTGTCTCGTCGGTCGAGTGAGAGGTTGGCCGATTTTATGTATCTGTTAAAGAACCAGCTTTGGTTTCTGTTTTTAGTTTCGCGAACCCCTGATCTTTGATGATTTCTCTCCTCGTGCTTGCTCTGGCTCGATATTTTAAAAAGACACTTTCGGCGTATTTCGGATGCTGTCAACGATTGTGTACGAGCCTTTCACATGGATTTCCGGTGGTTTCCGGTGGGATGCCATCGGGGAGGCTCTGAGCGATGTCGTCCTCCCGAGGAGATAAGCCGCTTTGTGCCCCGTCGCAGTCGGAGCAGCCGGAGGTGGCGCCGACCCAGTCAGCGCTGTCTGCCTTGCTGTGTCCTAGGACTTCACCCTCGTGGGTCTCAATCAACAGCCTCACTTTTTACATTTCTTCTTGATAGTTCCTGAAATCAGACGTCATCCCTCAATCAGACAAAGCCGCCCGCCCTGCTTCGCTTTCGAGGCTCCCATTTGATGCTCTCTGCTTGGTTTCTTGTCTTCTGGTTCCGAGCAGTTTAACAACTGGAACCTATTTCAAGGGGGAAAAGGAGGAGCGTATCAGGCCTGCCTCCCCGAGGTGCCCTTTCCCCTGGGATCCTGCCCTCGTGAGCTCCGGCGGCTTTGGCGACGACCAGTCTGGGCTTCGTCTCCCCAGCCCCGTGCGACTGCAGAATTTCGATGAATATCGCCCGGCATTTCCAGCAGCTGCTTCCCGCCTGCCTTCTGGTACCTTGTTCTCGCCGTCACTGAGAAACGGGCAGGTGCCCCAGGGAAAAGCAGTGGGCGCGTGGGCCCCTGGTCGAACCTCCCCGCCCTCCAGGCTGCGGGCGCCGGGTCCTGGGCTCTCTTTAGTGTGCTCAGCAGCCGTGCTGTGTTTTTCCTTCCATTTTTCCTACCTGTTCTCAGTGATCCGTTGGCCTGATATAAGTTACTCTATCACAGCTGGAAGAGGAAGCCACGAACGTGTCCGAAAATGAAAGGACGAATTCTCTGCGAATTAAAACCACATCCCGTTTTCTAGAAATGGCTTGTTTATATTTTGCTTTGTTAGATCTAGAATAGGCCAAATAAATTCTACACCCCTGCCAACTGTTTTTTTTTTTTTTTTGCAGGTGTACATTATCTTTTTTTCCCCCAGAAAAGCTCAGCAAAATTGGGTAGAATTATCATTCTCCTTTAGCTTTTCATGATGGAAAAATTTAAACATGCACAAAACTAGACCGAGCAGCGTGATGATCCCGTCTCGCTCCATCTGAGTCTCCACCCTTCTCTCCAGGACCACCATGCAGTGACTCCCAGGCAGGACGGAATTGAATTCCTGCTTGCTCGAGCACGCATCTGCAAACGGTAAGGACTGGTAGAAAAACATACGCCCAGCACCATTTCCACACCTAAAACGTAGCAGCGATTTCTCACTGCCGTCGAGCGCCTGGTCCGTGGTCTGTGAGGGCCCCTTGGAGAGTGTCTCCTTGGGGGAGAGGGGCCCGCAGGTACCTGTGGGCATCGCGGGCGGAGGCAGGTGGCGAGCGCTGGGCGTGGCTCCCAGCCTGGGGAGGCTTTTAAAAGTCCAATCCGAGATTCCTTATGAAGAGTCCCAGCAAAGCAGACTTAAAAAGAGCCGTATGCTCGTCACAATCCTTGTGCTTGTATGAATAATCACCACAGACCAAGAAACACCTGGAGTGCCCAGACGCTGGAAGAGGCGCGTGTGGTCTCGGAGCCTCGGGAGGGTGTGTGGTCCCGCGACACCTGGACGTCAGACTTGTGGCCTCCAGACTGGGCGAGAGTGAACCCCTGCCTCTGGAGTCACCCGGCCTGCGGCCTTTGCTTATGGCGGCCTCAGGAAACCGACGAAACCACAGCGGTTGTCAGATAGATGAAGCGAGTTGATACATGGGAAGGGCCCGATGCAAACGCCAATTCAGCGTTACCGACTGTCGTCGTTATGAAGACCGTTTAGACTCTACAGATAAGGTAGCGTGAACGTACGGGTGCTCTCGGTATTGGGGTTCTGGGATGATCGTTCATGGGGGGGGTGAGTGTGGGGGCTGGGGCCATGGGGGCGGCCGCGGGAATCTGCCGGTCCCATTGGAAGGTCTCAAGTGCCTTTTTCTTTATACCCTTTCACCCAGACGAGACGAGAAAGACAAGCTGGGAGGCCCCGGCCTACTCGGCCCCGTTATGTGTAAGGTATGTCATACGTGTATTGCGGGGTCACACATACAGTACGAAGACGTAGGGACCGCACTGAGTGTGGTGTTGTCCAGGGCGGGTAAAGAGATGGACGAGGCAGCACAGACCCACGCACGTCCCGACGCACCTTCTCACCAAGGCGAGGACCCTGGGTGCCATAAGCCTGCCAGGACAGCTGGATGACCGCCAGCCGGATGGCCAAGTGGCCTTTAGTTTAGGCTGAAGAAAGGTGATAATAGGTCCTGTTTCAAAAAGTTGTTAAAATTACCTGCTTTGATTTGCAAAGTGGTAGCACAGAGCTGAGATGCAGGAAACGACAGATAAACAAACACCTGCTCTATGTTCCTGCTGGTGTCCCAGCCATGGCTTCAGAGCCTCAGGATTGCAGGCCCTCGGGCGCCACCTAGTGGGGGCAGGAGGCATTACGGGGGGGAGGTTGGGGACCCGGGAGAGGGCGCATCCCACCCTCTAGCCCTCATCTCCACGTGGGGTTGTCCCCTGAGAAGTCGTTCTCCTAAGACCCCATCAGGTAAGGCCGGTCACAATCGCCTTCACACATCATCCGTCCGCCTCGCTCTGTACAGTCCTTGTGTTGAGTCCCTTTCACAAGACTTTACAGCCAAGTTATTCCCAAGTGTTTTATGAATGTTGATGTTCTTGCAAATTGAATTTGTAATGCAAATTTCATTTTTTTCCCACATCGATTGCTGCTACGGTATAAAAATTCAACTCAGCTGGCGTATTAACCTTGTACCCTCTTGGGAGGATGAGAAAGCAAGCTCTGTGGTGGATGAAAATATTTGCAAATCGTTTATCCAGCAAAGACGAGCTTCTAAAAGACAGAAAGGACTCTCAGAACGCAACAGTAAAAGGTAAATAAATTACGCAATCCAGTTAGAACACGGGCAGGAGACAGGAAGAGACCGTTCGCCAAAAAGGACGTACGGGGAGCGAAAAGCCCGTGAAAAGATGGTTGGCGTCTGTAGGGTCACGGGAGGTGTCACCACACACCTGCGGGGCTGACTGACAGCCGCACGGGGGGCTGAGAGTAGAAACTTAAAGAAATCAAGACATATGCCACGTACGTGGTTGGGAAGGGTGTCGTCAAAAGGTCAGTTTTCCCCACATTGATCTGCAGCGCCCCACGATCTCCACCGAAATCGGAAGACTTTTTCTGTAGAAATTGTCAAGGTGATTATATCATATTTATGTAGACCTCAACGCCCGAAGTCATCTTGAAAAGAGAGGCAACGTGGGAGGAATTGTGTTACCTGGCTGCAGTCCTCACTACAAGCTGCAGTGACCACACGTGTGACACTGGTACCAGGGATCAACGGATGGATCGAGGAAGCAGAACGGAGAGCCCAGAAATAGGCCCAAACTGATGCAGCCGGTGGACTTTAGACAAGGCCTGGAGACGCTCGTCAGAGGCTCTAGAGTAGTTGGCCATCCGTGTGGGAAACAGCAATGGAAACCTCGACCTCTACCCCACACCGCACTTCTAAATTGTTACGAGGTGAATTATAGACCCAAACATAACGCGATGAAGTTTTCATGGGAAACACAGGGGAACAGCTTCACGATTTAGGAGTAAGCAAATTTCCTAGCTAGGTCACGAAATGCAATAACCATCGCGAATTTAAAACGACAAAATGGACTTCGTTAAATATCCGTGCCCATCAAAAGATGCCAGGAGGGAAGTTCATAGGTGAGTCACAGACTGGGAGAATAGAGTTTAGGAGCGCGCGTCTGAGGAAGATGTTGGAGTAATTTCTATGACTCAACAATAATACGACAGAAAACACTGCAGAAATGTTCAAAATAACCGAAAAGCCATGCGAATGCCCCGTGAGCCCATGAAAAAGCACTGGGCACCGTCAGCGACGGGGGGAAAGGCAGGCGAAATGATAACCCCATCCCTCCGTACCCACCAGAACAGCTGACGACGCTAAGGGTTGTAAAAACGCGAAGCATCTGAAACTCACAGTCGCCGATGGGGACTTAAAATGATACAAACTCTTCGGAATGAATTCCGGTAGCTTCTCACCCAGCCAACCGTAAACCTATTCCGTGACGTGGCTCTTCTCCTCCCGGACGCTTACCCGAGAGAAACGAAGACGTGCGTTCAGGTGGACACTCGCGTGATGATGGCAGTTTTATGCACAGCTGCCCCCAAGCCCTGGTGCCTCTCAGTGGGAGAACGGTTAATCAGCTGAGGTTAACTCATGAGCTCGATGGAGATGCTCATGAACTTTATGTCCGTGAAGGTTGCCAGATGCCCAAGAGTGAATGCTGTGTCGTTCTATTCATATGCAGTTCAGAAGTCCATGCTGAGAAAATGAATCGGAACGGTACCCACTATTGTACATTCGAAGGAAAAAATGTCTAAGCAAATATCAAACTCTAGCTGGTGATATTAGTGCTGCAAGGTTCAGGGGGAAATATACCGAGATCTTCAATTTACTTTAAGATGCATCGAAAAATCAGACGGAGCAAGGAATGTCTCGATATGTAGTAAAGAGGGTACAGAAAATGCTACTTAGGGACCTCGGTGCCGGGTACGTGTCATCGCAAAATTTTCAGCTTTGCTGTGTGTTTGATTTTTTGCCATAATAAGATGCTGCAGGAAGAAAAGTAATAACTTCAGTCCTGGTCATGTGGATGCATGCACTGTAGAATCATTCACAGATTTATAATTTGTGTACTTATGTGTATTACGTTTTAATTAAAAATTTAAGAAAAATAGCAGAAAAACTTTAATCGAATGTTATGTTTGGGCACAAGAATTCCAGTTAAAATAAGTCAAGATGAAAAACTTAAATAAATGATGACTGGTTTAATAAAATATTTAAGAAATAAATAATTCATGAAAGACATGAAAATATAAACCCTAATAGCACAGTTCCGCATACACTGACAAAGTAAAAGTATAAAAAGAGTGTGCATCTCCGAACTTATAATTAGGTCTTTTATTTTTCTCATCTTGATTGAGGTATTATTAACACGTCGCAGATACAAGTTTAAGGCGCACAGTGAGATGATTTGATCCGTAGCTTCCTCTGACACCTGGTCAAGTCACATAGTTACCATCCGTTTTTTTGTGGCGAGAACGTTTAAAATGGACTCTAACAACTTTCAAGTGGACGATCAGAGTTGTTAATTACAATCACCAGCTGTGCAGTGGATCCCAGAACTTACCCATCTCATAGCCGCCCTAGACCTCTGCCCCAGACCTCTGCCCCAGACCCCCATGTCCCCATCTTCCCCCAGGGAGGTTCCGGAGGCCCGGACGTGGGAGGCGTGCCTGAAAACACTCGTGAGACGATGTGGCCCCAGGGAGCCCACGGTCTAAGC
>NW_011888968.1:92664-93928 GCF_000151845.1 Pteropus vampyrus | reverse complement strand
CTCCAGGGGACAGGCCACGCCCGAGGAAGGTCAGAGACCAGAGCTGGGAAGCACCGACGCTCACGCCTGGGTCAGGCCGAGTGTCTGTCCCTGGGGACTTGGCGGGGGTTCACGGCGAGGGTGGGGGAGGGGAGTGGGAGGTGGAGGGGGCTCCCTTGTCCCCGACGGGGCTCTGGGCCGGGCTCCCGTCTGTCTGGGGACTCTGATCACCAAGAGGCGCTGTTGGGACTGTGACGATTCCCACTCTCTGGGATTTGAGGTGCTCCCTGTCCCAGGCACCCTCCCCAAACCCAGGTCTCCATGAGATGACTGGGGGATTCCTGGTCGCCCCCCAGGGAGATCTGAGCTATGGGGCATCTGTGGTTTAAGGCCCAGGGGAGTCAGGCTGGGGTCCTTGTATGTCTCAGCAGCATGCTGTCCCATGACGTGCTCGGTGGGAACTTCGTGGTCCTCCCACCGACTGGCTTCCTGGTGCCCCAGGCAGAGAAACCGGGGTCCCCCAGCCAGAACAACAGGAAGAAAGGTCTGGAGGGTGAGGCCAAAGTGCTTGGGGTAAGTCCAGCCGCACGGGGTGGGGGTTCGGGCTGAGTGTGGGGGACGTGCCCACAGCGAGCGCAGTGCTTGGGTGTCGGTCACAGGACCCCTGGCCACCCCAGGGCTTGGTGGAGGGGCTCGGGGACCCCCAGGCCTCTTCCGCCCCAGAGCAAGAGGCCGCCTCCTTTCATGTTCGTGGGGAACGTTTAGCTGAG
Source organism: Pteropus vampyrus (assembly GCF_000151845.1). Lineage (NCBI taxonomy): Eukaryota > Metazoa > Chordata > Mammalia > Chiroptera > Pteropodidae > Pteropus > Pteropus vampyrus. The sequence goes on along the minus strand of NW_011888968.1, from coordinate 93,179 downwards.
CTTGTTTCCTGAAACTTTGCTTTCTTTACCCGTTTCAAGAACGGGTTAAGGACGGTGGACGATACGCTCTCACGCACTTTATTTGGAGGAGGCTCAAAATCTGCTGAGCAAACTCTTGCAGATTCTGCTTCTTTCTAGACGGGAGGTCTTCCTTCTGAAAATGATAGGATCTCTATCCTCTGTCCATTCGAAAGCGTTAAGTGCTTTGAGGACAGATGGGACACTCGCCCTTTGTCCACCTTCCGATGTCTCTCGTGAGTGTGGCTCCTCGACGAGACGCCGCCCCCTCGAATGGCGGACGGGAGGCCACGAGGGCGGGAGGAAGGAGCTGGTGGCGGCAAGGGACCCCGTGCCTGGTCCCCCGCAGCGCCTCGTCCGTTGCCACGAGAGCTGCGACGGTCCCCTCAGTCCCTCCGTAAGCCCATCGCACTTCTCGTGGTGGACACTTGGCACCTGTCACAGCCCCTGGGATCCCTCTCGGCCAGGGAGCCACGGCCTGAACAGAGGTCCATGTG
>NW_011888968.1:90841-91349 GCF_000151845.1 Pteropus vampyrus | reverse complement strand
CCCATCGCACTTCTCGTGGTGGACACTTGGCACCTGTCACAGCCCCTGGGATCCCTCTCGGCCAGGGAGCCACGGCCTGAACAGAGGTCCATGTGTCCGTCTGTGGTGGGAAGCGGCTTCTGCACCCCTGGCTGTGTCCGAGGCGCCTCTGTGTCCGGTGAAGGGAGGAGAGAGAGCTCCGAGGCCCGGAGCTGGGGACTCCCGCGGGCTGGCCCACGGCTCGCTGGGAACCGGGGCCCTCCGCCCACGGAGCTGCTAAGGACGAGATGTCCTGTGCACTCACTGCGACCTCACACTGCGGCCAGAGCCCCCGAGCCGACCTCCGGCTGCTACACGGCCCACCCCCAAACACACACATTGGGAGCTGAAAAGCTCAATCCCTCTGAGTTCTGGGGGCCACAGGCCAGCCGCCATGGTGCTGGCGGTGCCCGGCACGGTCCCAGCGCCCGGTGCCCCCGCACGGCTCACGGCCCGGTCTCTGCCCCTCACCTCCTCCCCTGAGCCGTCG
>NW_011888968.1:83942-90791 GCF_000151845.1 Pteropus vampyrus | reverse complement strand
TGCTGGCGGTGCCCGGCACGGTCCCAGCGCCCGGTGCCCCCGCACGGCTCACGGCCCGGTCTCTGCCCCTCACCTCCTCCCCTGAGCCGTCGCTGTCGGTTCCCGGGCCTCTTGCCCCCAACCGCAAGCACGTGGGTCGTGTGGGGTTAGGGGCCCAGCCCGCCCCGCCGTGAGTGCCCTTAACCGACCCCTCGATCACACCTGCAGGCCCCGTTTCCACACCGGGGCACATTCCGAGTGCCGGCCAGGGCCCAAGCCCACGTTTTGGGGGGCGTGGCCTGACGCCCGGTGACCGAGCCCCCTTCTCCCCTAACAGACCATCCAGATCTTCTCCAGCGTCATGGTCACGAGCTTGGGGCTCCTCGTGGCGTGCACCGCCATCCCCCACTACTTCAGCTCCCTTATCGCCACCCTCCTGAAGTCTGGCTACCCATTCGTAGGTGCCAAGTGTGTGAGTGGATGGGGGGGTCTCTGGGTCAGGGGGCGGGCGTGGTCTGTCACTGGGGAAGTGTGGACGCAGGTGTGGAACTTATCCTGGGGGTAACCAGCCAGGAGTGGGAGGAGGCCGGGGCGGGGGCGGGAGGGACTCTGCCGCTGGGAAAGGCCGACTCGCTGGCTCAAAGGTCACGTCCCCTGAAATCATCGTATTGTCGTTCCCCGGGGCTCTGGGGCAGCCCAGCAGCTTCTCTCTGGGGTGACCGTAAAATCGGTAGCCCCGACGGGGACAATTGAAACATAAAGGGTGCTGTTAGTGAAACTCTGTGACACATAACACCTGACTGTCCCTGGCACCCGGGACGTAGGCCCACCCTGCTTCGTTCCAAGTTCGGGAGAGGCGTGGGGTGGCAGCGAGGTGTGGGGGTCCCCCAACGTGGTGAGTTGGGAGCACCACCCGGTCACGCTGGCCGAGTGACCCGGATGCAGCCAGGCGGTGGTCTGTGGCCCGAGCGGCTGGTGCTCCCTTCACCGGACATAGAGAGACAGCGCCGAGCCCTCGGAAGCTGCCTGTGGCCGGCCGTCTCCTGGCCCCCTGGAGGCCTTCGGGGGTTCTGCCTCGGAGCCCCCCGGAGCCCCGAGGTCCCTGGAGCTTCAGGAGGCACCTCCTCTCCGAGACGCCTCAGGTCCTCACGAGATTTTGGCGGGTCGCTCTGTCCTCCTTCGCCACCTGCCTTCCCCCCACTTAAGACGTGAGCCCCTGGGGACCGGGCGTGACCTTGCGGCCAACGTCGCCGGCGCCTGCAGCGCTGCCGGGGAGCGAGGCCGCGTCGTCACCTCCTGGCCCATCTTCCCCTTTCCTGTAGTTTTCCCTCTCCGGACTGCTGGTCGTCATCGTGGCAAAGACGGCAGAGAAGCGTTTGGTGAGTGTGGGCACGACGGCACCTCGCCGCCTTCACGGGGGCTTCGGGGGGCATCGTCCCCCTCGCTCTCCGGCCGTTCGCACGAAGGAGCCGGCTGTCCTCCAGGCCAGGACCAGAGGGATGGCCCGTGCCCGGGCTCTGCTCACGATCCCTGCTCTGGGACCTTGCTGGACTCCTGCCCGGTCATGACACCCTTGGTGCCAACCAGCCACTTGAATCCAGGTCCTTGGTGACCACAGGGGGCGGGACATGCAGAAATGATTCTTGCCACCTGTCAGGCAAGAAAATCAGAGACCAAAGAAACGTCCCGTCCCCCAGGACAGAGGAGGAAGTGGTCAGGCCAAGGCTGGCCCTCGGTCACTGGCGGTGTCCAGGGGAGCTGTTACCCCCATTCTCATGTCGCCGGGTCCGGGGGGTGTTGAGTGACGGGACACTTCTAAACCGCAGATTCCCCTTTTGCTCAGGGTGCGTGGGGCGGGTGGGGACAGAGAGAGTCGTGTTGGAGGACTTCTTGGTAAACAGAGTCAATGACCGACCAGAGTCCAGCCTCCCGCTTCCGGGGGCCTCCCACGCCCTGAGCACACCTGTGTCTCTGTCCTCCAGGCTGGGGGCCAGGCTACAAACGTCCCCTGCGCGGTCCTCAGCTCCACGCCTGCCGAGCCATGTCTCTCATGCACCATCTGGGGTGTGCAGGGAATGGGTAGAAAGCACGAGGGAGCCCCGATTCTGTTGCACCCTGTGTGGCTGATGCTGCTTTGGGGTCTCTGTCAGGGTTGGTTAGGAAGGCCCCCCCACCTCCAGCCCTGCTGTAGGGAGCTCTGCCGGCCGAACCTGGGTGAAGTCACAGTATGTCGGGGCACCAGCCCAGCCCCGGGACAGGGGCCAGGGGCTCCGGCTGGCCCTGCGGGAGATGGGGGAGTGGGGAGCCTCTTTGCAGTGTCGGGCGGGGCAGGGCAAAGCCAGGGGGTTTATTTGGGGGACCGGGCAGCAGGTTGCCAAGCATCGTGGGCATTTCAGTATTTTAATGTCGGCACAGCACACCAGGACACGTGTCCCGCGTAAACCTCCATCGGGTCCTGCTCGGTCCTGGGTGGGCAACATCGTCCCTCTGTCCCACCGGAAGCGTATGCTTCCTTCTCGAAGTTTGCAAGCTTCCCCGCGCTGGGCTCGGGACCTCTGCCAGAGGATGGAAGGTGACCAGACACGAATTCCATCACGCGGGCCTGTCCCGCCCAGGGACCTGGATGTGAAAACATGTGTTTGCAATGCCGAGGGGACGTCCCATGCAGACGGCAGAGACCTTGACCCCGACTTCCCCCACAGACCTGGGCCGGCCTGGCCGCCAACCTCCTGAGTCTCGTGGCTGCGTCTGTGGGCCTCGTGGTCCTCATCGTCAACATGGCCGAGGTGCTCGCCGCCTGGGGACTGTGTGAGCTGAACGCTGTGTCCAAGCTGCCCACCCAGGACGTCGACTACAGCGGCTACTACAGCTCCGGGGCTGGTCCCCACAGGTGCGCCCTCTCAGGCTCCAGCTTGCTGGTGAGTGCTTCGGAGAGAGAGCTCCAGACCCGAGGAGCCTGCGACCGTGGCCTCGGCTTGGCCCGCGCTTCCTCCTGGGCGTGGGGCTCCGGGGGAGGGTCTCGCAGAGGCCGAGGGACGGGGCGCGAGCGGACGACGTGTAAACCAGCTTTTACTTATCAAAGCTCATCCCCGACCACGGGAACTCGAAAACCATTTGGGGTTAGTTTCTATATTTCTGAGTGTTTGGGGAACGTGTCATTTATACAAGTGCTTACTTTTCTTCCGGCCAGTGAGACAAAGCTCCTTTCAAACATCACGTGTGCGTGATACATACACGTACATGTAATAAACACGGGCCCAGACACAAACGGAGCTCACGGTTAAAAATCTCAGCCACGTCTCAGGTACGATAACAGAACTCGAGGGCCAGTTTGGTCCCCAAACTGGAGCTTCTGGCCGGCGGACAGGGTCCAGGTTACCTGCTCAGAAGACCAAAGTGTTTTACTAAAGGCTTTTTACTTGCGCCGTAAAGATGCTTTTGTGGGAGCTATTCTGCGAGTCATTTTTAGAGAAGCCTCTGCACCCCAATCAGGGAATGCATTCCATTGCCTCTGAGAGGTCTGGGGTCCTCTCTTTTCAAGGGCGCCCCTTGCGGTGGACTCTTGTCTAAGTTTGTGGGTCCCCAAAGCGCCACCAGAATTCCCAAGTATTCTTCATGACGTCCACCCATCGTCCGACAAGGCGTAAACCTCTGGTCCGTGGTGGGCGTCCACGCGGGAAGGGGGAGCTTTTCGGGGAGGCAGGGGGCCTTCTAGGCCAGGCGGGACCATGTCTGCCTTTACACCCCCCGAGACGTCTCACCCCCGAGGCGCCCTGTCACCTCACGGCTGCTCCAGAACCCAGGGTGTTGCGTGTTCCCCGCTCAGAATAGAACAGGGCAACTTGCCAAGAAGTGTCAATAGAGAAAATGTGGGCGCACGAGTCTGAGAGCTCCGGGGAAGTCATTTCCACGAGCCAGAGGGGTTCTGTGCAGCTGTGGCGTGCGGGGCTGTGCTCCGGGTGGATCGGAGGGGGCGTCTAGGGGTGCAGGCCCCCTGAGCCCTGGGGAAAGGCCAGACCAGGGGACAGAGGGTTCCACGCCCGCAGCCACGAGGGACGGGAGGGCCGGAGGCAGGGAGCTGAGCGAGGTGAGCACAGAGACAGGGTCACCCGCCTCATGGCCTCATGGGCGTCCACAGAGACGAAGCCAGCGGTGGTGGGCGCTGCTGGCGGCTTGGACCCCGCTCACATGGGGTTCAGTCCGAGCTCGCTCGCTGAGGGTTTTGGGGCGACCAGCACCACCCCCCCTCTTGCTTGGTCCTTGAATTTAGATAACCACGTGCTGGGCAGCTGAGAACAGCGGAAATGCATTCGCAAGGGCTGGAGACCGGAAGTCAGAAATCAGCGTCACAGGGCTGGGCTCCCTCTGCAGGCTCTGGGGACGGCCCCTCCTGCATTTTCCAGCTCCCGGGGGCTCCAGGGCTCTTTGGCCACGTCACCCCAGTCTCTGCCTCCACTGTCACCTGACCTTCTCATGAGAACACCTGTCAGGGCACTGAGCTCGCCCTAAACCCGGGACAGCCATGTCTTAACTAACCAGCTCTACGAAGACCAGATGTGCAAATAGTGTCCCATTCTGAGCTTCTGGGGGGACTTAGACTTGGGGGACACTATGCAGCGTGGTCGGCACCTCTGTGGCCTCACCTGTCCTACCTGGTGGCCCTTGCTGGGAGGAAGGTGACTCAAGGCAGTGGAGCTGCCTGGGTTCCTCCTCCAGGGGGACATTCTGGGGGCCGGCGTGGGTGTGGCAGCCACGCCAGCTGATCTTCCCACAGGTCACCATGTCCCTTAGTGCCCGAGGGGAGGGGGCGAGCAGAGGGTGCTGGCCACGGTGTCTGAAGGCCTCTGCCCTTCCCGCCGTGTGGTCCTGGGGGCCCAGCATCATCCCCGCCTCACGTCGAAGCTCAGACAAGGAGACACCGGCCCAGGAGGCTCCGCTCGACCCCTGGGCGACCCGCCGAGGACAGCAGGACACCACGCGGGTGGGGCGGGTGTGCCAGCGAGCGGGCAGACGGGACGGCCCTGCAGGAGCGAGGGCAGCCCGTGCCCGCGACCGCCCACACTCCACACCGACGCGCGTGCCTTGCGTTGCAGGGGCTGCTGTCCGTGATGCTGCTGTTCACGGCGCTGGAGCTCTGCGTGGCCGCCTTGGCCGCCATCCTCTGCTGGAGACTGGCCCGTTCGGGCGGCCCCGGGGTGAGTCCGCGGGGCCCGGGGCTCGAGGCGCAGGTGGTAGCTTGGGCAGTGGTCACGGGGCCGTGGCCGGTGACCCTGGGTGGGCCCACGAGCATGGGGCAGCTGCTGGGAGGGTAGGACAGCGAGAGAGCAGGGGACCTGGACAGGCCTGGACAGCGGCCGTGCAGCCCGCCGCTTAGCACAAGGGGCAGTGGGGGCTCCAGAGGCCGGCGACTTGCCTGAGGCCCAGGTGCCCGAGCGAGACGGGGCTCCAGGCCCCTCCCCCAGACAAGGCCCCGCCTCCAGGCCCCTCCCCCAGATGAGGCCCCGCCTCCAGGCCCCTCCCCCAGACGAGGCCCCGCCTCCCCACCCGGCCTCGCCCCACGGACCTCCTCCTCCCAGAAGCCCTCCTTGTACTTCACGCTTGTTAGATGACTGTGAAGCGCCCCCTACAAACGAGAGCAACATACACCGAGACCAAAGTGCACGGCCCAAACGCACACGGAACTTCGCCATCCGTCCCCTGCCTCCCCAGCCCCCACGCCCCCGCCCCTCTGGCCGTCACCTGTCCGTGCCCTGTATCTGTGGGTCTGTTTTCGTTGAGTTTGTTGGTTTCTTTTGTCCCTCAGATTCTGCAGATAAGTGAGATCATACGGTATTTACCCTCCTTGAGTTATTTCACTCAGACCCCTCTGGGTCCATCCGGGGAAGGAAGCGCACACTGGCAGTTAGAAGCAGTCGTGGGGACTGAGCGTAGAGCATAGGCGGTATTGTCACCCCGCTGCAGTGCCAGCCAGGGGCTGGAGTAATCGGGGATCGCTGCAGAAATTATGTAAACGTCCAGCCCCCCCAAAACCAAACCCACAGATGGAACTAACTGGTTTGATTTGTCCGGGATTTGTTCATTAAACTACAGCACGCAGAACAGCGGGATGGCGAGATGCCCTTCGAGCTCTTTGTGGCCTTGGGACGGGCCGCTGGGCGTCCACGCCTGGCCGAGGGCTCCGTGTGTGACGCTGTGGGTGTGGGCTGGGGGAGGGGCGCAGACCGGAGCTCAGAACTGAGCTAAACGCCTGTCCTTGTGCCCTGTCGTCTCCAGGATGTGCGCTTCCTGCCTCAGAGTGACAGGATGGCCACCATCGTGCCCCGAGACGCATCTGCTGATCCCGCCCCTGGATTCGATAAACTGGTGACCTCCAAGGAGAGAGAGAATGAGGGAGACAGACAGGCAGACGGAGGGAGAGAGAGAGAGATGTCGACAACAAAGAAACAAATGTAAGGGGCCACTTTCGGGTGGGGCCGGAGCTGCTGTCCCAGAGCAACCGCCTCACCTGGGGCCTGAGCCACCTCGCACCCCGAAGGACAGTTTGCAAAGGGAGAGAGAAGGCACATGCTGGAGGCCCCCGGGCTGAAGATCGGCAACGTGCTTGGGAAGCAGCATCGCTGTGCTTTGTTATCTGCACCGACGGCGAGGCCGCCCTTCCTTCCGTGGCCCTAACTGACCCCTTCCCTGTCTCGTAACTGCCCCTCACGCCTCCGCCCCCCGCTGCCGCGGTATTTCGGTTTCTGCCTGAAATCAGCGCTTTCAAATAGCGATTCTTTGATCTCAGTGAAAGCTTGCGGCCTCTTTCGTGGGAAGGCCTGTTATTTTGAGGTGAACGGGGAGTCACGGTGATGGGGGACCCCGGATCTCCGT
>NW_011888968.1:82606-83892 GCF_000151845.1 Pteropus vampyrus | reverse complement strand
GGGACCCCGGATCTCCGTGAAAGGGGGCATAGGCCTGGCTGGACACTTGGGCTTGAGACCGCCTAGGGGATTCGGGGACAAGTGCATCTCCTCCTCAGTGAACGTGTGTGTCCAGCGTGGGTGTCCTGGTGACCCCCACGGGTGCAGGGCAAGCACAGGAGTAACAAACGTCTCAGGCCACCAGATTGCAGATGGGTCAGGGCGGACGCCGGGAAGCCGGGCTGAGCGGTCATCACGCCAGCTGCAGCGGCTGCTGTGAGGCCGGCACGGGGTCCCCGCCTCGGCGGTCACGCTGTTTAGGACTTAGCCGAGTGACCGCACGGCCCTCCCCAGGCGGCTCTCACGGGAACCACGATGTTTCCGCGTTTGTATGCGCGGGAGACTCTCGGCTCAGGTCTTAGGGTCCTAGGTTAGATTTTAAGAGACCGAGGGACTTCTGCCCTCAGTGAGCCCCGTGGGGGACACGCAGGGACAGTGCGACGTCGATGCCCCCGAGGGCGTTATAACTCACGAGGGGGTCATGAAATCAACTGTGCAGGCTCAGGACGGCGGTGGACAATGACAGAACAGATGAGACAGATGTAACGGCCTGAGAGCTCGAGCAAACGCCTGAGTGCGAACCCCCGAGGGCAGCGAAGGCGGGGAGGACGGGACTGGGGACGGGGACACGGCGTCTCGGAATCACGGGGCTCAGATGCGCAAGCTGCGTTTCAGGGGCTGGCGGTCCGCTTTCGGGACTCGGTTCATTACGGCCGACGCGTGGCGGGCGCGGCACCACCCAGACCGTCTCCGGGGAGAGGGCCAGTGTTTCCACCTGGGGGGCCTCCCACTAAAAGCCCCCATCAGCCCCTTTCCGTCTCCAGCTGGAATGAGCGCTGCACCCGGGGTCTCGCCCCTGCCCCCCGCCTACTGGGACCCTGGGGCGCAGGGTTGGCCCTGCTGCTCCGAGCAGACGCCTGGGAAGGGTCGCCACAGCTCTGTAGCCACTAGCTGTGGCCTTCATTGCGACTACAGGACGTTCCGGTTCTCCGGCTGCGCAAACCTGCTTCTGCCCCCACAAACCTGCTTCCCCCCCACATCACCTCCCCTCTCCTCCCCTCCCTCCTCCGCTCCCTCCCCCTCCTCCACTCCCTCCTCGCCCTCGCTCCCCTCCCTTCCTTGCCCCGGGGGTCACCCCAGGAGCATCCCGACACTTCCTACACACACCTTCCCGTCCTCAGGAGCCTACTCCCCAGGGGCCCCCACCTGCCACAGCTGCCACCTGGCTGGAGGGGAAGAGCAGACAC
>NW_011888968.1:76867-79891 GCF_000151845.1 Pteropus vampyrus | reverse complement strand
CTGGGCCTGGCGAGGCCGAGCTTTGGAATGACTGGTTTTGATTTAAGTTAGTGATTCTAGGTCTGGTCTATTTCATGTGTGCACACGTGGGTGTGTGCGCATGCGTGGGTGCGTGTGAGCAAACGTCAGTGTGTGTGTGTTCCTGCCACACATTTTTAGCCCCTCCGTCCCCAGCCAGGTCCCCACACACTGCCTCATAGATCGACTTTCGCAGCAAGAGTGAGACCCACTCCAGGGAGCTTTATGTCGTTTCGTGGGTAAGAGAAAACACACAGGGTTCGGAGTGACCAGGTCGTTCTCTACTGTCACTGGGAGGACTGGGCGTGTCTTTAGTTTACGCCTCCGAAAAGATAGGCTTAACCTTGATCCCGCCTAAGCTATGGACTTTGGTTTCTAGATAACCTCGCTTTTAATGCTAAGACAGACCTGTGTTCCGGGCTTAGACGTGCCCCCTCAAAGTTTGTGTGTCCGAGTCCTGACCCCCAGCACCTCAGATCACGACCACATTTGGAGATGGGGTCTTTAGAGAAGCGATTACAGTAAAACGGGGTCACCGAGGTGGGTCCCAATCCACCGTGACTGTGTCCTCATCAACAGAGATCAGGACACAGACGCACAGAGGGACGGCCACGTGGGGATGGGGGGGAGACGCCGTCCACACGCCCAGGAGAGAGGTCTCGGGGGAACCCCCTGCCCACACCTGGGTCTCGGGCTCCGGCCTCTGGGACCGGGGACAGTGAGTGTGTGCGGTTCCAGCTGCCCTGTCTACGGTCTGTTACGGGGACGCACACACCCCTCAGACGCGATCGGGCCCCTTGGGGCCTCCCGTGGCTTCCTTCTGCCTTCGCCCCTTGCTCAACACCCTCTCTTCCCATTGGCCACCCACACGGAACCGCCTGCGGCCCCTCCCTTCCCTTCCCGCATGGGGTGGCCTCACGAGAGTGCTTCCTCGCTGGTCCTTCCCGTTTCTCCTGCCCCCCTGGGCGCTCCTGGCCAAGCGGGCAGCGTCCCTGCAGCTGCCTCAGCCGGCACCTCACCTACACAGGGCAGTCTATGGCCTTGGAGTCTAGAACCTTCCGCCGTCGTCGGGAGGACTCACCGTCCGCCCGGTGCAGCCTCACCTGCCTCCGAGCAGGTGCAGTGTTGGCGCCCATGAGGCACCTCTGCTGTCCCCGCCTGCCCTGTCGGCCCCCCTCCCCCAGGGAGCTCTCCGACTGCACCTGTCAGGTGTCATTCCCCAGCCTCGGAGGGGTGCACTTCGCTGCCTCGTCCTGGGCACTGTGCTTTTCACACTGGGCGGGTTCGCTGTGCCTCGTCTAATTAGGAAGCGGCCGTCGGTCTTCCGTTCCGTTTGTGTGTTCGTATGACACTTGCTTCCCCTACCCCTGGTTTTCGAGTTTCTTGAGTGTCACGGCTGGTGGGTTTACCTTGTAGGTTAACTGATGGCAGGACGTCTGGACGGGCAGGGACTGGCGGAGGCCGGCTGGCCCTGCGCACGCCATTTCTGAAGCCTTCCCTGGTGGCATGGGCTGGAGGCGAATCTACATCCCCGTAGGTTTAGGTCCTCAACTGGACAATGACAGTGACCGAGGCACGGAAATCAGGAAAACCAGTCAGTTTAGAGACAGAGCGACAGGGAGAAGGGCCGGGGCAAGGACGGAGGGGGAAAGGGAGGAAAGCCCACTCTGCAGAACTGTGAAGGCTGCGGGGAGGGTGACGGGCAGGGCGCAGCCAGCCCAGACCTCCCCCCGGGGGACCCTGTCCGTCCCGTCTTGGAAAAGGCCCCCTGGGCTCTGGCCTGTGTCCGCGGGGGCGCCGGTGACCCTCAGAAACGCAGTGGACAGAGAAGCTTCGAGAGTGAGTTAAAAATCACATTCTCTTTATTCCGGCCTTCGTTCTTGTTTTTGTTTTTTTAAGGAACTAGACTTCAAAGGTTCCTGTCCCTTGAAACGTGAAATGACGAGACTATTGACGCCCGGCTCCGGGAGGAGTGGCCGAGGCCCTGCTCCAGGCCACCGGCGAGGCCAGCGTAACGCGGGAGACCGGACGTCAGTCCACGCCGTCCAGGTCCTGCCGCTGGCCCCTCTCCAGCTGGAGAACCTGTGGGAGAGGCCGTGTGAGGACACGGCGTCCGCGGGCGCAGCTGAGACGCGCGTTCGCACGGCGAGGGCCGCGGTCAGGGAACTGGAGAGGCGGGTCGTGAACCGGGATCTACGAGGCGCTCGACGTGGCCGAGCGCAGACCCGTGCACGGAGGGGCCCAGAAGGACGTGCCTCCGCACGCACGCGGTCGCCGAGGGCGACACGGCCTTGGGCTTCTTTCTATATCTGCCCATCTTCTGGCTGTGCAGCCTCCGAACCCCATTCCTGACTTGGGGACGCGCGTCTTGGTGGGAGCCGAGCCCCGGCTGTCACTGACTGTTGGGGGGGGCGTCCCCCACAAGGGCCGGCAGCACGGAGCCGCCCCCAGGCGTGATAATTAAACGTCTCGGACACTGCCCGGTGTTCTTTGGGGACACCACCTCACCCTGAGAACCGCAGCCGTGGACGCGCAGTGCCACGCGGGCTCCGTCCCCAGCCTCCGCGTCCTCGGACGCCTCCCGGCCTCAGGCGTGAGGTGGCCCAGCGTCGCCCTCACCCGTTTGCCATTTTCAGCGCGTCCTGCTCTCCCTGCTGGCCGTCCTGCTTCTCCCGCGAGATGACCGCCAGGAGGGGCCGCGCCTTACCTGCCGCCTCCCGTGGGGAAGGGGGGGACCCAAGCCTGCTTTTCAAATTGACTTTATTAACCCTTCACTCTATGATCCACCCGTTAGAAAGGGAGGGAAGAGCCGGTGGTTGGGAGACGTGAAGCCGCCCGGACAGGCCGGCTGCCCGGCGATGACCGTGACCGGCGACCCCCACTCCGCAGTGCACGGCTCCTCATTGTGGGGGCTCAACACCGGTAGGCAGAGCGTACCCCCAAACAGCGTGTGCCGACGGGCTTCAAACGCTCCGGCCCCTCGGCAGAAATGAGGATGGCAGGGAG
>NW_011888968.1:73683-76037 GCF_000151845.1 Pteropus vampyrus | reverse complement strand
AGACAGACAGCTCCGCGTACGTCATCCCCATGTCTTCCTGCGGAGCAGATGGACAGGGCCCACGGAGGGAGGGCGGGTCAGTGTCCGGACAGCGCCTCGTGGGGACGGGCACTGAGACCCAGGGGAGGGGACACGTTCCCAAAGGGCCCCAGAGTGACTGCGGGAGGAAGTGGCTTTCAGGCAGAATGACGGAAAACCAGACATTCGGTTTTGAGGGCTGGGATGGGCCGAACTGAGGCCCCCACGAAGGGTGTGTCCACGTCCTAAACCCCAGAACCTACAGACTGAGTTCACGTGGAGAAAGGGTCTCAGCAGATGTCATTAAGGAGCTCGAGATGAGAGGACCCCGGATCCCATGACAGGTGCCCTTACAAAGGACAGATGAAGACACAGAGTGAAGGCTGTGTGAAGACAGAGGCAGAGACTGGGGTGACATGGCCACCGGCCCAGGAGCCGTGGCTCCCTGGGAGCTGGAAGGGACAGGAAGGACCCTCCTCTGGAGCCTCCAGGTGGAGTGTGGCCCTGTGACCCTGGATCCCGTACTTCCGGCCCCCAGACTTGGAGACGGTGCAGGTCTGTGTCTGATGTACTCTGTCACCGTGGCCCCCGGAAACCAACCCAGGACCAGCATCAGGCCCTGTGCCCTGCCTCCCTGAGCCTGCTTCCCTTAGAGATGGGGCTCAGGGAAGACGGGGCGGCCTCGTGACACCTGGACCCCGTTAGGGGACGCGGCCTTACTCAAGCCCTGCTCCAAAGAGGCAGCTCCACACCGGGGCTCAGCGAGCTGAACCCCCTTCTCAACGTTTGCTCTAATTTTCTCTCAGTTCCTGCCTCACCCCAGAATACACGGCCAGAGCCCATCAGAGAGACCGGAGGTGATGCTGGCAGCTTGTGACATAGCGGGACAGCACACGCCTCCGGCTGGGGCCAGTGGGGACTCCTGGGACCGCGCCCGCCTCCGCCAGGTGCCCGCCTGGCCTCCCCTCGGCCTTGGCTCCAACCTCACCTCCTTGGGAGGCCCGTCCTGACCCCTGTCTAAGGGACATGGCCACCGTCGGATCACCCCGGTTGGCTTTGTGGGCACGCCCACAGCCGCCTGGGGCCATTGTGCTTACTTCCTGCTTGTGTGTCCCCTCCAGGGGACGGTAAGCATTTCAGAGAAAGTGACCGTGTCCGCCGTGCCCGCCACCGAGCCCCCAGCAGGGTTCTGGCCCGGGACCTCCTCTGCTGCTCTGTGTGGCATCTAGTGAGAATTTTAATTCCGTGAATGCAGCAGGGCACGTCGGAGACCCCAGTTTTCCACTTTCAGTAACAGAGAGGATGAGACGAAGAAATCCACAGGGCGTGGAAGGCCGGACCCCCGACGGACGCCTGCAGGACTCCCGGCCACCGCCACGCACGGGACACTGTCCAGGACAGAGCGCACGCTGGGCCAGGAAGCAGGCCCGGCACGCTGTGAAACACGAGGTCGTACAAAGTCCACTCGCCGACCCACGTGGAATAGAGTTACGAAGTCAGTGACAGAAAACCATTTCGGACATTCACAAGGAGGAGGAAATCAAACAGCACGCTCCCAAATATCCGACGGGTCAAAGAAGAGATCGGAGGAAAATTAGAAAATACTCGAGAGGAATGGAAACAAGGCTGTAGCACATCAGAGCCGCGACGGGTCCCTGGCCTGTTAGGGACTGGGCCGCACAGCATCGGCACCCAGCTCCGCCTCAGATCATCGGGCACTAGATTCTCGTAGGAACACCGGTCCCTGGTGCCACAGAGGTTGGGGACTCCTGACCTATGGGCTGCAGTGAAAACAGGGCCGAGAGAGACTCACAGTTGCAGACGCCTGTACTTAAATCAGTCACCTAAGCTCCCACCTTCCGACGCCGGGGAAAGAGTGAGCTGAACCCAAGAGCACGAGGAAGGAAGGAAATGGCCGGGCTGGGCGGGGAAACCAGAGAGCGGACGGAAAAACAGTGCGGAAAACTTTCTAGACACTGGCAAAGAACCGCCCGGGAAGGACATTCGGAAAACGCTCCCACTCACGACAGCACCTAAGAAAATAAATCACTTGAGAAGTAAATTTAACACCATTCGCAAACGTTAGCTCCGCCGGACCGCAGACCTCCACGCGAGGCCGGAACCGCGGGGCTGAGCCTCTGCGACCTGAGGAGCGGACGGCGGGAAGGTCAGTGGCCTTACGGCCGTCCCCGTCACGTCCCTCAGTGTCCACCGACGCTGCAAAGCACAGCCTGTGACCCCGACCGGCACGGGGCGGAGGGGCCAACAGACTGTTCTCCGAGGTCGCCCTACGGCACACGCAGACACTCCCCTCCCCACTCACCCCGTCACCCCTC
>NW_011888968.1:68062-73633 GCF_000151845.1 Pteropus vampyrus | reverse complement strand
AACCCAGGACCAGCATCAGGCCCTGTGCCCTGCCTCCCTGAGCCTGCTTCCCTTAGAGATGGGGCTCAGGGAAGACGGGGCGGCCTCGTGACACCTGGACCCCGTTAGGGGACGCGGCCTGCCTCAAGCCCTGCTCCAAAGAGGCAGCTCCACACCGGGGCTCAGCGAGCTGAACCCCCTTCTCAACGTTTGCTCCAATTTTCTCTCAATTCCTGCCTCACCCCAGAATACACGGCCAGAGCCCCATCAGAGAGACCAGCGGTGATGCTGGCAGCTTGTGACATAGCGGGACAGCACGCGCCTCCGGCTGGGGCCAGTGGGGACTCCTGGGACCGCGCCCGCCTCCTCCAGGTGCCCGCCTGGCCTCCCCTCGGCCTTGGCTCCAACCTCACCTCCTTGGGAGGCCCGTCCTGACCCCTGTCTAAGGGACATGGCCACCGTCGGATCCCCCCGGTTGGCTTTGTGGGCACGCCCACAGCCGCCTGGGGCCATTGTGCTTACTTCCTGCTTGTGTGTCCCCTCCAGGGGACGGTAAGCATTTCAGAGAAAGTGACCGTGCCCGCCGTGCCCGCCACCGAGCCCCCAGCAGGGTTCTGGCCCGGGACCTCCTCTGCTGCTCTGTGTGGCATCTAGTGAGAATTTTAATTCCGTAAATACAGCGGGGCTCGTCGGAGACCCCAGTTTTCCACTTTCAGTAACAGAGAGGATGACACGAAGAAATCCACAGGGCGTGGAAGGCCGGACGCCCGACAGACGCCTGCAGGACTCCCGGCCACCGCCACGCACGGGACACTGTCCAGGACAGAGTGCACGCTGGGCCAGGAAGCAGGCCCGGCACGCTGTGAAACACGAGGTCGTACAAAGTCCGCTCGCCGACCCACGTGGAATAGAGTTACGAATTCAGTGACAGAAAACCATTTCGGACATTCACAAGGAGGAGAAAATTAAACAGCACGCTCCCAAATATCCGACGGGCCAAAGAAGAGATCGGAGGAAAATTAGAAAATACTCGAGAGGAATGGAAACAAGGCTGTAGCACATCAGAGCCTGTGGCGGGGTCCCCAACCCCCGGGCCGTGGCCTGTTAGGGACTGGGCCGCACAGCATCGGCACTCAGCTCCGCCTCAGATCATCGGGCACTAGATTCTCGTAGGAACGCCGGTCCCTGGTGCCACAGAGCTTGGGGACCCCTGACCTATGGGCTGCAGTGAAAACAGGGCCGAGAGAGACTCAGAGTTGCAGACGCCTGTACTTAAATCAGTAACCTAAGCTCCCACCTTCCGACGCCGGGGAAAGAGCGAGCTGAACCCAAGAGCACGTGGAAGGGAGGAAATGGCCGGGCTGGGCGGGAAAACCAGAGAGCGGACGGAAAAACGGTGCGGAAAACTTTCCAGACACTGGCAAAGAACCGCCCGGGAAGGACATTCGGAAAACGCTCCCACTCACGACAGCACCTAAGAATAAATCACTTGAGAAGTAAATTTAACACCATTCGCAAACGTTAGCTCCGCCGGACCGCAGACCTCCACGCGAGGCCGGAACCGCGGGGCTGACCCGAGAAGCGGACGGCGGGAAGGTCAGTGGCCACGGACCTTACGGCCGTCCCCGTCACGTCCGTCAGTGTCCACCGACGCTGCAAAGCACAGCCTGTGACCCCGACCGGCACGGGGCGGAGGGGCCAACAGACTGTTCTCCGAGGTCGCCCTACGGCACACGCAGACACTCCCCTCCCCACTCACCCCGTCACCCCTCAAGATGGCCGAGTCAAAAGGTCAAAGGCCAGCAGCAGACTGATGCTGAGCCCAGGGCTCCCCGGCCAGGACCCCAGTAATGCAGCGTGGCTCCCCGGAGCGGAAAGGGGGCAAGGAGGAAGCCAACGCAGACAGGCAGGAGCAGGGAGACGGGAGCAGCACGGTGACGAAGCCACCAGCGTTACCTCATCTGTCTGGGACACCTGTCCGTCGGCCAAAGGCTCCAGCTCCGCGGTGGCTGGTGCTGCCAGGATGCTGTGGCCAGGACACACAGAGGTCAGTCACGGCACCTGGTACTAACTAATTCAACAGATTCTGTTGAAGCACCAGGCTCTGCTCAGCAGGGAGACAGACGCACAGACCGCCAGCCTCACGATGGCAGGATGGCGGCAAGGGGACCAGGGACGCGGCGGCTGCCTCATCTGGCCACAGCCACGGGGACTGGGGAGCAACGACAAGTAGGCAGGCAGGAAGGGGGCGCCTGGCTGCGGGGCCCCCTGAAGGGCGGGAAGGTTTCATCAGACAGGAGGGAGCGGCAGGAGGAGGCCGAGGGCCGAGGGCGGCCGGGGGCTCGGGGCCAGGCCAGGCCTCGCGGGCGCCACTCACCGCTGCAGGGCGGACAGCTGGAAGCGCTCGGTGCAGAACTGGACGAAGGTTCTCAGGTCCGTCTTGCTCACGCCGCCTATGGGGTTGATGTCGGCGCTGGAGCAGTCGTACTTGGTCAGGTAGCCGAGGAGGCTGGTGACAAGGGGAACACTGGGGTTCTGTGTGGCGGGCTGGAAAGGTGCGGGCCCTGCCGACGTGCAGCACCCCAGAGACATGCCGGGTGTGGCTGGGGCAGACGGGGGGCAGGGGCGGCGGCTGCCAGTGACTGAGGAGGCGCTCGGTGCCAGAGGAGACGGGCTTGGGGGTGACTGGCGTCCTGAGCAGGGTCGGGGCCTCGGCGCCTGGCTGGCAGCAGCAGGGCCACCTCCACGCCTGTCCACGCCCAGATGCCGCCTATGGGGGGCGAAGAGTGGCCCCCAAGATGCCCGCGCCCCACACCCAGGACCTGTGACGACGTGACCTTACAGAGCGGGGACTCTGTGGCCGTGATTAAGGTGGGGACCTCGAGATGAGGTTTTTATCCTGGACCCCTGGCGGGCACTAAACACAACCCAGGGGTCCTCAAAAGCGGAACAAGGAGACGGGGATTGGGGGGAGGGGAGGGAGGGACCACAGTCGGAGGAGCTGTGACCGCAGGACAGGCACAGGGAGGCTGCGCTGCTGGCTCTGCAGACGGAGGAGGGGCCGTGAGCCAAGGAACGTGGCGCCTCCGAAAGCTGGAGAGGCCAGGGAGAAGCACTCGCCAGGACGGCCCCGCCCTGCGACACCTGGCGACACCTGCGCTGAACGTCAATCGTACAGGACCGTGACAGAAGACTCATGGTGTCGCAGCCACCGGACACCCACCCCCCCGGCCCCACGCAGGCACCAGGCTCTCTCTGGACGGCTGCCCGTGCCCACCCCACCCCGAGCCCGCCCACCGCCCAGGGGGGTCCTGACCATGCGCACTCGCTGTCTGACCCTCCTTGTGGGGTCCTTTCCTTACGAGGCCTCGGGCTCTGGCCCCGCTTATCACGCCAGGCGCTGCCGCTGAAACACCAGCCACCTGCGACACTCGCCTACCCCTGATCCGGCTGGAAACGTGCCTGTCCTGTGAGTGCCACCTGGCAGAAGCTGCTTCCGGGAGGCGGCCCGGGGGGTAAGGGTCTCACCTCGGGGCCTTTGCCAGCCCCCCCTGTCCTCCCGCCTGCTGTGGACCTTTACAAACCATCGCTCCTCAGGGAGACCTTCCGTGGGCACCCCACTTACAACCCCGCTCCCCCACACCCCCCCCTTCGCTGCTGTGGTTCTCAGTGAGCTTTTCACGCAACACACACGGGGTTACTTATGCATCATCTGCCTCGCGCTACTACAGTAAAACGAGAACCGTCCCTGTTTTGTTGAGCACAGCGCCGGCCGTGCCTGATGCGTGGTGGCCGGTCAACACCTACGCGACAAACGAGCCCACGAATGCAGCGGGACCCCGATCGGAATCAGAAGTGACGAAGATGCAGAATCAGAAGCAACTTTTCAACAAGAAGCAACATGGTGGAAAATTATAAACCTGAGATTCTGCCCCAAAATGTAAAGGGAAAAAAAAATGGCTACGGCCCAGGAGGAGCCGGGGATGCAGCCCATGAAAATCAACCCAGCACGAGCAGCACACACAGGACCGGAAAAGGCACGACGAAGGAGAAAAGTCTCCTCGAGTCGGGGAGGCGAGGCCCGGCAGCGCAGAGCGACGGACGGGGCGACTGCTGAAGTGCGTGTCCTACGTCCGTTTTCTAAACAGGCATCTAGAAATTTTTAAGCACCCAGAAGCCAACCCCTACCACGAGGAAAAAGAAAAAAAAGTTTTTGCTAAACTATTAAATATCAGAAAACAACGGATAAAACTCGTGAGGGGGAAAAAGTGTTACAATAACATAATCACGTCACAAATAAAATTCTCGCACGTTACGAAAGAAAACAAAACACGACAAAACGCCAGTATTCTCATCTACATCAGGGCTCAGAACATACACCAGAATATACACGTCCCCCCCGCCCCCCGAAAAGCCATTCCTTGACTATAGCACCGAAGGCAACAAAAAGCAGTGGAAATGAACCAAACGTACAAGGAGGGGGGAGAATTTTTACCCGCTGTAGCGTGCTAATTTCAAACTGATGTAACTAGGTAATAAAGTGGGATTTAAAAGTCTAAAATATTTAACAGAGAAGACATCCGCAGACATGCCAGAGTGCGGGAAGATGAAAACGTCCATATTACAGGTGGATGGATGAATAAAGAGATGAATGAATAGATGGGTGATGGAGGATGGACAGAGGGATGGATAATGGATGGTGGATAGGTGAGTGGACGGGTGGGCGGATGGATGGTGGATGGACGGACGAACAGACAGGTGGGTGGCTAGATGAATAGATGGATCGACGGGTGCAGAGTGGGCAGGTGGGTGGGCAGACGGACGAATGGATGAGTAGGTGGGTGGATGGAGTGAAGGATAGATGAGTGAATAGAAAAATGGATGGACGGATTGACCCACAGCTGAATGGAGGAATAAATGACAGATAAAGCTCCTCAGGTAACAAGGAGCCGGTAGGAGCATCGAAGAGCCCGCTCAGGAGGGGGGCGGGTGGGGCGCCAAGGCTGGAGGGAGGGGTTGTGCTCCCAGCCCCCGCAGCTCGGCCTGACGGGCAGCTGGACTCTTTCTGGAAAGCTCTGACCGTTTTCCTAGCCTTGGGTCCCCATCGCCAATGACCTGTCTGGTTTGCAGGTGAAAACTGGACACAGAGAAACGGTTTGAGGGGAGTGGACTCGCCAAGGACAAGGACACAGACGAGGCTGCAGATGCGGGGGGTGGGGGGCAGGGTCGCGGGTCCGGACACCGCGTGAAGCGGAAACCACACGCAGAGCCTGAGGGCGGGGGGCGCATCTTCGCGCTCGAGTCCCTGCAAAATGCTGGGGAAATGACACTGCTGATGGACACGGGATGACGGGGTGCCCCCCCGGCACCCCTGGTGCTGAGAGCGGCCAAGACGTGGTGGAGACGCTGCTTCGGGGAGCACTCCCCTCCGAGATCCGGGGTGCTCGGGACCCCTCACCGCACCCGCCGGGCATACGCACCTCTCGTCCACGTTGGCGGACCCGAGCACCAGCAGTCCGCCTCCAGCGCCCCGAGACCAGAGGCTCAGCTGAGCGAATAGATAGGTGATGACCATCCGTAGCCGGGCCTGTC
>NW_011888968.1:57074-63957 GCF_000151845.1 Pteropus vampyrus | reverse complement strand
CACCAGCCCCGGCCGCCTGGGCTGCAAGGAGGGGAGGGGGGAGGGGCGGCCATCGGACGCAGCTGGGAGTCGGGGTGCACTGACACGCAGGTTCCCTAGAATCTGGCTCAAAACAGGAGAGGAGAAACCCGCCGGCCCCTGGGTGTGCCCTTGACCACAGATGTGGCCGCAGCCCAATGCCAGGGACCAGCTCTACCTTCCAATCTGCTCGGCCAGCTCCCTGGCCCGGTCACTCGTCTCCTGGGAGGAGTTCTCGCTGGCCATGTAGCAGGTGGTCAGCAGGCGCCCGCAGAGCTCTTGGGGGTCCTGGGGGGTGTAGCTGACCTGGCTGGTGATGGCCCGGATGTCGGCCAGCACGTCCTGATCTGAAATCGGGGGGCAGATGCCACTGTGCGCGAGGGGCCTGCACAGCTCAGGCCCTCTCCGTCACCCCAGAGTCCCGTCAGACAAGCAGCATCACCCATTTGTATACGCTAAGGGGATGTTTAACGTCATAGCATGTAGTGGGGGGACACGGACCCGGGTTTGCCTGACCCCAAAGCCTGTGATCTTTCCACTGGGCCCTGCTGAGAACAGACAGCGACAGTGAGCCTCTGTGGCATCGAGGACGGCCGTGTGGGCCCAGACCCCGGGGAAGGGACCGTAACGGCCAGGGACTTGGGCATGACGTTACGGCATCTGAGCACGTCCCCAAAGCCTCCTCCACCCACGATGCGTGCGACCCGAGTTTTCCCCTGGGGCCTCCCTCGGACCACGGATGTCACCTACTTCCGTTCCTCACGGCCTCGCAGACCTGGTGGCACATGGAGTAGACGAGGCAGGCGGTGGCCGCGCTGTCTATGCCGCCACTCAGGGGCAGGAAAAAGCCCGCCTGGAACGGGGCGACCAGACGCAGGCGTGAGCAGACCTCGGAGAAGCAGCGTGCCCCATGCTCGGCCCGCTCCACCCGCAAACCTCGGCCGGGACCCACGACAAAGCACGCGGGCGTCCGAGCTCCCGCTGGGGAGGAAAAAGACACCTGTGCCCCACCACTGTGAATTCTAGAGGGCGGACCTTTCACTGCGGAGAACGGCCAAGGCTGGTTCTCCACGGTCCGTCACAGACGGGCACGGCGCCCAAACCAGCGGGAGGTGGCGTCCTGGGCCCGTGCCAGCAGGCAGGAGCCCACCAGGACTCAGAGGCAGAGCCAAAAGCCCCGTGCGCCCTTTGGCCCCTGGCTATGGCAGACCAAGCTCCCTATCGAGTCGCAGTGAAGGAAGACTTCTGGTTGTTTGCGTTTAAAACCAAAATACCTAGCCCGCCGGAGACTCCATCGCTAACCAACTGGCGGAAGGAGCAGAGTGAGCCGGCGGCACTGAAGACTTACCTGTTGGCTACGTCTTAAGAAATCCCAGAGCCAGCAAGCAGGTCCGAGGCTGGGGAACAACGGGAAGCGTTAGGTTTGGGGGCTGCTGTCCTGGTCCGCGGCTCACCTGGGGGCAGGTGCCAAGGTGGGGCAGGGCCAGCAGAGCCGCCAGCAGCCCCGGGCTCCCGTGACATGCCGGTGAATTAGCACATTTTAATCTCAAAACAGCCCTGGCAGGTCGGTACTGGCCCCGGCCCCATTCTGAAATGGGGAAACTGGGCCACAGAAAGGAAGGACCTTTGTGTCAAGGTCTCAGTGCAAGGAAGTGGCACCCGGTGGTGTGGCTGTGACGTCCTCGCCCGCAGCCTGCAGCCCGCAGCCCCAGTGACCGTGACCGCCTCCCAACCAGTGGCTGCCCCAGGCCGGTAGAGAACCACTCGCCGTGCTTGCTCCGTGCGGCCTCTGCCGGGCAGACTGCCCAGCGCAGGGTGGGGCCGGGTGGCCCCGCGTCCTCCTGCAGGAGGGCCGCCCACCTGATCTCCTCGCCGACGCTGTGGTACTTCCACTCCAGAGCCTCAGACGGCGGCTCCAGCACGTCCTCGTGGTGCGAGAGGGCGAAGTCCACCTTCACGCGGGGGTACGGGCTCACCCGGCTGGCCTGCTGGCGGAGAGTCACGATACAATGACGTCCCCTCGGCACCCAAACCCTCACGGGGCCCCGACACGGACTGGAGAGCAGAAGGCTGTCAGCCGGCGGGACATGCACGGCAGGACAGTGGCAGGGGGCCCTTCGCTCTGCCCAGGACGCTGGGAGCCGACAGACGGACGGTCACAAGTGCTGGGCGGCCGTGGTGGCATCGAAACCCTCGCGTGCACGTCATGCGGGATTTGATGCGGGCAGTGCCTCATGAGACGAAGCAGGCCCGGCACGGGGCCCGGCGACCCCACGGGCAGGGGACACGTGGAAGTGGGGAGGTGCGTCAGCCCGCAGCCTGGGCCCACGCTCGTGACAGCCTTCTGCAGAGCGTGGACGGAACGTGGACGGAACGCGGAGACCACCCAAACGTCCGCGAGCAGATGAAAAGTATACCATTCACGAAACGGTCTTTGGCCATAAAAACGGACGAGGCGCTGACACCCGCCACCCATGGGTGGATCATGAAAACGCTGTGCCAAGTGAAAGAAGCCAGACACAGGGACCACGCGCGGTGGGACGTTTCGTGAGAAACGTCCAGAACGGGCAGGGCAGAGACGGGCAGCGGCCCAGCGGTCACCAGGCCTGGGGCAAGAAGGGGTGGCAGCCGCTGGTGCAGGGTTCTGTTCCAGCACGGAGCGGGGCGCCGGCTGCACGGGGTACGCGTGACGCACTGAAACCCCTGAACGATGCACCCAGCCCCGGGAGTCGCGGGCTGGAGGAGGGACAGCCCAGTCGAGCTGTCAGTGAACATGACAGAAAGCGTCTCCGGGGTCTGAGCAGCACCTACCGCCAGGTTGCGGGACGAAATCTCCGCCCTGTAGCTTCGCACGTCCTCCAGGTCCAGCGTGGCGGTGAGGACCTCCTGGAAGGGCGTTCCCAGAGAGGGCGTGAACTCGCGCTTCTCCCGCTCACGCCTGCCTCCCGAGGCCGGGACTGGGGACCTGTGGCCCCCTGGGGCACAGAGGGAGGGGAAGGCGGGCAGTGTCGACCACCCAAAGCCTTTCCCTTTTATTCATGGGACACAATTTTGCCACCAAACGTCGGCTGGGGTTTCTATTCTTAAAAAGACATGCGGGAGCGAGGGCCCCTTTTCTGCCTCGGGATCATGTGGAGACGGGATACTGGAGCTGCTGCAGCCATCCTGTGACCGCGAGGCGAGGCCACGCGAGGATGACGCCTGCGCAGAGGAAGGCCCCGCTGGGGTTGGCAGAGGAGCAGCACGCAGCCCCGGCGACCCACGCCAGAGTCACGTGGGTGTGGGCTAAAAATTCAGAACCCTAGGGGTCTGACTCTGGGGGCCTGGGTGGCACCCGGCACCTGCGGGGGCCCCTGGTGCAGGCGAGCCCCGCCCACCCGCCAGTCCACGCCCCCCAGGTGCCTGCGGTGTAGACGTCCGGCCAATGTCTGGGCCAAGCCGGGCGGACTGCGCGGAAAGCACGGCTCCGGCGGGCGTGCCGCACACCGAGGCGCTCGCGCGCACCTGGCTTTCCCTTCCACCCCCTCCGCGTTCCCCGCGGCTAATACTGGATGACCGAGGCCTCTGGGGACACTGGGGACGCTGTCACTTGGGAAGCGGCGCCTGGTGGACGGTCAGGAGCGTTCCTGCTGCAGCTGAGCTGCCAAGCCCTCGCCTCCCCGGGGGCAGGAAGATGCTGGGCGCCTTTCACGGGCACCTTTCACGGTCGGCTTCGCTCGGCCGCTTCGACCCTGCGGTTTGGTCTCCCAGCCACCTCCTGGCCGGCAGCGGTGCCTGCAGGCGGTGTCGCAGACCGCCCCCCGTGCTCCCCGAGGAAGTGAGGCAGGCGGGGTGACGCCGGAGGGGCCTGGAGAACTCGGGTTGCTCCATGCTCAAGCCCGCCCCCCGACACCGCGGCCCTTGGAAACGTGTTCCTTCTGTGCCCCCCGCCCCTGTGAGCAGCACCCACAGCACTGTTCCCCCAAAACCGAGAGCCGAAGGCGGCTGGGTCTAAGGGCAGGATGGGGGCTGCGTGCGAGGGAGCACCGTCACCCTGGATGGACGGTCCGAGCCACCCAGGGCGACCCTTCCGCTCACGCCGACTTCTGGGCGAACCAGAGCCGCCCCGTTGCGTGTGCGCCACTGGACTCCACGTCCACTTTCCAGCTTCACGGAAACAAAAGTGGGAGCCGCACGATTCTCGACGAGGACGCTCGTCGGCTCACTCCCGAGGCGTGACTTCGAGTCCCCAGTGCTGGCACCAGTCCACCACGCCCGTCACGTGCTCCCAAGGGAAGGAGGGGTCCCCCGCCTCTCGTTACTGCAAGGCCACCACCCCCACGGCGCCTGCCTGTTCGCTCGGCTCCCCAGTGCCACCTCGGGGTGACTGACTGCGTGTGGCGTGGGGCAGTGTGCAGGTGTGGCTGAGCAACCACTGAGGCTCTCTGCCCGGCGTCACTGCCGTGTGCTGTGTGGGGCCCCCCAACGCCTCTGCCGCCCACCGGGTGAAGAGGAAGCGAACAGGCAGGACACCCCCCGGGGCCGCACCGCGCACCCTGGTCATGGCGGGAACGGAGAAGGGGCTCTTACCACGTCGCCCAGAGAGAACTGGGAGCCCTGAGCAAACACGCTGCCGTTCATGGCGATCATGGCACAGCCGTCGTAGTAGAGCCGGTCCCCATCACAGCCCTTCTGATTGGCCAGCAGGTAAATCCCCCCGTTCTGGAAGACGCAGGGCCGGCGGCGGGTGTCCGGTGTGGTCCGTCACCTTCGCCTCCAGCGGCCCAAAGACAAGAGGCTCCGCCGAGCTGGCTCTGCAGTCCTCGGCCCCCGCCCCCACTCGGCCCTAGCTAGCGCCCCCACTGAACGAACGCACGCACACAGGGCCCAGACTGCGTGGAGCGATGGCGGATGCGCTTGGGTTCTGGGGGAACAGGTGTTACACAAACGTCTATTTCCCCCAATGGCCCCGAGAGGCAGCCTTGTCATCTCCATCACGGGACACACGGCAGAGCAGAAAACACAGACCCCGCATGATGAAGCCGAGACCCAAGGCCAGCTTAGCTGATGCCCCTGTCCTGCGCGTGACCGACCAACACGGCCTCACTGTGTCACGCTGCCCACCGAGAGGGGCAGACTCGTGGTGCTCCCCGCACCCTGCGTGACGCCGACAGGCAAGCGGCATGTCGTCATTCCCGGCTACCGCGTCACCTGTCCTGAGACAGTGCGATGCCACGTGCCCCGCGTCCCGCTTGA
Organism: Pteropus vampyrus; assembly: GCF_000151845.1. NCBI lineage: Eukaryota > Metazoa > Chordata > Mammalia > Chiroptera > Pteropodidae > Pteropus > Pteropus vampyrus. Next base: position 58,704 of record NW_011888968.1, on the reverse strand, counting down.
GAGCGGGGTGACGGCAGTGCTGTCCCATGGGGTGGATGTGAGGGCTGACCGAGGTCAGGCAGGTGGGCCCCCGGGGAGTCCGTGCGTGCTGGTCGTGCACGAGCCATGTCTAGTAGCACTGAAGGGCCACTGTGCCCTGCCGTGCCCTGCGCTGAGCAGGGCGTGCTCTGAGTGTGCGAGACAGGGGTGCGCACGCATGTCCCAGCGTCCCAGCCCGACGCCTACCTTGGAGGTGGCCATGGTCACCAGATCCACCCTGGCGTGGGCTTTGCGCAGCACGTGGTGGCTGCCTGAGGCGTTGGTGAAGATCTCCACGCCGTCCAGGCCCATGTCGATGTGCGGGCTGCGGGCAGAAGTGGGTTGAGAGACCGCTGTGCTCCCCAACTCGCCCTTCCAGCCTCCCAAACCCTCGGGGTGTCTCCACGGCCCACAGCCTTGACTCCAGGACGTCTGCAAATCCCCGGGTCTCCTGAGAGGACGGGGCTCGGGGCGGGCTGACCTGTGGGGCATCCAGAGCTCCTCGCAGACCTCGCTCCCGATGCAGGTGTCCTGGGTGGCCAGCACGGCGTCTCCGAAAGGCACGGTTTCCTGCAGTCAGGAGGCGAGAGGGCGTGAGACCCTCAGCTGTCCCCGTCTGCGCTACGTACTGACCTAGGACCCCAGACGTCACTCAGAAGACGTTCATGAAGGCCACCGTCTTGCTTCGAGCCCTAGACGTGTCCCTCCTCGACTCAGAGCACTGCCAGCCCAGGTGGCCCGGTGGCAGCTGGCGTCCCCCTGCTGGCCATTCCTGTCTGTAGTCACACATTCGTCAGCCGGCAGCTCACTGTGGCTGCGACAAACTGACTCAATCCCGGTGTTTCCGCTGGCGCAAATCGCCACCACCCTGTTTAATGAGATCAGCCCTCGTTTATCGAGGGCGCTCAGGGCCGGATACGGCGCTCAGCACTTTCTCTGTGTCATCGATGCACCTGACAGTTTGACCAGGAGGATCCCACGCCTGTGTCAGAAACGACCTCAGGCTTACTAAGTTCCAGAAACCCGAGAAAAGTCACCCAGATCCTGTGTGGCAGGACAGGAAGCGGAACGCGGGTGTGTCCGTCACCAAGAGCCGCATCACACACCACGCGTGCTGGCAGCCTCTGGGGCAGGATCCAGCACCCCTAATCCAGTTGCTCGGGGCCAGTTCGTGCAACCTGTCCTCAGTCAGCGAGACCGAGCAGAACCCCTCGCTGCAGACTGTACCCCACGTGGGTTTAGTGGGTCCCCACCTCGGTGAGTTCGGGGTATAATGGGATCCTAGGAGAACGGAAGGGGCATGTCTCACGGTAAGAGGACTGCTGCACGCACGCTACACACACGCGCACACACGTGCGCACACTCACAGTACAAACTCACACACGTGCACATATTCACACACGTGCGCTCACACATGTGCACTCACAGTACAAACTCACATGTGCACTCACACATGTACACATATTCACACAGCGTGGATAACCACACACGTGAGCATACACACATGCACACACACGCAGTCATACACTAACGCATGTGCGCACACGCTCACATACACTCATAATGTGCACATACACACACAAGCATACTGACACGTGGGCACACATGCACA
>NW_011888968.1:55783-56150 GCF_000151845.1 Pteropus vampyrus | reverse complement strand
CCTGGCTTCTTGATTCCCCGAGGCCCTGGCCCCAGCAGGAAGCAGCCGGCTAGGGGGTGGCAGGAGACACTCCCCATGCTCCCCACGGAACGCCCGTCAGCTAAGCCGGAGAAGTGGGGCCCTGAACACTGTCCCGGGCTCCCGAGACCCCTCCCCACTTGGACAGAACCCCCTCTCTGTATTGATCACTTCCACGAGCCACGGGGGTTCCATCACTTTGACACCAAGGCTCCTGCCCACATGGTCCACCACCAGCCTTGGAGGGTGGCCCGTGACTGAAAACCACGTTTCGTTCCCCGAGACTCACCTGCTTGGTCAGCTCCTGGATCATCCGAGGCAGGAAGTAGTCCTCTGTTTGCCTGGGAAG
>NW_011888968.1:51620-54338 GCF_000151845.1 Pteropus vampyrus | reverse complement strand
TCTGTTTGCCTGGGAAGGGAACCGCGGAAGGAAACCACGTCATAAAAACGGAGCGTGGCGTCCAGATGTGACGACGCCAAACCGGGAGCTCCCCCTCCCCGTCCCGGCGTCCCCGCACTGTGAAGGACACGGCACGGGGACCACTGAAAAGACGGCACGTTTCCCCGTGCAGGAGTCGGGGGCGCGGTTCCTGATCACGGTTTCCGAGTGACAGAGATCACTCTGCACTCACCCCACACACAGCCACACACCTGTGTCATCTCCGAAATACCCAACAACGTCCCAAGTTTTATAAGACGGACAGAAGAGGTGAGGACGCAGCCTGAGAGCTAAGGCACCCCAAGGTGCTCCACTCAACGGCGGAACCGAGACGGTAGATGGTCCAGGGATTTGAGCTCGAACGGGCCGTGGCGAGGGGCCCCGTCAAGGCAGCGAACTAGCTCTTTTTCTCTCCTTTCTTGGAATTCGCAAGAGCTGCTGGGACGGACGATCTCTGTGGCTGTTTTTCTTAAGTAAACTTTAAGGCTGAGAAGTGCAGAGGGCGACGCCGCCTCCCCTCACTCACGGCGGGGCCCGGACGAGCGGCCCCGCTGAGCCTGAGCGGCCTGGCCACCCCGCGTGGGCGTCTGACGCCCCTGTGGCGCCTTTGCTGGTGGTGACGCTGCTGCTTTTGTTGGCGTGATCTTTTTGAGGTTTATCCAAGTTCACGCCGGGCCCCTGGTCTTCCTGCACGGGGTGACGCTGGTGCACGTCCCCTGGTGCCTGGGGGGCAGACGGCGGCCGGCAGGGGGGCACCCCCGCTCACACCGTTGCTTCTACTAGCGGTGGGGTCGGGGTCTGAAGCGCGGCCTCCTCACGCTCTCCAGCTCTGGAACTTCCATCAACCTGGTGCGGCAGGAAGGGACTCCCCGCGATTCCATGTGGCAGGAAGGGACACCCCGCGATTCCATGCACGTCGCCCTGAGCTCAGACCACGGCGAGCCTTCCGCACGTTGATGAGATTTTTCTCCTGCGAAACGTGTCTTGCTGTTTCTTTCATTTTTGCCATGTCCCTTAGATTCAATATTTTTTTGGCTTTTTCTTACCGATTCGTGGTTCCTCATATGTCCTGAACAATAACCGTCATTCGACCCGTTTGCTCAGCATCTACCACGAGGAACCGAGGAGACTACTAGCTAAGACGGACGCGGTGTGGACAGGGGCCAGGCGCTGCGCCCAGTGCTCTGATACGCGGGCCGACGACGTCCCCGACCCCACAGGACGGTGGCCGCAGTTATCCCCGAGGCGCAGAGAGGTTGGGTGGCTGTGTCGGCCTGACGCTGCTCAGCGGGCGGAGCCCGGGCGCACCCCTGCCCCCACGGGCACCTCAGCGCGTGGACCAGGCACGCCCGATCCCCAGGGGCCGCCACCGCATCCTCCGCCCAGTGGCTGGCGGTGTGCGCTCTCCTGTGAGACACAAGTTTCTAAGGTCGACCTTGCCAACCCCTTACTTTATGATTTGCGTTTTCTGCGTCTTGTTTACAGATTCCTTTCCTGCCCCAAGGTCAGGACGGTATCCTCTGGTACCGCCTTCTAGAAGATTTATACTCGGACTTTGCCTGTGTAAATGCCTGATCCTCCGGAAGGTGTTGGGGCCAGTGACTTAATACTCCCCCGCCTATGTGGGGGAGCCCCGCAAACACCTAGAAGGACGGGGCTCGGAGGGCTTGTGGGTGCGTGAGCACGTGGGGGTGTGGGGACAGCGTCGTACTTGGAGAGGGCGTGGGGAGGGAGCCCCCAGCCCTGCCCCACACCGTGCCCCATGTGTCTCTTCCCTCTGGCTGTCCCTGAGCTCCATCCTCTTAAAACGAACTGGTGATCTAGCGAGCATGTTTCTCCGAGCTCTGTGAGCCCCTCCGGCAAATCAGCCAAACCTGAGGGCCGGGGCTGTGGGAACCTCCAGTCAACGGCCGGTAGGACAGAAGCACAGGTGACAACTGGACTTGCGATTGGTGTCAGATGTCTTAGGGGAGACGGTCTTGGGAGACTGAGCCCTTAACCTGTTGGGGTCTGATGCTGTCTCAGAACTGAGTTAACTGCTCAGCAGTGTTACAATCGTAGAAAGTACTGGAAGCTGCGTTCCAGCGAAGGAGCAACTGACGAGAGACGGGCAGTGGATGCGGGAGCTGATCGAAGCCAGGGGAGAGGGACGAGGTCCCGGAGAGGCATGACGGAAGGGGTGCCGCTGCGCAGCAGGCCCGGGGAGCAGGGGGCGGGCGGGACCGTCTGCTGACAGCAGGCGTGCCGGGTGAGTGGGTCCAGACAGCGGAGGTGGAGGGTGACGGGGACAGCGCAGCTGGTTGGCGCTGGGGAGGGCAACCGGGCGAACCAGGCCGACTCAGAACACGGCCTGCAGCTCAGCGGAAACCCGTAACACCGGGCCATGGCTAACCCGGAGAACTCTGGGTGTCCTCGCCAGGAGCACGAGGTGCAGAGTCTGAAGGTGAGGGCTGCGGGCGTGCTGAGTCGCGTTCCCCCAGAGCAGGAAGTCACGACGTGGCACTATACGCACATTCCTTAGAAACACGGGGCCGAGACCCAGCGGTTACGGGGAGAAAGACACGGGTGGAAAATGGACGGCCACCGGGAGCGGGGCTCGGAGACGGGGCAGAGCGAGACGGGCGTGGTTTTGTCACCCAGCCTGTGGAACAACGTAAGACTTTTAAACTGTGTTGTCAC
>NW_011888968.1:47442-51570 GCF_000151845.1 Pteropus vampyrus | reverse complement strand
GCAGGCGTGCCGGGTGAGTGGGTCCAGACAGCGGAGGTGGAGGGTGACGGGGACAGCGCAGCTGGTTGGCGCTGGGGAGGGCAACCGGGCGAACCAGGCCGACTCAGAACACGGCCTGCAGCTCAGTGGACCCGTAACACCGGGCCATGGCTAACCCGGAGAACTCTGGGTGTCCTCGCCAGGAGCACGAGGTGCAGAGTCTGAAGGTGAGGGCTGCGGGCGTGCTGAGTCGCGTTCCCCCAGAGCAGGAAGTCACGACGTGGCACTATACGCACATTCCTTAGAAACACGGGGCCGAGACCCAGCGGTTACGGGGAGAAAGACACGGGTGGAAAATGGACGGCCACCGGGAGCGGGGCTCGGAGACGGGGCAGAGCGAGACGGGCGTGGTTTTGTCACCCAGCCTGTGGAACAACATAAGACTTTTAAACTGTGTTGTCACGAAAAAGGCAAACTCTTTGTGCCGGGTATATATACAGGAACAAACCACTGGCCGGATCTCAAAAGCGTCACGTAAAGCAAAGGTGACCAGTGACAAAAGAATGCACGCTGTGTGACTCCGTGTGGGTGACGCGTGGCGGGACACGCCGCACCTCGGGGCAGGAGGTCGACCGGAGCGGGGCAGGACGCGGGAGGGACACATCCCCAGCTCCTTCGGGGCGGGGCTGGCACGAACACGCACAACGTAAAGCACCTGAACGTGCACGTTGGGTTGTGCGTTGTCACAATCCGCTAAGAAAAAAACTTTTCCAGTAAACGTTACTCGATATATCAGTCTTAAATTTTAAAGTGTAAAGAGAATTTTAGCCATCTTGTTACTCGAAATATCATTCCCATCATCTTCGAAGTGTTCGGAGCCGAGAGATGAGTGTTTTAACGTGTTTTTTTAAAAACTAGCATAATACTGGCACCTAAATTTGGAAGAGAGCAAAATCCAGGCTTGTTTGGAGTTTGTTCTAGACACGTAAAGATTACTCCACATTCATCTCGATCTACGCTAAGGAGACACATCATAAATGCAACATCGATCCCCCGTAATTTAAAACCCAGCGTAAAAACGAGAGATGGATATAAATCTGAAACTAAATGCAGAAGCAGAAAGCACTTTGGGAGCAAAATCGAGAAAAAGACAAAAACGCTGGTTATCAAAGACGTTCGTTCTAGGAACGATCTAGAACACAGTTCCAGAAACGCCGGCCCACAAAAGCGGTTAAAAAATGAACTGAGAGGTGTAAATGTTGGAAAGAAGTCACATTAGTTGTATAGTATATCGAGCTGAGGCGAAAACTAAGAAAATGTACCGAATAACTGCTAGACACAGGAAGAGAAGGTAGCAAGGCGGCCCATTACGACAGCGACGCACAGAATTCCAGTGTCCCTACATAAAAATACGAACCATTAAAAACATAAAGATCCCACTGACCACAGCAGCAGCAAGGGCAGGAACGAGCACAGTAGGAATGCGGGGCGGGGTGGTTTTGCCCCCAGGGGATGTGTGGTCGTGTCTGGAGACGTTTGTGGTTGTCACAAACGGACGTGTCCGTTAGCTGGAGGCCCGGGTTGCGTTAGACGCACCTGTGCACGTCCAGCGCAGCCCACGACAAGAACGACCCAGCCCCAGAGCAACAGGGCTGGAGGCGGGGAACCCGGATCCATAGCGTCCTCCCAGACGTGACGTGACAGGTGATCGGGATGGGTGACTGGCAGTTCCCCGCGGCCTGTGACTGGCTGGAGGGAATTTAACCGGCAGCGGCGAAGCGGCCATATCTAAATGACGGGCTCCAGGGGCAGGGGCTTTGCCCCGAGTTCTGTGTGTCTCCCCCACGACCGGGACCGAGGCTACGTCTGGGAAGATGTGGAACAAACAGCCAAGGAGCGGGCACGTGAACACCCCAGGGAAGGTCACGGTCGTGCTGACGGGGATGGGGACTCACCGGCTCCTGGACCACGGCGTGAACCAGCGCAGCTCCTGGTAGTTGCCTTCATTTGCCAAGGCCATCTTGGGTCTGATGAGCAAGATCTTCCTATGGGCAGGGGGGCAAGAGTGTCCCTGAGGTGGACACGGCCAGTGGACAGGAAGCAGCCCACACGTCCGTCTGCCCGACAGTGGACGATGACAGAGCAGCTGAGACCTGGCAGGTGTGCGCTCCGCGGGTCTGCGAGGGGGATGTCACGAGGCCACCCTCCCTCGACTGACCTCTCGGCCACAGGGCCGCATGTTCCTAAACCCCACCCTGTGGCCTCTCTCTCTCTAAGCCTATGGGTGCCCGTGTCTGTGGCGGCAGGGACCGGCAGGAGCAGGGGCACCATGTCGCCTGCCAGGTGCACCAGCCACCACTAAGGACTGGGCGTTGCCAGAAGCAGCCCCTCAAGAGCCATGTCACAAGGGCCAGCACGGGCGCCACAGCCCCCAGGGCCTGGGAGGGACGCAGGGGCCACTGTGTCCCCGGTGGCCACCTACCTGTTGAGGAACAGCACCCTGCAGTTGTAGCGGGCGTCTCGATGCATCACGGGCCTGCCGGGAGAGGGGACGCACGCGTCTGTCACGGCACGTCCTGGGGTCCCTCGCGAGAACCAGCAGGCTGCTCTGCCACCGCCTCAGATTGCAGGTAAAAATGAGCGAGGAGCTCCCGTGCGGCCGTCACGACATGGGGTCTCCTCGGCCGAGTGCAGAGCCGTCCTGCTCAGGGCTGCTCCCCGCTTCCAGACCTCCCAGGGGCCACATCCGTCCCTGTGCTCACATCCTGCTGCGGGGTCACCTCTCCGTCCCCTACTGGCCCTGTGCACAGCCCCCGTGCCTTGCCAATTCTCCCCCGGAGCCCTGTCCCCACAGAGCCCCTTCTAGAATGCTGGCTGTGGGGCAGATCTGTTCATCCTCAGGGCAGACCCTGTGCTCCACGTCCCCTCTCTAGCCACCCGACACCGACCCCCTCTGCATGAGACAGGCCACGCTGGAAAGGCCAGGTGGCTGAGGCCGGCCCAGGGGGACCGCGTGGGCACCCAGCGCTAGCGCAGTGGGCACCAGGGAGACAGGGGGCGCCTTACAAGAGGACGGTGGGACGGGCTGCCGGCTGAAAATGGGTGGGGCTGGTACATAAATGCCAGGGATGCGCAGAGGAAATAAGGCGAGTGTTGACAGCGTGGGCCCCTGAGTCGGGTGGCGGGGTCCCCAACGCGGCCTGGCGCCGACTCACGCTGACCTCCACTTTGCCCTCGGTGGGGAGTCCAGGGCAGGATGCAGCCGGGGCAGCCCCTCCCCCGCCCTGGCCACCCCGAGTCACCGCCCCGCCCCGTCCCTATCCCTCCTCTGAGCCGAAACCAAACATGCTTGTGTTCGTGTTTGTACAAAACGTGTGACAAGCACGTGGTGAACATTTTAAATAAAACAGATCTGCAGTTTTATTTAAATTGCTGATTGATCACTGGAGGAAGCCTCTCGAACACTATCCACCCACCCACCTACCTACCTACCTACACCTACAGAACTCAACCCACGTGTGCCTACACCGTATCACCTCACACCTATGACAGCCACACCCAGGCGCCTAAACCACGACCCGCTGCTGGGAAGCTGCACCCGTACGTCTGCACCTAGGAAACACACTCCTCTGGGACTGCACGGTCGGCAGGTGGACATGGAGTGATGTGCAGCCACCCCAGCCCGACCACTGAGTGCAGAAGGTGCCGTACGTGTGACAGGGTGGACGCGGGGCTCCCGCTTGTGCAAAGCGTGTTTGCACGTGCGTGGGCACTCTTGGAAGACCACACGAAGACTGCCTCCAAGAGCCGCCTCCACTGGAAGGGGATGAGGCGTCTGTGGGGCTGGGGGGGACCAAACCCACTTTTCTGCAGGGGGCCTCGTGCATCCTCTGAGATGTGCAGATTTCACACCCCGGAAGTCAGATGCTGCAGGACGCGCCACGTCCTCAGACCACCTGCCTCCCTTGCAGAGCCTGCCTGTTCGCTGCTCGCCTTGGCACTTACATCCCCACGTCGCAGATGATGTCCTGAGTGACCGGAGACGCCAGGAGGGCAGCCAGGACTTGCAGGGAGTGCAGGAGGGTGTCTGACTCGTGGTAATGGTCCCAACAGCCATAGCCGCTGCAGAGGTGGGGAGCAGAGGGTGAG
>NW_011888968.1:42724-43102 GCF_000151845.1 Pteropus vampyrus | reverse complement strand
CGACTGATTTGTATGTTTGATATTTTTCAAAAAACTGCAGGAAAAATAAATGTCTCTGTGAAGAACACAGACCTGTGCCAACCAGATACCTCTGCCAGTCAGCCTGATGCCCCAGGTGTAGGGTGCGGGGTCGCTGCCCGGCCCAAGGTCATGCCCTTGCAAGAGCCGCCCCTGTCCAATGACTGATGGAGGCAGGAGCAGATCGTTTGGACTTTCGTGCCCAGTGGGACGACCTCGAGGGGCTCTCTCGTCACCGAGAGCTCCTCGTGCGCGTGACGAGTGACCGCCCCCGCAGGGCTGGCGCGGGGCGGTCCCTCGACCGTCAATCTCGCGCCCCGCCGCCGCCGAGTGGTACGCGCGGTGGCCCGGAGTCAGCTC
>NW_011888968.1:41878-42674 GCF_000151845.1 Pteropus vampyrus | reverse complement strand
AAAAAAAGTTAATGACAGTTCAGGATCATAGCTCAATGAGTTAAAAAAAAAAATCTGTTAGTCCACACTGACAAAAAACTACATTAAATAGGAGAGGGGAATTCTCTACAGAAAAACGTCAACTAATAAGTGTTGCAGGAATGATGAAATTGGAAAATCACGCTTTCGCACCAAGGCGTCAGCGATTCAGGCTACAGTCATTAGACGCTAGATGACCCGGCAAACGGTTGTTTGTTTGGAGCAGCATATCTAGTCTCGAAGTGTCACTCGGCGATTACTTACTAGTCAGGAAAGGAGAGATGGAGATTTCTGGAAGAAGGCACCTGATCCACACGATCAAACTCACTGTCAGCAGTGGGACATCGTCTCAGGCCTCATATGATGCATGAAGACAGGACATCACCTATGTAGCATATTATCCCGCCTCAAAACGCACGACCTAAGTGATGAGTGAGGGAAACGGCCACACCCAAATTGAGAGATACGCTGCAAAAAGCTCTCTAAAACTGTCACGCCATGGAAGCCCGACAAGCTACAATGAAGCGAGACACCAAGGCTGTGTCGGCGCCGTCCCTTTCGAGGCTAAGGAGTCATGACAACCAAATGCCCAGTGTGGTTTCCCGACTGGATTCTGGATTTTTCAAAAGAGCAAGAAAGGACATTCCTGGGATAACTGGGGACACTGAATCTAGACAATATATTAGGTAATAGCATTGAATTGGTGTGACATTTCCAGAGTGTGGTCATTTTATTTGAGTAACACAGGTGACCGTTCTTGTTTTTAGGAAATGGATAC
>NW_011888968.1:36681-39213 GCF_000151845.1 Pteropus vampyrus | reverse complement strand
GAGGTTGGGAGGGGAGGCCTAGGGGGCTGGAGTCCTTCCAACCGCAGGACGCTTTTCCACCGAAAAACGAGAACGGTTTGCAGGTGAACCTCGGAACCATCCAAGCACAATTCGATCCTGGACTACGGCTAACATAGTCCTCTTGGGTAGATCACAGCTAAAAAGAATGGCAGGCTCGTATAGTAGACCCGAGGCATGCTAAGACAGGACGAGGCAAAGACGCCAAGCTGTGGAAGAATTTCCGTGCGAGCCGGTTTTTAGAAAGAAGGAAGGAAGGGTGTGTGTTGCGTGAAGCTCGTGAAACCGTCTGGAAGAAGACACGCCAAAGTCAGTGGCTCCTGGGCATGGATTGGAGGGGACAGGTGAGGGCCTTGAACGCCGGGCTTCTAAACTTGTGTTTTAGCAAGCACAGCTGTTGCTTTCCAAAAGCAGAGCCCTGTGGCTGCTGTCACAGCTGCAGTTCACCCCTCAGAACCTGCCCGGCCGGGAGCCCAAGCCAGGCCGGAGCTCTCCAGCACCAGGGGCTCAAAGGCACAGCACCGCTTGCGGGCAGCCCCTGGGCCTGGCAAGCGAGGCGAGGCTTGTGAGTTGCGTGTGGCAGCTGAGGGAGTGACCACACAGCCCGCAGGGGGCTGGAGGGGGTGGGGGGTGTAGAAAAGCGGCAGGTATCACCTGCAAGAATCACCCGAACAGTCACCCTCACCGTGGGGACGGATGACCTTCCTGGCCCCAGTTACAGCCGCAAATATTCCCAGAATTGTGGGTCTCATGACTCCAAGAGCTGGTAAAAAAAACTTGGTTGTTGTTAAATTATCTTATTCTACAAGTACATTTCTATGAGAATAATTAGGAAAGAGGAAAAAAAAAAAAGCCACGCCTATTCCCAGTTTAACGTCTTGGTGCTTAGGTTTTTAAAATAGTCATTTTAAGGACAGATTTGCAACTCGTCCTTATGCCGTGACACGTCCGGGCACCTTTTCCTGCGTTGGGCTCAGTTTTTAAACAACTGTTGAGTCTTCCCCTGATGGGTGTGTCGTTTATCTGATGTTCTCACTGAGTCATCTCGCCAGTTTTCAGCAGTTTGCGAGTTGTATGTCGCAAACTACAGTGTGAGTTCTTGCATCTGCTTACTCAGGTCCAGGACAAAGCCCTACGGGGAGCTGCTGGTCTGCCTGGCCTCAGACCAGGAGAACAGCTGCCCTCCGGGTCGCTGATCTTGGATTTTATCGTTTATGCTCATCTGAAGTAAAAATCCAGAGGCTGGTATTTTTCAGTCTCTACGCCTCCTTTGACGAGCACGTTTCCGAGACAGACTCCGCTGCTGATGGATGGCGTTCCAGCCCGAAGTGATTCTGTGGGTGTATTCCCTGGAGTAGCACCCGGCATAGCACCCAAACGTTAGTGCTTGTTTGGGTGTTTTCATCCCGACTGTTCTGGAATTTACTGTGCCTCCCAGGTGTGTCATGGAGGATGGGGTTCCCGTGGGACCCGCTCCGTCGCTGTAGGTCTGTGTTAGGGAACCACTCGCTCCACCTTCCTGCCTCGGCTTCTTCGTCCGGAAGGTGGACTTGACAGGGCCCGCTCCCCAGGGCCCCCCGTGTGAGAATTCCGTGAGCCCGTGGGCGGCTGGAACTTGGCAGGGGCCTAGTGACTGGTTGTTATCTGGGACAGGCCAGATCATCCGACGATGACCCCAACAGTGTCTCGCGTTATCATATGTTGCCACTCCTCCTTGAAAGGCTCTGACGCGCTGTACCTGACAGAATGTGCCGGAAGTGATGGCGTGTGCCTTCCCAGGCCAGGTCAGAAAAGGCAGAGCGGGGACTCCAGCACACCCTGAAGCCGTAGCTGCCTAGCCAGTGTCTCCCCAGATTCCTGACCCCCGAAACAATGAGGGATGATAAAAAGACTTGTTTTAAGCCACTAAGTCGAGGGGGGATTGGTTACACAGTGGGTGAGCAGAACATTCTAGGTTTGGACACGCGGGTGTACCCCCTTAGACTTCGGGGGTCGGTTGGTTTTGTAACCTCTGCCAAGCGGAGCCCCCCGCTGCTGCCCTGCGTGAGCCCCGCTGAGCCCGCTTGCGGCCCGCGTGGCGCCAGCTGTGGCTGACTCTTAGCTGAACGCTGACGAGGTCGGGCCTGGCCCTGAGCGCTCGGCACCATGACCATCGTGTCCTTGACAAAGTGGACAATGCTTTGCAGATGAGACCAAGGCCGAGCAAGACAAACAGAGGCTCAAGGTCACACCAGTCGAGCTCCTAGTGGGGGCCATGCTGGCAACAGGAACGGGTGCCGTGAGAAGCTGCAGCCTTGATGGTGGCCTTGGGGCCTCTCGAGTATTCATCGAGCTAGTGCCCAGCCCTCCCTGCCGTGGTCCTGGGTCTCTAGTGCACCCCTAAATTACTAAGCCCTCGAGGTGCCAAAAAAGCTGCCATGGGGCTTAAATCATCACTTTTGTGGGTCCCAGCCTGTTGGTAGCGGTCGGAGTGCGGGGGGCCCTTGCTCTGGCCCTCCCTCACGGGGGCGGCTC